>NW_006921884.1:455735-461956 GCF_000298275.1 Orycteropus afer afer | reverse complement strand
AGTTGGGGTTTAGTCCAAATCTGCATCCTTTCCTTCAAGGCTCAGGGGTCCAAGATTATCTTCTGTGTCTGTGTTAATTGGTTTCCCTTTTCTTAGTTGAAGAGGGTCTGTGCAATCCTTCTGCCTAGTCCGCCATCTTGCCCCGCCTCCAATCGGCATTGGTCATTTTGAATCAGATAATTATATGGTCTACTATCATGAGAATAAAAAATTGTCAAAAAGAACATATCAAGATCTATCCTGAAATACAAAGCTGTCTGTGATTGGATACTATCCATATACTTACAATGAGGACCAGTTAATACTACTATTGTTCAAATATATACACCAACCAATAAGCCAAAGATGAAAAAATTGAAAATTTTTACCAACTTCTGCAGTCTGAAATTGACCAAACATGCAACCAAGATATATTGATAAGGTCTCATTCAGAAGGTCACATTTGAGCATACTTGAAAAAGTTAAAGCATTTTGGTGGACACTAAGGTGACAAGATTCTGGGCAGAAGGACAGCTAGTTCTGAAGCCCTCAGGCTGCAGCGTGCTAGTATATGCTAGTCCAGTAAGGAAGCATTTGGAGCTGGAGTGTAATGAGAGAGAGATCAAATGATAGATGATGAAGTCAAAGATGGGCATGGAGACAAAACATAGAGGAACTTATAAACCATCCTGAGAATCTGCCCCTTGACTCTGAGTGAAATGGGAACCATTGCAGGATTTTGAGCAGAAGAATGACATGATCTAATATATATTTGAAGATCACTATGTTCTGTAGACAATTTGTTGTTGTTGTTATATGCCATCGAGTCGGACCAGACTCATAGCGACCCCTCCTTGGGTTTCCGAGGCAGTATCACTACGGAAGTAGATTGCCCCATCTTACTTACTTGTAAATAGGCAAAGGCAGAAGCAAGGAGACAAGTTAGGGTACTATCATAGCAATCAGATGAGAGATTATCATAGTGGCATGGAGAGGTGAAAGGTCCTCAGATTCTGAGTACTCTCATTATTGAGAATCGTGTTACTCCATGACAGACATCATCACTCATCGGTCAGTTTGTAATACTGGGGTGATGTGCATGTTGCTGTAAAGCAGAAAGATATGCAAACAGTATTTCAAATGCCAGAAGAGTCACTCATGGTGGACTGTTGTCAGCTTCGCTACTCGACTAAAACAAAGTAGGAAGAAAGATGTGGCAATCTACTTCTGACAAAAATGGCTATAGCAAACCTTGTGAATAGCAGTAGACCACAGTCTGATATAATGCCAGAAGATGAGCCCCTCAGGTCAGAAGGCATTCAAAATATGACTGAGGAAGGGCTGCCTCTTCATAATATATTTTACCCTAATGATGTGGAGGAGTATAGCTTCTGGGGCTTTCAAGCTGATGTGGCATATCTCAAAATGAGAAGAAACAGATGCAAACATCCATATATAATCAGAATGTGGAATGTAGGAAGTATGAATCCAGGAAAATTGAAAGTTGTCAAAAAAATGAAATAAAGCACATAAAGATTGATATCCCAGGTATTAGTGAGCTGAAATGGCCTTGGTGATAGAAATGGTGCTAGAGATCACATGACAGACATGTGCAAGACAAAGGACTTGTTCACTGGAAATACCTTATTTCAGCATTAACAATGACTATACATGTGGACCTCGCCAGATGGAATACACAATAATAAAATCAAGAACAGTTGTGGAAAAGACAATGGGGTAACTCAAAATTATCAGTTAGAACAAAGCCAAGTGCTACCTGTGGAACAGACCATCAATTGCTCATATACAAGCTCAAGTTGAAGAGGAAAATAATTAAAACAAGGCCAGAAGGGCCAAAATACAACCTTGATTATATCCCACTTGAATTTAGAGAGTATCTCAAGAATTGATTTGATGCACTGAACACTAATGACTAAAAACCAGATGAGTTGTTGAATGACAACAAGGACATCATACATGAAGAAACCAAAAGGTCATTATAAAGAGAGGGAAGACAGAAGAGCAAAAGTGGATGTCAACATAGACTCTGAAATGTGCTATTGAATGTAGAGTAGTTAAAATGAATGAGAGATACGATGATGTGAAGGAACTTAATAGATTTCAAAAGGCAGCTTGAGAAGACAGAGTAAAGTAATAGAAAGAAATGTGCAGAGAACTAGAGTTAGAAAACCCAAAGGGAAAACCACACTCAACATTTCTCAAACTAACATAATTTAAGAAAAAATTCAAGTTTTGAGTTTCCGTATTGAAAGAGTCTATGGGCAAAATACTGAACAATGCAGGAAGCATCAAAAGATGATAGAAGGAATGCACCAAGTCACTGTACTTAAAATAATTGGTCAATGTTCAATCATTTCACAAGGTTGGATATAACCAAGAACCAATGATATTGAAGGAAGAAGTACAAGTGGCACTGAAGGCACTGGTGAAAAACAAGGCTCCAGGAACTGACAGAACACCATGTGATGTTCTAACAAATGGATGCAACTCTGAAAGTTCACATCTGTCTATGCTAAGAAATTTGGAAGACAGGGAACTGGCCAATGGACTGGAACACATTCATATGTGTGTCCATTCAAAAGAAAGGTCATACAACAAAATGTGGAAATTATTTAACAATATCATTAATTTCACAGGCAAATAAAATTTTGCTGAAAATAATTAGAAAACAGTTCCAGCAGTACATAGATAGAGAACTGCCAGAAATGCAAGCCAGATTCAGAAGACAACATGGAACAAGGAATATTATTGCTGAATATCATATGGATCTTGACTAACAGAAGAGAATATAAAAAGGATGTTTACCTGTGTTTTATTAACGGTGAAAAGGCATTTGACTCTCTGGATCAAAATTATGGTTAACATTGAGAAGAATGCAAATTTCGGAACACTTAATTGTGCTCATGAGGAACTTGTACACAGATCAACAGGGAATGGCTGAAACAGAACAGGGGGATACTACATGGTTTAAAAAAAAAGAAAAGGTGTGCATCAAGGTTGCATCTTTCATCATAATAATTTAATCTCTATTCTGAACAAATAATCAAAGAAGGCTGACTATATGAAGAAGAACATGGCATCAGGACTGGAGGGAAAATCATTAACAACCTGTGATGTACAACCTTGCTTGCTGAAAGTGAAGAGACATGAAACACTTACTAATGAGATCAAAGACTCCAGCCTTAAGTATGGATTACACTTCAGCATAAATAAAATAAAAATCCTTACAATTAGACCAATAAACAACATCAAGATAAATGGATAAAGTATCTAAGTTTTGAAGTATTTCATTTTACTTGTGTCCACAATTGATGCCCATGGAAGCAGCAGTCAAGATATCAAATGGGATATTGTTTTGGACCAATCTGCTACGTAACACCTCTCTTTTAAAATGTTAAAGAGCAAAGATGTCACTTTGAAGATTAAGGTGTGTCTGAACCAAGTCATGGTATTTTCATTTGCCTAATATGTGTGTGAAAGCTGGACAATGAATAAGGAAGATTGAAGAATTGATACATTTGAATTACAGAGTTGATGAGTATTGAATACACCATGGACCACCAGAGAAGTAAATAAATCTGTCTTGGATGAAGTACAACTGGAATACTCCTTAGAAGCAAGGATTATGAGAATTTGATCATATTGTCAGGAGGGACCAGCCTTTGAATAAGGATATCATGCTTGGTAAAGTGAGTGGTCAGCAAAATAGAGGAAGACCCTCCATGAAATGGATTGACACAGTGGCTGCAAGGATGATGGGTTCAAGCATAGTAACCATTATGCTTATGGTGAGGGACTGAAGGTCACCATGAGTCAGAATTGATTTGACAGCATCTAACAACAACATGAGGAAAAATTTATCATGAGTTTATCCTTTTGTGAAAGAAAAGATATATATATATATATATAGATATATAGATATATAGATATATAGATATATAGATATATCTATATATATAGTATAATATAAAGTAACATGTTGTTGTTGTTGTTATTTGCCATCGAGTCGGCCCCAACTCATCGCGACTCCTCCTTGGGTTTCCAAGACAGTATCACTGCGGAAGTAGGAATGCCCAACCTTCCTTCCGAGGAGTGGCTGGTGGGTTTGAACCTCCAGCCTTCTGGTTAGCAGCCAAGTGCCTTAGGCACTATGCTACCAGAGCTCCCATAAAGTAACATAATACAATAAAATTAGTGATTTAACATTAAATGTTTCTAGATTATTGGGGATGTGTATATAGCAAGGTGGGAAGAAGGTACATGAGCACACATTTAATATTTACTGCATCCTAGGATAATCCCTGTCATTAACAGGCCATGTGACTTTGGTAAAATTATTTACCTCATTTTCTCATGTACAATGTTGAGTTTAGACAAATTGCTCTCAAAGATGCTCACTATATAAAACACTTTATAATAAAGAAACCAAAAACCAAACTCACTGCCATCGAGTCAATTCCAACTCATAGCAACCCCCATTGGGTTTCTGAGGCAGTAAATCTTTACAGAAATAGATTGCTCAGTCTGCCGTCCTCAGAGTGGCTGGTGGGTTTGAACCACCAACCTTCTAGTTAACAATCAAATGCCTTAGGCACTACGCCACCAGACCTCCTTAATACTCAATAATACCTGGTGTAAATTAGTTTATTTAATAATCATTTACTCTTGTTGTTGTTATATGATGTTGAGTTGGTTTCAACTCACAGTGACCCCATGTACAGCAAAATGAAACACTGCCAAGTCATGCACCATCCTCACTGCCATGGTCCAGCCCATTACTGCAGTTTGTCAATCCATCTCACTGAGGGTTTCCCTTTCTTTCCCTGACTCTCAAGTTTACAAGCATGATATCCTTTTACATGCACTGGTCCATCCTGATAATATGACCAAATTACGAAAGACAAAATGTGGCCATTCTGGCTTCTAAGGAACATTCCAACAGTACGTATTTCGAGATAGATTTTTCCATCCTTCTGGCTGTTGTTATGTGCCATGAGTTGGACCAGACTCATAGCAACCTCTCCTTGGGTTTTCAAGGTGGTATCACTATTGATGTAGATTGCCCAACCTTCCTTTCAAGGAGTAGCTGGTGGGTTTGAATCGCCATCCTTCTGGTTAGCAGTCAAGTACCTTAGGCACTATGCTACCAGAACTGAGTTCAGTCTGACTCAACGGCAGTGAGTTTGGTTTATCCTTCTGGCAGTCCATGGTATTTTCAATGTTCTTCGCCACCTCCACAATTCACATGCATCAATTCTTCTTCCGTTTCCTTATATTCATTGACAGATGTTCGTATGCATATAAGGCTATTGAAAAGACAATGGCTTGGGTCAGGCACAGCATAGTCTTCAAAATGACATTTTTGTTCTTTTACACTTTAAAGTGGTGTTTTGCAGTAAATTTCTCAGGGTAATATATCATTTGATTTCTTGACTGATGCTAACATGAGCATTGATTGTGGATCCATGTAAAAGGATATCCTTGAAAACTTTCATCTTTTCTCCATTAACATGATGTTGCTTATTGGTCCCATTGTGAAGATCTTTGTTTTCTTTATGTTGAGGTATAATTCATACCAAAGGCTATAGTCTTTGATCATTACCAGGATGCTTCAAGGCTTCTTCATTTTCAGCAAACAAGGTTGTGTCATCTGCATATAGAAGTTTGTTAATGAGTCTTCCTCTAATCCTGATGCTGTGTTCTTCATGTGGTCCAGGGTCTCAGATTATTTTCTCAGCATACATATTGAATTAGTATGGTGAAAGAATAACAACGGAAATTAGAATTGGTATACTCCTGATTTCTAGAATTTCTCTAATTCTATAAACATTAAGGAAGAAAATTTTAAGCCTAACCAGTTATCCATTAAAGCATATTTCTATCAAATTATTAGAGGACAAGGGTCACTTCCAAAAGAGATTTAAAATCCATCTATCCAAGAAAACAATTGGTTATTGTGGTAGTTAAAGTTATGTGTCAACTTGACTGGGCCTGGTTTTGAGGGGATGGGCAGCTGGGTATAGTGTTACCCCATGATGAGACTGGTAATCAACTCCATGGTGGAATATGATGTGAACAGCTGAGTATCTGCCTTAGGTATGTGGCCTGCTTCTAGAATATAAGAAGAAGCTTTTTTTGTGTGTGTGTGTGTGTGATTTGGGTGAAGATTTACAGAGCAAATTCACTTTCCATACAGCAGTTCACATATACTTTGTCTCATG
>NW_006921884.1:449164-449795 GCF_000298275.1 Orycteropus afer afer | reverse complement strand
ATGTCTCTGGTTCCCTGTTTACAATCTTGTAAGCTCATTTTACTTTGGATATGTGCATAGCTTTGGTTTCTGGGTTATGTCATCTTGTGTATTAATGGTTGGCTGTTTTTTGCTATTTTTGGTTCTGTGTTCAAAGGACTCCCTTTAGCATGTCTTGTAAGGTTGGTCTGGTTTTAACAAATTCCCTTAGTTTCTGCTCATCTGGAAATCTCCTATTTCACCATCATATGTGAGGGACAATTTTACTGGGTATATAATTCTTGGTTGGAAATTTTTCTCTTTCAGGGTTTTATGTATACCATCCCATTGCCTTCTCGCTTGCATGGTTTCTGCTGAGAAATCAGAGCTTGTTCTTCCTGGCTGTCCTTTGTAGGTAACTTTTTGTTTTTCCCATGCTGTCTTTATCATTGGTTTTGATGGGTTTGATGATGATGTGTCTTGGTGATTTTCTTTTGGGATCTATCCTGTTTGGGGTTTGTTGGACTTTCTGAATGGATATACCCTCATCTTTCATTATATCAGGGAAGTTCTCCTCCAGCAAATATTGGACAATTTTCTCAGTGGTTTTGTTTTTCTCTTCCTGTTCTGCAATTCCAATGACATGTAAGTTATTCCTTTTGATGGTATCCCA
>NW_006921884.1:437504-448911 GCF_000298275.1 Orycteropus afer afer | reverse complement strand
CAATGTGTTATCTATTTCTGACAATTTAGTATTAATCTTCTGTATTTCTATCTGTAGATTTAGAATCATTTCTAATTTTTCATTTATTTTGTCATTTTGTACTTGTATTTTTTTCCAGAATTCTTGCAAGGTTTTTTCTGTGTTTTCTTTGATCTGTCTCTCAATCCTTTGAAGATACCTAAAGATAATTCTTTTGAATTCTTTGTCAGAGAGTTCCAATGCTACTTCTTCTTCAGGAATGTGTTCTGGGTCTGTATCCTGCTCCCTTGTTTCTACCACTTTGTCCTGCTTCTTTGTGCAGACTGTGATGGTCTGTTGTCTCTGAGGAATTATGGTATTGTTGTATTTAGATCTCTGTTAACTGTTTGTGAAGAGCAGCCAAGGTTGATTCAGGCTCTTCTTGGTGGTTTTTTATCATTGGCCCATTGGTGAAGAAGGAGGTAGTGGCTCTCGCTCAGTAAGTGAAGTAACAGTAGGTGTGGGTGTAGTTGTGTCTTATCAGGATTGTTGTTGTCTCCCACTCAGTTAGACACAAATCACAATTGAATAACCATCAAAAAACTAAAGGCACATGGACAAACAACACACCACGTAATAACACAGAAACAGTAACCAAAAAATAAAAAGGGAAAAAGAAGAAAAAACAAGAAAACCTGCAATATCTGGGGATATGGCACTAAGAGAAAAAAAGTAGAGAAGGAGAATAATGAAGGGGAAAAAATGGGAAAAATGCAAAAAGAAAAATGAAGAATGAGGTTAACTGTGAGAACAAAAAGGGGGGGACCTTAAATATTAAAAGAAAAAAAAAATTCAACCAGGAGCAGGGAAAAGAATAAATGCTGAAAACTAGGACCTGGGAGGGGACGATTAAGAATAATAATAAAAAGGGCAAAAGTATTAATAACAATAGTTGTTTTAAAACAGACAAATACAAGCAAACTAATTAATAGCAAAAAGAAAGCTAAAAAGAAAAAAAATAAAATAATAAAAAAAGAGAAAAAAAAATCAGTGGAGGACAGGGCAGGGCACCCAGGCTCCTTCTGAGCACACAGACTGTGATGGAGTTCTTGTGGGCCCAGAAAGTAGTTGGGAGTGGGTGATGCCCTCACCTCCACTCAACAAGCATGTGTGGGGTATAAGAGTAACAAGAGGAATGTTGTACCTTTTTAGTATTGTGGGTCTGAGTGTCCTTGGGGTTTCTGGAAAGCAGAATGTGTTCTCAAGACCCTGGAATCTGCCAGAGCGCTGTCTCTTTAAATATCCAAAATAATCAAGCTGCTTTTAGACCTTCAAAATGGCGGTGCCCTCTTTACCGGCAAAAGTCCACAGCTCAGCCCGCCCCTCTCTTCACCTTCTCTGTTTATTCCCAGCCACCATGCACAGTCCTCTGTGCAGTCCCTGACTAGCAGGGCTGATTTTTTGGTTAATTCTTAGGACCTACCACCACTTGGGAATCTCCAAGCTGTCTGTGCCATAACGATTGCTCAGGATCGCTGCCAGACCGCAGCTCCACATGTCTCCTTTTTTGGTATTTTCATGCAAATTCTTCTGCTAGTTGGGGTTTAGTCTACTTCTATATCCTTCCTTTCCAGGCTCAAGGGTCCAGGATTATCTTCTGTGTCTGTGTTAATTGGTTTCCCTTTTCTTTGTTGAAGAGGGTCTGTGAAGTCTTTCTGCCTAGTCCGCCATCTTGCTGGAACCCTATAAGAAGAAGCTTTGAGAAAGATTTCTCAGATTCTTGACATGCTTGGAGCCTGCATGTAGGTGAGTGCTCATTTAGCAGCCTACCATGTTATCTGCTGATCTTGGGACTGTTTA
This sequence comes from Orycteropus afer afer, assembly GCF_000298275.1. Taxonomy (NCBI): domain Eukaryota; kingdom Metazoa; phylum Chordata; class Mammalia; order Tubulidentata; family Orycteropodidae; genus Orycteropus; species Orycteropus afer. Next base: position 447,093 of record NW_006921884.1, on the reverse strand, counting down.
ACTAGTGGCCTGTCATGTTGCTTGATAATCTTGGGACTGTGCCATTTTATTTGTTGATCTTAGGTGTGTCAGCCTCAGCAGCCAGCAGTTGCCTGAATTAAGAAAAGCCTTCAGCTGCAGTGGGCTGGGAGCAAGTGGCAGATCTGCAGCCCAAAGTCAAGGGGCCTTCACTCAGCCCCTATAGCTGGCACTTTGAACTCAGACTTCTAGTCTCCTAAACTGTAAGATAATAAATCCCTGTTTGTTTAAAACCATCTATTTGTGGTATGTTTGTTATAACAGCACCAGAAGACCAAAACATTTATCTTCTTCAATGTTGTTGTTGTTGTGTGCCATCAAGTCAGCCCTGACTCATAGCAACCTCTTCTTGGGTTACCAAGGCAGTATCACTAAGGAAGTAGATTGCCAACCTTCCTTATGAGGAGTAGCTGTTGGCATATGTATAAATGTAAGTACACGTGTGCATGCATACATATATATTTGTGTATGTATATGTGTGCATGTGGTTATACATAGATGTATGCATAAATATTTGTATATGTTCATGAAAATATATCACATAGCTTAAGAAAACTTTTCTCATATTATAAATTTTCATATGAAATAAACAAAGGCAATACAGTGATTTGACATTTTATTTCAATAAAATTTTCAGATCTCAAAATAGAACACTGACAGTAACAGATATAATTTTAAATTTATTATATGTGTCACTAAGTTAAGTATAAAAACACTTCTTGCATCTTACATCTCCATATGAAAGTAGATAAACATCTGTATGCCAAGTTAATCTTTCAGTTAGTTCATATAAAATTTTCTTTTTTTGTTACAATACAATGGGACAGTAGAATGGCTTACTCAATCATCTCTCTGGCCTAATGGATGTGGTTCTGATAGGGCCTTATCTAAACTTTATCCTTATCTTGCAAGGGTGGTTCATGGCCTTTGTAACAAATTGTGGATGACATTGAGAAGAATGGCAATTCTAGAACATTTGATTGAACTTATGAGGATCCTATACAAAGATCAGGAGGCTGTTGTTCTAACAAACAAGAGGATACTGCATGGTTCAAAATCAAGAAGGGAATGCGTCAAGGTTGTATCCTTTCACCATACTTATTCAATTTGTATGTTGAGCAAACAATCTGAGAAACTGGAATATACGAAGAAGAATGCAGGGTAAGGATTGGAGGAAGACTTATTAACAACCAGCAATATGCAGATGACACAACTTTGCTTGCTGAGAATGAGGATGACTTGAAGCACTTACTGATGAAGATTAAAGACTACAGTTTGCAGTATGGATTACACCTTAATATAAAGAAAACTAAAATCCTCACAACTGGTCCAATAAAGAGTTCTACAGTGGATGGAGAAAAGATTGAAGTTGTCAAGGATTTAATATTACTTGGTTTTACAATCAGTACCAAAGACAGCAGCAGTCAAGGCATTAAATGATGTATTGCACAGGGCAAATCTGCTGCAAAAGACCTCTTTCAAGTGATAAAGAGCAAAGATGTCTCCTTGAAGACTATTGTGTGTCTAATCCAAGCCATGGTATTTTCAGTTGCCTTTTATGCATGTGAGAGCTGGGCAATGAATAAGGAAGACCAAAGAAAAGTTGATGCTTTTGAGTTGTGGTGTTGGAGAAGAATGCTAAGAGTACCATGGTCTACTAAAATCTGTCCTGGAAGAAATGCAGCCATAATGTTCCTTGAAAGTGAGAATGGACAGACTTCCTGTCACCTACTTTGACCATGTTGTCATGAAGAACCATTCCCTGGAAAAGGATGTTATGCTTGGTAAAGTGGAGCATCAACGGAGAAGGGAAAGGCCCTTAAGGAGATGGACAGATGTCTACATTGGCTGCAACAATGGGCTTAGGTATAGCAAGGATTGCGAGGCTGGTACATTACTAGGCAGAGTTTCATCCTGTTGTGCATAGAGTCACTATGAGTTGGAGACAACTCAACAGCACCTAACAACAACAACAGTTCCCCACAGCAGTAACTTGTTTGAAAATGTGCAATTTGTTGGTTTTCTTCTTTTCTCTGTCTCACTTCTATACTGGTCTAGTAGGGTCTCCTAAAAATCACTGCCAAAATAAATTACTTGCCCTTGAATCCTTGTCTTCAGTCTGCTGTCATAGAATCAAAGAATTGTACCATGGATTGTTCTTGTAGAGATAGTTCTTATGCAACAGTTGTTCATAGGTAATCCAAATCTGAGAAGTAGAAGATTTCCAGGAGTATAGGCAGGCATAGGTATGGTCAGAACCCAGAGATTATCTCTAATTTCCTGCCCTTCTTGCCTCTTAAGGCATTTGACTGCTAGCCAGAAGGCTGATGATTCATACCCACCAGCCGCTCCTCAGAAGGAAGACTGGACAATCTACTTCTGTTGAGATACTGCCTCAGAAACCCAAAGAGGAGTCGCTATGAGTTTTTGCCTCCTTAACCAGCTTTGAGCCTAAATGTTGCAGGGGGCACCTCATTCTGTCCACTATGTGGAAAGGTCCATTCCAATCCTTGGTGTCTTAGAATCTCTGAGATTAAAAAAAAAAAAAAAAAAAAAAAAAAAGTAGAAGAAGAAAGAAAGAAAAAGAAAAATGCTTGTGTCAAAAAGAAGATTTTCCTTTCCAATTCTCCATTGGTAATCTAAGATTGCTTTCTTCCCTGTGTAATTGACATGTGTAATGTTTATTCCCTTCAGGGAAAGCCACATTATAATTCATAGAGGTGTTTTCTTGTACTGTGGCTCTTCCCAGAAAAAATAGATTTTTGTACTTGATTATGTTGTTGTTGTTGTTGATTGTGCCATCAAGTTGCACCCGACTCGTAGCAACCCCTCCTTGGGTTTCCAAGGCAGTATCACTACGGAAGTACTTGATCATGTGCATTAGTAAATCCCTGCAATTTAGTTCTAACTTCATGTAGGGCATCAGCTGAACAGTCTCATTGATTTCCGCTAGCCCAGTACAGTTCATGCCCGTGAAACTCATGACTACCAATACTCCCTGCAGTCTTCTATTTTTCTGATTTGGATTCCCTATTGATAACTGTTGAATAAGAACTATCTCCAGAAGAACAAGACATGCCACACTTTTTTGATTCTTTGGCACCATTGGTTATAAGCAGACCTGAAGACAAGGATTCAAGTGCAAGTAATGTATTTTAGTAGTGATCTCAGAAAACACTCCTAGAGGAGTAAAGAAATGAGACAAGGAAGGGAAGAAAGGCAACAAATGATGCATTTGCAAGTTACTGCTGTGGGGAACTGTTCTTCAGAATTATTGGAGAAATCTGGAATTCAATGTAAAACACATCAGAGGTAACTCAAACAAGAGGATTCACATTCTTCCACCCATCCTTATTTGTATACTGTTACTCTGGGATAGGGAGCATTAGTGGTTCAGTGGTAAAACTCTCACCTTCCTTGTGTGAGATCTGAGTTGGATTCCCAGCCAATGCACCTCATGCACAGCCACCACCCATCTGTCAGTGGAGGCTTGAATCTAAGATGCTGAACTGATTTCAGCAGAGCTTCCAGACTGTGATGGACTAGGAAAAAAGGCCTGATGGTCTATTTCTAAAAATCAGCCAATGAAAACCTATGTATTACAATGGCCCTATTCCAACAGATCATGAGAATGGTGAAAGACTGAACAGTGTTTTATTCTGTTTTACATGGGGTTGTCATGATTAGGGGTAGACTGACAGCCATCAACAATAATACTCTCGGGCTAGAGCCCTCCAGCTATTCTGAGTTACTATGTGCACAGAGGATTCTGCCATAACTAGACACAATAAAAGCCCTCAGGCAGTGTGTCAGCTCTTCTCAATAAGTGGTTTTACCATGTACAAGTGTATAACAATGAGAAAAGATGGGCACTAACAAGGCTTGCTACAGTCTACTCCTTGTGCTACTCAAATCTATTTGTGACCCAAGTTAAGTACACTTGGGTTTGTCCCTGATTCTTCTAAGTGATGAGTGGGCATAATTTCCAATAAAAGAACTTACACCAGGTTAATTAGTGGGACAAGCTATTCTGCAGCAGTTGATCCTGAGACTCTGATTGATGTTGATCACCATAATCATTTACCACCATTTTATTATTTCTTACCATTGGACTGTTATTCTTCTATTCTAAGGATTTTTTTTTTTTTTTTTTTTTTCCATTAGGATAACCCAAACCTTTATCTTTGAGAATTCAGAGTTCCTGGTTAAGGTGGCTTTCTCAGAACATGGCTGTTACAATTCCATGTTCACAGAAATGAGAGCCATGAAAGTACTAAGAGGTTCTATAGTGGATGGTTTGCTAAGTTCTAGGTACACTCCTTTTTGGTTCCAGTACATAGCAACAACTCTATCAGGTAACCAGATAACCCTTCATGATAATCAGAGTTGATATGAATGAAATGTTGTTGCTGTTGTTATTAGGTGCTGTCGAGTTGACTCTGACTCATAGTGACCCTATACACAGCAGAACAAACCACTGCTCAGTCATGTACCAGCTTCACGATACTTGCTATACCTGAGCCCATTGTTGCAGCCAATGTGCCTATCCATCTCACTAAGAGCCTTCCCCTTCTTCATAGACCCTCCACTTTACCAATCCTGATATCCTTCTCCAGGGAATGGTTCTTTATGACAACATGACCAAAGTAGGTGAGAGGAAGTCTGGCCATTCTCATTTCTAAGAAACATTATGGCTGCACTTCTTCCAGGACAGATTTTAGTAGACCATGGTACTCTTAGCATTCTTCTCCAACACCACAACTCAAAAGCATCAACTTTTCTTTGGTCTTCCTTATTCATTGTCCAGCTCTCACATGCATAAAAGGCAATTGAAAATACCATGGCTTGGAAGACTCACGTTAGTCTTAAAGGAGACATCTTTGCTCTTTATCACTTGAAAGAGGTCTTTTGCAGGAAATTTGCCCTGTGCAATACATCATCTGATGCCTTGATTGCTGCTGTCTTTGGTATTGATTGTAGAACCAAGTAATATTAAATCCTTGACAACTTCAATCTTTTCTCCATCCACCAAGAAGCTGTTTATTGGATCAATTGTGAAGATTTTAGTTTTCTTTGTATTGAGGTATAATCCATACTGCAGACTGTAGTCTTTAATCTTCATCAGTAAGTGCTTCAAGTCATCCTCATTCTCAGCAAGCAAAGTTGTGTCATATGCATATTGCAGGTTATTAATGAGTATTCCTCCAATTCTGATGCTGCATTCTTTTTCATATAATCCAGTTTCTCAGATTATTTGCTCAACATACAAATTGAATAAGTATGGTGAAAAGATACATGTGTATTGATGCATTCCCTTCTTGATTTTGAACCATGTAATATCCCCTTGTTCTGTTAGGACAACAGCCTCCTGATCTTTATACAGGGTTCTCATGAGTACAATCAAGTGTTCTGGAATTCCCATTCTTCTCAATGTCATCCACAATTTGTTACAATCCACACAATCAAATGGTTTTGCATAGGCAATAAAATATAAGTAAACATCTTTCTGGTATTCTTTGCTTTCCGCTAAGATCCATCTGACATCAGCAATAGTAGCCCTCATTACACGTCCTCTTCTGAATCCAGCTTGCATTTCTGGAAGCTGTCAAGATACTGCTGCAACCATTTTGGAATTATCTTCAGTAAGATACTACATGCATGTGATATTAAGATATTGTTCAATAATTCCCACATTCTGTGGGATAACCTTTCTTTGGAATGGGTACAAATATGGATCTCTTCCAGTCAGTTGTTCAGGTAGCTGTCTTCCAAATCTCTTGGCATAGCCAAGTGAGTGCCTCCAGTGCAGCACCTGTTTTTCAAAACATCTCAATGGGTATTCTGTCAATTCCTGGAGCCTTGTTCTTTGCCAATTCCTTCAGTGCCATTTTGGCTTTTTCCTTCAATACCATTAGTTCTTGATCATATGCTCCATCCTGAAATGGATGAACATCAACCAGTTATTTTTGGTACAGTGACTGTGTATTCCTTCCATCTTCTTTTGATGTTTCTTGCATCATTCCATATGTTGCCCGTAGAATCTTTGAATACTGTGACTTGGTGCTGAATTTTTTTCCTCAGTTGTTTCAGCTTGAGAAATGCCCAGCATGTTCTTCACTTTTGGTTCTGTAACTCCAGGTCTTTGCACACTTCATTACAATAATTGGCTTTGTCTGTTCAAGCTGCTCTTTGAAATCTTGTGTTCAGCTCTTTTATCTTGCCATTTCTTCCATTTCCTTTAGCTACTGTTCGCTCAAAGGCAAATTTCAGAGTCTCTTCTTACATCTATTTTGGTTTTCCTTCCTTTCTTGTCTTTTTAATGATGTCTTGCTTTCTTCATGGATGATGTCCTTGATGTTATTCCACAATTCCTCTGGTATGTGGTCATTGGTGTGTAATGCATTAAATCTATTCTTTAAATGGTCTCTAAATTCATGAGGGGCAGTATCAAGGACATATTTTGGCTCTTGTGGACTTTTTTAATTGTCTTCAACTTCAACTTGAATATGCATATGAAGAGTTGATGGTCTGTTCCACCATCAGCTCCTGGTCTTGTTTTGGCCAACAATATTGAGCTTCTCCATCACCTCTTGTCACAGATGTAGTCAATCTGATTCTTATGTATTCCATCTGGTGAAGTCCACATGGAGGTCATCACTTATGTTGTTGAAAAAAGGTATTTGCAATGAGTAAGTCATTGGTCTTGCAAAATTCTATCATGCAATCTCCAGCATTATGTCTATCCAATGCCATATTTTCCAACTACCAATAACTCTTCTTTGTTTCCAACTTTTGCATTCCAGCCACCAACAGTAATCAACACATCTTGATTGCATATCTGGTCAATTTCAGACTGCAGAGGTTGGTAGAAAACTTCAATATCCTCATCTTTGTCTTTAGTGGTTGGTGAGCAAATTTGGATAATAGTAGCATTAGCTGTTCGTTGTAGATGTATGGATATTTTCCTATCACTGACAGCATTGTACTTCAGAATAGATCTTGAAACAGTCTTTGTGACAATCAATGCCACACTATTCCTCTTCAAGTTGTCATTCCCAGCATAGTAGATCATACGGCTGTCTGATTCAAAATGCCCCAAACCAGTCCATTTCAGCTCACTAATGCCTAGCATATCAATCTTTATGCATTCCATTTCATTTTTGACAGCTTCCAATTTTCCTGGATTCGTACTTCTTACATTTCATATTCTGATTATTAATGGATGCTTGCTGCTTTTTCTACTCATGTTGAGTCATGCCACATCAGGAAATGGAGGTCCCAAAAGCTTTACTCCATCCACATCATTAAGGTCAGCTCTATTCTGAGGAGGCAGCTCTTCCTTAGTCATATTTTGAGTGCCTTCTGACCTGAGGGGCTCACCTTCTAGCACTGTATCAGACAATGTTTTAGGGACATTGATAAAGTTTTCCAGTAATACATCAGACAGTTTTTCACTGTTAATCATAAAATTTTCACTGGCTAATTCTTTGAGAAGTGGTTGGCCCCTTCCTTGTTCTGAGTCTGTCTTATTCTGGAAGCTTCACTGAAATCTGTCCACATAGGTGACCCTGCTGGTATTTGAAATATTAGTGGCATGGCTTCCAGGCTCACAGCAACATTCAAGCCACCACAGTGCAACAAAGTGATAGACGAGTGGTGGATAACTGATATGGTAACATTTTTTTTTTGTGGTAGCCCTGGTGACATAGTGCCTAAGGCATTTGACTGCTAACCAGAAGGCAGGTGGTTCAACCCACCAGGCACTTCTCAGAAGGAAGATTGGGCACTCTACTTCTGTAGTGATACTGCTTCAGAAACCCCAGGAAGGGTCATTATGAGTCAGATTCGACTTGATGACAGTGAGTTGTTGTTGTTAGATTATTGGCATGAAGAGTCCAAAGACTTAGTAAAATCCTTTATGTGTCCCCTGTAGAAGTATCCTTCTAGGTATCAGACACAATTTCTGCAAGTGGATCACTGAGAGTGATGATGACAGTGTAATTCTTGTTTTCATCCATTGCCTTCCAGACCACAGATTCTATGTTTCTAAGACACACATCGACCACATCTCAAAGGACCATGCCTCAACTTTGTCACATTTAGCTGTTGTCTTTAAATCCATACCTTCTAAACACATAGGTGTACCATTAAGAGGCCATTTTAAAATTTATCATTCTGCATGTTTTGGGGTGATTGAATTATGTAGAAATAGAGGATTCCATAATCATGTGCCCACTATTATATCTTATTCCACCACAAAATTGGTCCAAAGCAATGTTGCACCAGATTCCTTGATGATAAATCAGACACTTTGTGAACATTTATATTTTGTTTTGTTGCTGGCTAAGCCAATGAAGTTCAGGAAAGCAAACTCATACTTGGCAACTATATTATTGTTAGGTGCCATTGAGTCATTTCCGACTCATAGCGACCCCATGAAGAGCATAACAAAATGCAGCCTGATCCCATGTCAGCTCCATGATCCTTGCTATGCTTGAGCCCATTGTCGCAGCCACCATGTCAATCCATCTCGTTGAAGGCCTTCCCCTCCTTCGTCGACCCTCCACCTTAGCAAACATGACATCCTTCTCCAGGGAATGGTCCCCTCTGACAACATGACCAAAGTAGTTGAGATGAAGTCTGGCCATCCTCGCTTCCAAGGAGCATCTCCGCCACACTTCCTCCAAGACAGATCTGTTAGTTCTTTTGGCAGTCCATGGTACCTTCAGCATTCTTCGCCAGCACCACAACTCAAAAGCATTAACTCTTCTTCAGTCTTCCTTATTCATTGTCCAGCTCTCACATGCATCTGAGGTGATTAGAAATATCATGGCCTGTGTCAGGCACACTTTAGTCCTCAAGGAGACATCCTTGCTCCTCAGCACTTGAAACAGTTTCCTCACAGCTGACCTGCCTAGTGTTACACATTGTCTAATATCCTGACTGCTGCTTCCATTGGTATCGATTGTAGAACCAAGAAATGGGAATTCTTTGACAACCTCAGTCTTTTCTCCATTTGTCATGATGCTGCTTATTGGTCCAATTGTGAGGATTTTTGTCTTCTTTTTTTGAGATGTAATCCATACTGCAGACTGTGTTCCTCGGTCTTCATCAGTAAGTGCCTCAATTCATCCTCACTTTCAGCAAGCAAAGTTGTATCATCAGTGTATCTCAAGTTCTTTAATGATTCTTCCTCCAATCCTGATGCCATGATTTTCTTCATATAGTCCAGCTTCTTGGATTATTTGCTCAGCATATAGATCGAATAAGTATGGAGAAAGGATACAACCCTCATGTACTCCTTTCTTGATTTTAAACCATGCAGTGTCCCCTTGTTCTGTTCAAATGACAGGCTCTTAGTCAAGGTACTGGCTCCTCATGAGTACAATCAAGTGTTCGGAACTCCCATTCTTCTCAATGTTATCCATAATTTGTCATGATGCACACAATCAAATGCCTTTGCATAGTCAATAAAGCACAAGTAAACATCTTTCTGGTATTCTTTGCCTTAAGCCAAGATCCATCAGACAGCAGCTATGATATCCCTTGTTCCACATCCTCTTCTGAATCC
>NW_006921884.1:434419-437159 GCF_000298275.1 Orycteropus afer afer | reverse complement strand
TCTTTTTGGTACAGTGATTCTGTGTATTCCTGACATCTTTTCTTGATGTTTCCTGCATCATTCAATATTTTGCCCTTAGAATCTTTCCATATTGCAACTTGAGGCTTAAATTTTTCTTCAATTCTTTCAGCTTGAGAAATGCTGAGTGTGTTCTTCCCTTTTGGTTTTCAAACTCCACGTCTTTGCACACTTCATTATAGTAATTGGCTTTGCTTCTTGAGCTGCTCTTTGAAATCTTTGGTTCAATTCTTTTATCTTGTCATTCTTCCATTCGCTTTAGCTACTCTCCATTCAAGGGCAAGTTTCAGAGTCTCTTCTGTCATCCACTTTGGTCTTCTCTTCTTTTCTCTTCTTTTTAGTGATCTCTTGCTTTCTTCATGGATGATGCTCTTGATGTCATTCCACAGTTCTTCTGGTTTCTGGTCATTGGTGAACTATGCATCAAATCTATTCTTTAGATGGTCTCTAAATTCAGGAAGGATATATTCAAGATCATATTTTGGCTCTCATGGATTTGTTTTAATTGTCTTTAACTTCAAGTTGAACTTGCATATGAGCAGTTGATGGTCTGTTTCACAATTAGCTCCTGGCCTGGTTTTGGCTGAAGATATTGAGCTTCTCCATCACCTCTTGCCACAAATGTAGTCAATCTGATTCCTGTGTGTTCCATCTGGTCAAGTCCACGTGTAGAGATGCCATTTGTGTTGTTGAAAAAAGGTGTTTGCAATGAACAAGTCATTGGACTTGCAAAATTCTACCATGTGAGTTCCAGTATTATTTCTGTCACCAAGGCTAAATTTTCCAACTACCTGTGATTCTTCTGTTTCCAACTTTTGCATTCCAGTCACCAGTGATAATTAACACATCCTTATTGCATGTTCGGTCAATTTCAGACTGAAAGAGCTGATAAAAATCTTCAATTTCCTCATCTTTGTGTTTGGTGGTTGGTGCACAAATTTGAATAATAATCATATTAATGGGTCTTCCTTGTAGGTGTATGGATATTATCCTATCACTGACAGCATTGTACTTCAGGACAGATCTTGAAACATCCTTTGTGTTGATGAATGCCACACCATCTCTCTTTAAACTGTCGTTCCCGGCATAGTAGATCATGTGGTTGTCTGATTCAAAATGGCCCAAACCAGTCCATTTCAGCTCACTACTGCCTAGGATATTGTTCTTTATGCATTACCTTTCATTTTTGACAACTTCCAATTTTCCTAGATTCATACTTCATACATTCCATGTTCCAGTTATTAATGGATGTTTGCAGCTGTTTCTCCTCAATTTGAGTGGTGCCACGTCAGCAAATGGAGGTCTTGAAAGCTTTTCCTTATCCATATGAGTAAGGCTGATTTTACTCTGATAATTCAGCTCTTGCACAGTCCTACTTTGAGAGCTTTCTAAGCTAAGTGACTTATCTTCCTCCTCTATATTGGACAGTGTTTCCAGACTATTCATAAAGTTGCACAGTAATGTATCAGACAGTGTTTCTCTGCTATTCATAAGGTTCTCCCTGGCCAACTCTTTGAGAAGTGGATGGCCTTCTCCTTCTTCCTAGTCTGTCTCAGTTGCAAGCTGGGCTGATTCCTGTGCACCATGTGCACCCCAGTGGTTTTGAAACACCAGTGGCACAGCCTCAAGACTCTCAGCAACCTGTCACCATAGTAGGACAAACCGACAGACAAGTTTGTTTCCCTTAGCTATTGGAAACCCCTCCAACCACCCTTACCTGGATCCCTGCGGCTGACTCCTTGATCTGTTCTGGTCCCCTTTGCTTTTTATGTCCTCTCCCTGCCTTCTCATCTTGCTCCTTGTAAAGCATGGCCTGGGTTATCCCTCCTCACCTGGGTCCCTGTGGCTGACACTTTGATCTGTTCCGGCTAAGCCAATGAAGATTTATTAGATTTATTATATTATTAGATTGTTGCTGGCTAAGCCAATGAAGTTCAGAAAAGCAAACTCATACTTGGAAACCATATCATTACCAATATTTTGAATCCCTATTCCAGCATGGAAGTGGTTTGATGTAGTTAATTTTTCATTGATCTTGGGGATACATTATATCAAAGACTTTGTGTTGACCTTGGCTGCTGACACATTGCCTATTGAGCTTCACTATAACTAGATAGGCTTTGTTGAGGAGCAACTCATACTATTGGTCCTATTCATATGCTCACTTTCTATTACTAGGGCTACTCTGCAAACATTTGATTGGCTAATGTTGTTATTTTTGTTAGGTGCTGTTGAGTTGGCTCTGACTCATAGCCATCCTATGTGCAAGAGAACAAAACACTGCCTTGTCCTGTCCCAGCCTCATAATCCTTGATATACCTGAGCCCATTGTTTCAGTCACTGTGCCAATCCATCTCAGTTGCCCAATAACAGAGGCTAACTGATATTCACAAGAAAACCATCCTGTGTCAGCTCAGATCTATTAACCAAAAATTCTTGATATATCAAGGTACAGATCCTCTGTAAATATCCATATGTCTCTTGTGAGGAACGATTGGAGAATACATACTCTATACACTGATTGCAGGGCTAGTTTTTTTTTTTTTTTAATTATTATTGTGACTTGGGTGAAGATTTACAGGGCAAATTCACTTTCCATACAGCAGTTCATATATACTTTGTCTCATGACATTGACCATAGTTTACCATAATGCAACAGCTCCCCTCCCACTTCCTCCCCATAGTTACCTCTTCCCAGTGTCCACCCTCCATGGACTCCTGC
>NW_006921884.1:428259-434319 GCF_000298275.1 Orycteropus afer afer | reverse complement strand
ATGATTGTTCTCTCCAAGGAGTGTATCTACCTCAGGTAAATGTTCAACTCATATGCCTATCTTCTGTTTGGCTGGAAACCACAGTGTGGGTTCAATTCCAGACCTGAAGGGCAGCTAGGGGCCATAGTCTCAGTGGTTCCACCAGGCTCTATCAGACCAGAAAACCGGGTCCCCCCACAAGGTCAGTTCCTGAGAGTATCAAGAATGATTACTCAATGATCCTTGGGTATAAGAACTGGTTCATGTCTGATAACTGGGCAAAGACTCAAACTTCTCTATTCTGCTAACAGTCATCACCTGTGTTCTCCTCCTATTGGTACTTTTTTTGGTTATAAAAGCTAAACTTCATGGTCATTAGCAGTATATTTCACCTTTCAACACACCATTGTCTATTTGTCATAATTAGTGACAATTAAAGATTAGTTTCTCCTGGTTCTATTCTGGCTTTTCTACTCATTACATTAATTATGTTTTGCCTCTGGTTATTAAGTGACATTACTTGGACACTACTATTCGAAAATCTTATTATCCTCATTAACATTAGAGTGAGCATCACATAAGTTTATCACCTATACTTTCTACAAAGAATAGCCACTGTTGAATTTCTTAATGATACCACTGCCCTCTTTTATCTATTCCTTATCATTTTAGTAAAGGAAGTATCCTTTGGGAACTTATACAGAAAACAGTCCTCTCTGTCTTACATGATAAAGCCATTCTAACATGCTTGCCTCTCTGAAATTTTTGACAACTTCTTTGATACTCTTGCAGAGCTGGTCTGATAAACCTACCTCAATGTGCTCTATGCTTCAAGAAATCAGTCCATCAGTCTATTAGAACTGGCTCTAGGAAACCTTGCCAGGTCATTAAATCTTGACTCATGAGAATGTGCTTCCATCTCAATAAACTCTTCCTCTTCCAGTTTTCTATCCTATACCCATTGTACCATTACTCCCTGTCTATTCCTAGGCAACTTCTCCTGGGTCTTTCCAGTACATATCAGGTAGGTCTTACAGGTGTTTTGGTGACAATCCTTTTTCTCCCATAACCTAACCCAACCAAACTCACTGCCACTGAGTCCATTTGACTCATAGTGAACCTTCCTTGCGTTTCAAAGGTGTTATCCCCATGGAAATAGATTGTCCAATCTTCCTTCCTAGGAGTGGCTGGTGGATTTGAATTGCCAGCCCTCTGGTTAGCAGTCAAATGCCTTAGACACTATGCCACCAGAGCTCTTCATTTGGCCACACTGAGACTTAACTCTAGTTATTGGTCCAGAAGCAGTGAGGAGAAGTGGGGTAATATTTCCAGGAAAATAGCCATCATCTTGTGAGGCATCTGCTTCAGGTGAGACATTTACATCGCTTCCAAAAAAAAAAAAAAAAAAAAAAAAAAGGAGTCTGGAATTCCCCAGTAAGGGAAAGGAGTCCTCTTCTGCCAGCCTAAAGATTTTAGGGAGATCTGCAGGGTCGTATTTCTCATACATATTCACACAAATGTTTCCACTTAGGAACTCTACTATTTGACTTTAGCAAGGCCGATTTGGAGGGACTGGCATTTCATTCTTCTTTGTAAACCTTCTACTTTTACTATCAGATTCTGGGCCTGATTTTCTGGCTGTCGGATATAAGGCTGTTCTTAAATGCTGCCATACAAGACTGTGTCTTTTACCCCATAGTTGGCTTAATGAGCTTGTCATATTCTCCCTTCAAAGCTTACATTTCAGTTAGCAACAATGTAACCAACTTCAAAATTCTTATAATTACAAAGAATCTGCATCCTTTAAGACAAGAAATATTTCATAAACCAGGGGATTTTTTTCCATCTGTTGTTGTTGTTAGGTGCCATTGAGTAGGTTTGGACTCATAGCAACCTTACATACAACAGAGCCAAACACTCCCCATTCTGTACCATCCTCACAATAATTGCTATGTTTGAGCTCACCACACCTGAGAGTCTCATTAATTATGGTGCTAGAGCATATCACTGAGTTATAATCAGCTCACTTACCACTGGCAATGGTGCCCATGTTGCCATCTAACAGATGAATGACTGAATGCCAGAATACCATGTTGACAATCTGATTCTTAACACAAATTCTCATACCAACTGCCTTAATTTTACTTCTATCAGAAGCAGATCCTGAGACAAGGATTTAAGTGCAAGTAATTAATTTTGGACGTAATTCCAGAAAACACAAGTTGGGGAAAGATGAATTAAGTCAGAGAAGGAAGTGGTAAAGTGTTAACTAGAGTCTTAACACCTGGGACAACTGGGCTGAGTCCATTGGATAATTTTAGGAGATACTATAAAACGCACCTAGGTGTTATCTCCAAAAAAAAAAAAAAAAAAAAAAAGCATAAGAGAGCTGTGGTATTTATTCTCAAGTTTCTTATCCACTGTTGGGTGAGAACCATTTTTTGGTGGATATTACCTCTCTGAAACTTCTGGGGTTGCCCTATGTATAGACCCAGCATATCTTCATAATCAGATGAAAAACGCTCTCAAGCAGAGTGCTGCAAGTCAATGATAACTATAATTTTCAAAGTACCCTTTTCTGTTCTATTGGTTTGAGACATTGACTTCCAAATTTATTCTTCCCATCAAGTCCTCTCTCACTCTCCTTACAGCATTTGCCCATTATTACTATTTAGAGACCTTAAAAGCATCTGAAATTAACAAGTCCAAAACTGAACTCATAATGTTGTCCTTCATTTTAAATGCTTCCCTTTCTGTATTCTCTGAATATGTTATTGGCACCCACATACATCTAGTTGCTTAACCAAAAAGCCCAGGGTTATTCTAGCCTTATCTTCTTCATCCTCTTTCCACACTTATCAGTGACTGAGAATAGCACTCTGCCTTCTAGATATCTTTTTAACCTATCCATTTTTGTTTCACTCTCACTGCCCTAGTCCAGATCATCATTATTCTTACATGGATTATTGTTACAAATTTCTGTTTGTCTCTGTTTTCTTCTTGATCCATTCTCAAAAGTGCAGCCATTGTAATATTTCCAAAAGGTAAGTTTGATCAATTGTTCCACTGTTTAAACCTTGAGCAGTTCTTCATTGATCTTAGCATGAGCACCTACATCCTTAAATCAATGATTAAGGCCCTTTGTAATTTGGATCCTGCTTCCTCTTTTATCCTTAATGCTTGTTACCGCTCCTCTTAAAAATTGGGTTTGAGAATACAGAACATCTTTCAAACCCTTTCTCTTCTCCCAGACATCTACATATATTGTTTTCTCTGCCTGTAACACTCCTTCTCCACTCTGCCTCGATCTTATAACTGCTAATGGTTCTCTGTTGTTGTTGTTGTTATGTGCCGTCGAGTCAAACCCGACTCATAGCAACCCCTCCTTGGGTTTCTGAGGCAGTATCACTACGGAAGTAGGAATGTCCAACCTTCCTTCTGAGGAGTGGCTGGTGGGTTTGAACTGCCAGCCGTCTGGTTAGCAGGCAAGTGTCTTAGCCACTATGCTACCAGAGCTCCCAATGGTTCGCTAGGCCTCAACTTTAACATTTTCTCCTGTGAGTCTTTACTCCTTGATTTCCTAGAATGGTTTGGTGGTCAAGTTATGTACTTCTATTAGCAATTATGTACTCCTATCAGAATTCATCACATTTCATTGTGGTTATTTTTCACTGACTTCCTCTTCCTCCATCCTGTATCATTTGTGGGAGCAGCAATCATGTCTTTCTATTTCACCTTTAAATTCCCAGCAGCTAGCCAGTTTCTGGGGCATATTAGGCACTTAATGAATAACTGTTAATAAATGGTTTAGTTTATATGTTTCCTTAACTTCAAAACAGTTAGTACTTACAATTTGTGCTCATAATATGTTGTTGTTATGTGCCGTCGAGTCGGCCCTGACTCATAGCGACCCCTCCTTGGGTTTCCGAGGCAGTATCACTACGGAAGTAGGATTGCCCAACCTTCCTTCCGAGGAGTGGCTGGTGGGTTTGAACCGCCAGCCTTCTGGTTAGCAGGCAAGTGTCTTAGCCACTATGCTACCAGAGCTCCTGCTCATAATATATACAATATTATATAAGATATTTTTTGTGAACATCTGTATCCCCAGTGCCTAGTAAAAAGCTTAGTAAGTGGAAGACACCTGGTATTCTAGTTGACTTAAGATATTGATTAATAATAATAACAGACACACTGCGCATTACCAATACTAGATAGAAATACCTAATGAGAATCAGAAGAGCAATCACATTTCTGCTCAGGGTGTATAAGTCCTTTTTGGTTTATTAATGTTATTCCTCCTCATAATTACATATGCAATGGTACCAAGCAAATATTATTTCTAATTGAATACATAAGGAAGGAATACTTGTTAAATAGTATCTGTGAATATTTCCCTAGTTATTTTTGGGAAATAAATAATTCACATACTCAAACTTGAAAAAAAATCAACAAAGCCCCATAAAAGCAGTGAAAATCATTACCATTCCAAGATTCACTGGTATATTTTAAGATAAGGATTGAAGAAGCATCCTCAGGGAATTATCTTAGCAGGGAAGCCAAAGAATTTCCCTTATAAACTCTTCGGTCCATGGAACTAAATGTTAAATAGCTTCACAGTTAGAAAATTTATTCTCCCTTCCACTAGCTAAATATTTCTCTGTGGCTTGGATTATCATTTCCTAAATCTGTTATGACACGCTCCCTTAGAGAGCGGCTCAGAGATGCTTCTGCTGCTTTCCTTCACTCTCATGAGGAATGTCTAATAACTTCCCATCAAATCCTTTCTGTCTTTGTTTCCCATCCTGGAAAACATATGGTCTATTTCATCTAAAGTGAGTTCCTGTCAAGCAATAGAGAGACCAGGATATCCTGTTTAAAATTGGGGTTATCTAGTGGGAAATGCCACTTTTCGAAAATATCTGTTATTTAGTGGTTTGTCATTGAGATATTTACAAAATTTGAGGACAGATAGGACATATGATAATATCAATTTGCTTTCTGTTCTTTACCATCCTGCAGGCGCTCTATTCTTTCCCTCCCCCAAAACAAGAAAACAAATGACTCTGTAGAAAAATTCTACAATAGCACCGAACAAAAACATTTTAACAAGATTGATAAAGTCCTAAGACTCAGAAACTGGGTGACTGAAAAGAGTAAGGGAGTCAGTGCTTCAGAACTAGTCATTTAATGTAGTGGGTACTTATTGGAAAGACATACTTTTGCCAATTTGCAAAAGGAAAATTTCAGCAAGCATGACTGAGCAAGAGTTTCTGCAGTCAGATACTGTATAGCTCTTTCATTAACATGAGATTGAATTCTGGAGCTATTCCAAGCTTAATGGGGATCTACATGAAAACCTGATTCACATTTGTTGTGTTTTCCATGTATTTCTGAAAAGCTGCCAAGTCTGGTGTCAATGGAAATACTGTATATGAAAGAAAAAAAAAAAAAAACTATCTTCCATGAAGATTGGACCATACCCAATACCTTGATATTTTTATCCAATTGCATCAGATACTAAGAAAAAGAAATTCCATTCATTGGATATTGAAATTACTAAACTATTTTTTTCATGAAACTAGTGAAAATGTTAAGAAAGGCTCTAGTATCCATAAAAGCAAAAAAACAAACAAACAAAAAAAAAAACCAAACTCACTGCCATCAAGTTGATTTTGATTCATAGCAACCCCCTCTGGGTTTCTGAGATGGCAAATTTTTACAGAAGTAGATTGTCCAGTCTTCCTTCTGGCTGGTGGGTTTGAACTGCCAACCTTCTGGTTAGCAGTCAAATGCCTAATGCACTATGCTTCCAGAGCTATGGATACCCTTAGTATACATAAGGGTATTTTAAAATGAAATCCTTGTATCTAGAGCCCCACATGATATTAGTGAAGATATTATATCAATATCAAAACAAGAGTGTCAATATGCTGGCAAAATATAGGGTCTTAGATTGTGATTTTTTTAAGAAAGTTATATTTCAATTTTAATTTTGTATTTGATCTTAAATTCTTTTTTTTTATTAGGATTTGGGTGAAGATTTACAGAGTAAATTCACTTTTCATACAGCAGTTCACATAT
>NW_006921884.1:405537-419859 GCF_000298275.1 Orycteropus afer afer | reverse complement strand
CTGTGTCTGTGTTAATTGGTTTCCCTTTTCTTTGTTGAAGAGGGTCTGTGCAATCCTTCTGCCTAGTCCGCCATCTTGCCGGAACCGTTGATCTTAAATTCTTATGATGTGTAGAGTTTATTTTATTTTATTTTTATTACCATGATTAGATTGTTCTTTTTATATTTAGAGTTCTACAATGTTTTATTGACTGTGCAAACCCATTTAACTGTATGTATCATAACAAGTTATGGACAGTATCCAAAGAATGGGAATTTCACAACACTTAATTGTGCTCATAAGGAACCTGTGCATAGACCAAGAGGCGGTCCTTTGAGCAGAGAAAAGGGATAATGGGGAAATTTGTACGTCAGGACTGAACTTCTCATCATACTTACTTCATCTGTATGCTGAGCCAATAATCTGATAAACTGGATTATATGAAGAAGAAAACACTGCATCAGAATTAGAGGAAGAATCATTAACAACCTGTGATATGCAGATGACACAAGGTTCCTCGCTGAAACTGAAGAAGACTCCATGCTTACTGATGAAAATCAAAGACTTCAGTCTTCAGATGGATTACACCTTAAAATAAAGGAAACAAAAATCCTCCCAACTTGACCGATAAGCAACATCCTGATAAACTGAGAAAATAGTGACATTTTTAAAGATTTCGTTTCACATAAATCCACAATCAATGCCCATAGAAACAGCAGCCAAGAAATCAATTGACATACTGCACTGGGCAAATTTGCTGTAAAATACTTCTTTAAAGTGTTGAGAAGGTGAGACATCTTCTTGAGGACTGATCCTAGGCATGGTATTTTCAGTGACCTCATATGTATGTGAACGCTGAAAAATGAATAAGGAAGAACATAGAAGAATTGATGCATTTGAATTACTGGTGTTGGAGAAGAATATTGAATTTACCATGTACTGCCAGATGAATGAACAAATTAATCTTGGAAGAAGTACAACTAGAAAGCTCCTTAGGAACCAGGATGGAGAGACTTTGTCTTGCTTACTTTGGACATGTTACCAGGAAGGACCAGTCCCTGGAGAAGGACATGATGTTTGATAAGTAGAAGGTCAGTGAAAAAGGAGATGCTCGATAAGATGGGTTGAAAAAGTGGCTGCAACGATGAACTCAAATATAGCAAAGACTGTGAGGATGGTGCAAGACTAGGCAGTATTTCATTCTGTTGTGTAAGGGATTACTATGAGTTGTAATCAACTTGATGACACCTAGCAACAACTGCCCTCCCAAAGCGCCTGGACAATGTTCTGTGGGTTACCTTGAATTGGTAAGTTAATTAAAATTTTCAGAGTTTAAATGTCATTTCTTGGTGCAATACAATACAAATTGGAAATGAGAGAAAATTACTGTGTTAAGCAGTACTTTAGTGTTTTCTATTTTTGTTCTTCCTTTTTAAGAGATGTCTTTCATAATATCAGCATTTTTTTTTCTTCAGAGTGCATTAGATACGTGTCTATTTATATACACTAAAGTTTCTAATTCTAATTCATATAGGAATGAACAATGCAATCATATGGCAAATTTCCATATGACTTTTTCACTCAAAAAATAAATTTTATTGTGTTTTTATGCTAATTTGACTTGAGATGTAATAACCTCTCTCTTTTTTTTTTTCATTTTCTTGTTCTAATTTTAACAGCAATACCTGTTCACATATTCATGTATATCTGACATTCCACTTAAAGTGTGTATGTTGCAGATTGAAATGCAGTACCAAAAAAAGGGAGAAAAGATAGCTAGTTGACGTCGATTGTATAATTCATTAAGATAGTTATATTGGCAGCTCAATTCTCTTTGTTCAAAATAAAACCACCAATACAAAGTATAAAAACCATAACTAAAAAGTAAGTATGCTTTTTTTTTTTCCTTTTAAGTATGTTTCCTCATTCTGAACAGTATTTAGACAACTCAATATATGCTATTGGTCAATAACATGAGTGAAAATATTCTTGGTAATTTATAGCTATATAGGCTAAAGATTTATATCTTCAAATTAATAATTAAATTACCCTACAGAATTTTTTTCCCAAGTACATGATAAGGTAGGAATACAGTAGATTTAATTTTAATATTTTAGTGTTCTCTAAAATCATCTAGGAAATTTAAAATATTCATATTGGCATTTATACTTCATTGCCAACTGGAAATACTGAGTTTAATTTCTTTTCCATGTACCAAACTTACTTCACAGAAAAGATATTGAGGAAAATGCTCTCTCACATTGACATTATACAGTAAAACTCTTATACTCTTTATTTTCAAGGGAGATGCAAGCACTGGTGAGTATTTCAAGGATACTTTAACATAAAGTATCTGTGAATATTTCCTCCAATATATTTATTTGAATTGAGAAAGAGCAAAGATGAGATGCTTATCTACTTCTATTGTGTATGTATTCTTTATGAAAATGTAAATTACAATCAACAAAGAGGAATTCTGCAGGAAACAGTACTTTATTTTCTGTATTGTTATACTTTCTGATACAACAGGAACTATTCAATCCTTGGAATTTCATCTCAGAAATATGTTGAAGATCTCAAACATTTACCCATACAGATAAGTTGAAATTTATACTACAGTTGCAATAAAAATCTATGACACATTTATTTCACTTGGTTGGTATGCACCCTGAATATCTTTCCTCACATAATATTCTACAGTTTTACAACATGGTCTAGGAATGTGATTCATTTCAATATCAGCATCCTAATAAGCTTGACCTTAGAATGATCCTGCAACTTACAAGCTAAATAAAATAATTATATTCTCATCCTTGGAACAGCACCAAAGCCATATAGATGATACAGAGGAAGGAGGTTTGAAATTTCTTAGAAAATACTAGGCACATGCAAAGTTAAGTTTCAGTTTTGTCACAATTATTGCTATTTGACTTTGGAATTATAGATTTCATTATTGAATTTTTATGTAAAGAAAGATATCACAGAGTGCATATTAATAAAATCGATTTTCTACTTGATTTCTTTCATTCTATGATGTCCAGGCTGTAAGTAAAAAAAAAAAAAAAAAAAAAAGGCATTTTATAAAATCCAGCACCTATTCTTGACAAAAATTCTCCCCAAAATAGGAATAGAAGGGAAATTCCTCAGCGTAATTAAGGGCATAGCCACAAAACCAATGATCAACTTCATTATCAACAAAGAGAGATAGAAAACATTCCCCTTTAATCTGAGAATCAGACAAGGATGCCCGTTATACCACTCCTATACAATATTGCATTGGAAGTCCTGGCCTGAGCAATAAAGCAAGAAAGGAAAATAAAAGGTATCCAATTGGTAAGGAAGAATGAAAACTATCCCTATTTGCAGATGATATTATTCCAAACCTTAAAAATCACAGAGATTGAACAAGAAAGCTACTGGAACTGATAGAAGGATTCAGCAAAGTGGCAGGGTACAAGCTCAACTTACAAAAATCAGTTGGATTCCTGTATACTAACACAGAGAATTCTGAAAAGGAAATCAGAATAACAATACCATTTACAACAACTACCAGAAAGAAGATATACATAGAAACAAATCTAACCAGAGATACAAAAGATTAATACAAAGAAAACCACAAAACTCTACTGCAAAAAACCCAGAAACCTACATAAATGGAAGCACAAACCAAACTCATGGATAGGAAAACTTAACATTGTGAAGACATCAGTCAGTACTATCCAAAGCGATCTGTTGATATAATGCGGTCCTGATCCAGATTCCATCAGCATTCTTTAAAGAGATGGTAGTACCAGTCACCATATTTATATGGAAAGGAAAGAGACCCTGGATAAGCAAGGCACTACTGAAGAAAAAGAACAAAGTATAAGGCATCACATGTCCTGATCTCAGAACTTACTATACAGCCAAGGTAGTCAAAACATCTTGGTACTAGTACAAGGATAGACACAAGACCAATGGAATAGAATTGACAGTCAAGAAGTAAATCCTTCCAAATATGGATAATTGAGGTTCAACAAAAGGTTCAACTCCATGAACGTGGAAGAGATACTCTCTTTAACAAATGATGCTGGCATAACTGGATATCCATTTACAGAAAAATGAAACAATATCCATACCTCACACTATATACAAAATCTTGCTCAGGATAGATTAAAGACCAAAAGGTAAAACCAAAAACTATAAAGATCATCAAAGAAAAAATACAAACAAACTTAGGGACCCTAATTTATAGCATAAATACATTGTCAAACGTAACTAAATATGCACAAACAGGAGAAGATAAACTAGATGACTAGAACCTCCTAAAAATTAAACACTTATGCTCATCAAAAGACTTCTGCAAAAGATTAAAGAACCTACAATCTGGTGTGTGTGTGGGGGGGAAATGGCAAGGATATATCAGACAAGGGACTAATCTCTAAAATTTATAGAAAGTGTCAACATCTCAACAACAAAAATAAAATCAATCTAATTTAACAGTGGGCAGAGGATATGAACAGACGTTTCACCATAGAAGGCATTCAGGCAGCCAACAAACACATGAAGAAATACTAGTAGTCATTAACCATTGTTGTTGTTGTTGTTAGGTGCCATCAAGTCAGACCCGACTCATAGCGACCCCTCCTTGGGTTCCTGAGGCAGTATCACTACGGAAGTAAATTCCTCCATCTTCCTTCTGAGGCGTGGCTGGTGGGTTTGAACCGCCAGCCTTCTGGTTAGCAGTCAAGTGGCTTAGGCACTATGCTACCAGAGCTCCCATTAGAGAGATGCAAATCAAAACTACAGCAAGATATCATCTCACCCTGAGCATAATGACACTAAAAATAAAAATTAAAAAATGTTGATGAGGTTGTGAAGAGATTGAAACTCTTGTATACTACTAGTAGAAATGTAAAATGGTATAACCAACACAGAAAATGATATGGAGCTTCCTTAAAAACTAGAAATATGATCCAGCAATCCCACTACCATGTATATACCCTAGAGAAATGAGAGAGATGACATGAATAAATATATGCACACTCATGTTCATCACAGCATTATTCACAATAGTAAAAAGATGAAAACAATCATCTGTACCCATCAACAGAGGAATGTATAAACTAACTATGGTAAATACATACAATGGAATACTATGCAATGTTAAAGAATAATGATGAATGTGAAAAACACCTCATAACATGTATAAACCTGGAGGACACGATGCTGAGTGAAGTAAATCAATCACAAAAGGACAAATATTATATGAAATCATATCATAAAATGTTAAGAAAAGGTTTGCACACAAAAATAAGCATTCTTTGATGGTTGCTAAAGATGGTAGGGGAAGGTAGGGAGAATCACTGGAGTAGACATGTATTAACTTAAGTAAAAGAAAAGCCAATGTACCACAAGGGAGAGGTCAGCACAACATGAACAAGGCAAAAGAAGACACTGGGAGGTGCACAAGAATAAAAGATGATAAAGATAATAATGTTACTTACATAATCATGCAAAAACAATGATAACAAACAATAATCTATGAGTAGATACATAGGGGGGGGCTCTGGTGGCTTAGTGCCTAAGGCATTTGACTGCTAACTGGAAGACCATTGGCTCAAAACCACTAGCCTCTCCTGGGAAGGAAGATTGGGCAACCTACTTCCATAGAGATACTGCCTCAAAAACCCAAGGAGGGGTTGCTATGAGTCGAATCGACTGGACGGCAGTGAGTTTGGTATTTTTGATTTTATAAAGTGAACAATAATACCTGTGAAGAACTTTCTTCCCAGAATAATCAACTATGCAAGATCAAAAGGGCAGCATTTGCACAAAAACAAAATTCAGAAGACAGGAAGGGGCAGGAAAGAAGGACAAATGGAAATAAGGAGCCCAGGAATTAATGCCATGAAATAAAATCTATATACATTGTTGAATGGGAAATTAATATGCTCTGTAAACTTCCACCAATGACAATAAAATATTCAAAAAAATAAAACAAAATACTGATTCTTGTGAAATAAAAAAGTGCTTATTATCAACCAAATGTGAAAACCATAGTTAAAAGGCTACTAAAATTACATTAAAATTTCTATATGATTTTGTGTTTAAATTTAATAATATTGGATACTGATTTTGTATACTACAGACATTTAAGCATCTTAAGTGCCAAGGGACAGTTTTTACTTTCCTTGAGATAACACTAAGTTGACCGTGGTTTCTATGTATGTTTTTGTAAAAAAACACCTATAATATCAGTCACTACTAATATCATCCCACCTTATAGAATTCATATATAATTATATAATTCTTTCTTCTAGTTTAGTCTTTTTGTTCACATTTGAGAATTTATTAAAACTGCATAACAGTTACATCTTCCATTTATATAATGCCATTTAATGCTTAAAGTTGTGTAAGAGTTATATGTTCCTTTTGATACATAAATTTTTCTGACATTAATATTTGTACACTTGCTGCTTTTGTGTTGCATTTGCCTACCATATCTTACACCTTTCTAAACTGCTTTATATTTCACTGTAATCATTGTAGGATTTTACTCATTAGCATATGTTGTTTGAGAGAATATATGAAAAAGAAACCTTTAGTGATTTCAGTACCAGAGCAAATTATATTTATCTTTTAATACCTAATCTACAAAGTGAGATACTATAACCATGGCCTTCCATACTTAGTTCTCAGGTGCAATTCCTTCCAAAGAAAATTCAAGATCTAGGGCTATTTATTCTGCCCTTCATACTTCACCTAGTCAAATACTGGCAGTAGGTTCCTGGTTAAAGCAAATGCATTAGAAATATAAACCTAATCCTGGGGCAAAGGATGGTCAAGGAATGGCAGAAGGGCTTGCATTTGGGCCTGTAAGCCTGATATGATCTCCTGCTACAGTATATTTCTTCCATCTTCCTTGAGCATCTCCCATTTTCCTTAAAGCCCTTCAGGGTACTCCAAATGGAGAAGGAATCCAAACTGGCTCTGAAGGAAAAATAATAATAATAATAAGCAATAAATTTAATTTTCTCAATTTCTTTGGTAAAATAAGAACTTAGAATATACATATAACTTGGAAGGAATTTAAGCAAAGAAGAATACTTTTTAAGAAACATAGTTTTGTTCCAGTTGAAAATTTAATGTAGCATATAATACTTTAGAGACATTCTAAGGTAGAAATGATCTAGAGCTCAGCTTTTAAAAGAATCAAAATAATGACATTACAACAATAAAAATATTGTAATTTTGGTAGGTAATGTTTAGTCACTATTACTCAGTATTGTGGAAAAATGTAATATCAGAAGCCAGCATTGCTTGACCTGTAGGTACTCTGTTAAGGGTGTTGTTGTTGTTGTTGTTATGTGCCATGGAGTCAGACCCTGTTAAGGGTGAGTGTGTACTAAACCAAAGATTTTAACAGTCTTGTATCTTTAGGAGTGTTTCTATTTTTAAATTATATTAAAATTTCTATATGATTGTGCGTTTAAATTTAATAATATTAATTTAATATACAACCACTTTCTCTTGTTCTTGTCTACCAAAGAGGTTTTCAAGTTTGCCTAACAAGTATATTAATGAATGTCATTCCAATTTATGAATCAATATCTATTGTTCAGTTAATATCATTCTTTCTAGTTACACCAGATTTCTGCATCAATACTGTTGTGAGTGAAACATCACAGACTGTAGAAGTCACCTACCAATTGCCATGATATCAGAATTTTTGGCAGCATAGTACCAGAATCATTTGGTGACCTCACTCTGATTTTTCCTTGTATCTCTCTCTCAAATGATGACAGACAGTGTTTCAAATGTATTACAATAAATGAATCATTCAATGAAGCTGAATGATAAATAATCTTCTCCAGTATACAAATCTTTAAATGTTTAATTATAGCAAAATCAAAGTGTGTAATCAAGATCTTTAATAATGTATATATGTTTATATAAACAAGAGTTATAAAAATAAACATAGAGAAAAGAGAATCACACTATGAAATTCAAATTTGTTATGAAAGAAGAGGGGATGGGTTCTCAAGCATTCAAGTATATGTATATCTAGGACACACAGTCAGTAATTAATAAAAGCTTTCTTGTCTAGGAGAGCAGAATCTACACAATACCGCCAAACTTAAAAGAGCCAGGTACCAGAACCCTAGCCCAAATCTGGGAAAGAGTCAATGTCTCCCAGAAGGACTAAGTTTAAGTTTTTCTTAGGACCAGCAGAATTTTGGGAAAAAGGGCTGCAAGTTACAGATTCATTGGATGCTATTTAAAATGTTCTCTAACATAAAGAAAGTAAGTCAGCATCCTACTTCTTTATATGAAGCCCATAATGCTGATATTAAAAAAACTACATAAAAAGAAAAGACTAATCTCATAGAAATATTAATGTAAATCCTAAATAAAATATTAGCAAATAGAATCCAGCAATACATTAAAAGAATAATTCACCATGCCAAGTAGGATTCAGCCCAGAAATTCAAAGCAGATTCAACATTTTAAAATGCATTAATAAAATTCAGCACATTAATAAGTCAAAGGGAAAAAAAAAAAAAAAAACTTAAATGATGGCTTCAACATATGCTGATATGACATTTGAAAAGTTTGATTAAATATTCCTGATTCAGAAAGAAAACCTCTTAGACAAATACGAACAGAAAGAAATTTACGTAAAATGAACAAAATACATATTTCTGTCAACAAATTGTGCATTAAAGTCCTGGTCTCTGTTCTTATGGGTATGATCCTGTTTTCAAATCAAGTTTTCTTTTGTTATGTTAATGAGGCCATACTAGAGTAGGGTAGGTTCTAAATGCAATAAGTTCTAAGTTATTAAAGAGCAGAATAGACATAGAGCTATACA
Source organism: Orycteropus afer afer (assembly GCF_000298275.1). Lineage (NCBI taxonomy): Eukaryota > Metazoa > Chordata > Mammalia > Tubulidentata > Orycteropodidae > Orycteropus > Orycteropus afer. The sequence goes on along the minus strand of NW_006921884.1, from coordinate 411,026 downwards.
TATGGGAAGACAGACACCATGTGAGGACTGTCTACCAGAAAAGGGACACCAAGTATTGCCAGCAGGCATCAGACACTAGGAGCAAGGGTCACAGAAAAATCAACATGGCCAAAGCACTAGTTTAACATGCAGAACTGAAAGGAAAAAAAAAAAAAAAAAAGAAAACTGGTCTTTAAAGCCATATTCTTGTGGTATGTTTGTTATGGTAATACTAAAAAATTAAAACAGGCAGATTATCTATGAATTATGATTGCCTACTTGGAGGTAAATAGAATATTGATAGTACTTTTTTACATAGTTTGGTACTAGGTACAGAAAAAGGAATGAGTACATAAATATCAATAATTAGTTAGCAAAGATGATTGAAGAAAAATATTCTAGTCAAAGAAATAATAAAATACATAAGAATACACTAAAAAAAATTAAACCTGTAACACATCTTCTAAGAAAATAGTAAAACAAAAATGAAGAAAACTTTAAAAAGTTCTAAAAATGAGAAGGCAATCCTTGTTCTAAGAGTGGGAGGCAGGGGAGGAACCAGGGCCAGGACACAGCCACGGGATCCAGTTAAGGGGAGAGATACAGGCCACACATCCAAGAGGCAAGAAGAGGGTAAAAAGCTGGGGACAACAGAGGTGCAGGATCCAGGTGAGGGGAGGGAGAGAGACCACACACCCAAAAGGCAGGAAGGGAGGGAAAATCTGGGGCTGATAGAGCCACAGGATCCAAGTAAGGGGAAGGTAGAGAAGTTTCAAACAACAAAGGAAGACAAACTTGTTTGTCAGTTTGTCATACTGTGGTAACTTGCGTGTGAGGCTTGAGGCTATGCCACCTCTGTCTCAAATGCCAGCAGGGTTGCAATGTTGCACAGGTTTCAATGCTGCTTATAGATTGAGACAGACTAGGAATAAGGGAGAGGCCATCCACTTCTCAAAGAATTAGCCAGAGAAAACCTTATGAATAGCAGAGAAACACTGTCTGATACATTATTGGGCAACTTTATGAATAGCCCTGAAACATTGTCCAATAAAGTGCAGGAAGATCAGCGCCATACATCAGGATGTACTCAAAATATGAGTGGGAAAGAGCTGGATCATCAGAGTAGAACCAACCTTAGTGATATGGATAAAGTAAAGCTTTCAGGACCTCCAGACATGGCAGGACTCAATTTCAGGAGAAACAGCTGCAAGCATCCATTAATCATCGGAACACAGAATGCACAAAGTATGAATCTAGGAATATTGGAAGTTGTCAAAATGAAATGGAATGCATAAAGATTGATATTCTAGGCATTAGTAAGCTGAGATGGACTGGTTTTGGCTATTTTGAATCAGATGACCATATGATCTACTATGCCAGGAATGACAGTTTGAAGAGGATTGGACTGGCATTCATCATCACAAAAGATGTTTAAAGATCTGTCCAGAAGTACAATGCTGTCAGTGATATGAAAATATCCATATGCCTACAAGGAAGACCAGTTAATACTACAATTATTCAAATTTACACACCAACCACCAAAGCCAAAGATGAGGAAATTGAAGATTTTTATCAACTTCTACCATGTGAAATTGACCGAACATGCAATCAAGATGTGTTAATTATCACTGGTGACTGGAATACAAAAGTTGGAAATAAAGAAGAATCACTGGTAGTTGGAAAATGTGGCCTTGGTAAAAGAAAAAATGCTGAAGACCTATGATAGAATTTTGTAAGGCCAACAATTTATTCATTGCAAATACCTTCTTTCAACAATACAAACGGCAGCTGTACACATGGACATCACCAGATGGAGTACACAGGAATCAGATTGACTATATCTGTGGCAAGAGGCTATGGAAAAGCTAAATATCTTCAGTCAAAACAAGGCTAGGAGCTGACTGTGGAACAGACCATCAACTGCTCATATCCAAATTCAACTTGAAGTTGAAGACAATTGAAACAAATCCACGAGAGCCAAAATATGACCTTGAATATATCCCTCCTGAATATAGAGACCATAAAAAATAGATTTGACACATTGAACACCAGTGACCAAACCAGAAGAACTATGGAATGACATCAAGAACATCATCCATGAAGAAAGCAAGAGGTCATTACAAAGACAGGAAAGGAATAAAAAACCAAAATGGATGTCAGAAGAAACTTTGAAATTTGTCTTTGAGTGAGAGTAGATAAAGCAAATGGAAGAAATGACAAGATAAATGAGCTGAACAGAAAATTTCAGAGCAGCTCCAGCAGACAAAGCCAATTACTATAGTAAAATGTGCAAAGACCTGGAGTTAGAACACCAAACTGGACGAACATGCTTGGCATTTCTCAAGCTGAAAGAACTGAGGAAAAAAATTAAGCCTCAAATTGCACTATTAAAAGATTCTGTGGACAAAGAAGAAGAAAAGTTGATGCTTTTGAGTTGTGGTACTGGCGAAGAATGCTGAAAGTGTTATGGATTGCTTAAAGAACTAACAGATCTGTCCCGGAGGAAGTGCAGCCAAAATGCTCCTTGGAAGCGAGAACGACCAGACTTTGTCTCACCTACTTTGGTCATGTTGTCAGAGGGGACCATTCCCTGGAGAAGGATGTCATGCTTGGTAAGGTGGAGGGTCGACAAAAGAGGGGAAGGCCTTCAACGAGATGGATTGACATGGTGGCTGTGACAATGGGCTCAAGTATAGCAAGGGACATGGAGCTGGCATGGGATCAGGCAGTGTTTCGTTCTGCTGTGCATGGGGTCACTATGAGTCGGAAATGACTTGACGGCACCTAACAACAACAACATGGGCAAAATATTGAATGATGCAGAAAGTATTCAAAGAAGATGAAAGTACTCTCAGCATTCTTTGCCAGTACCACAACTCATTGTAACAAAAAACCTGGTCATTGTACCAAAAAACCTGGTTGATCTTCATCCATTTCAGGAGGTGGCATATGCTCAAGAACCAATGGTACTAAAGTAAGAAGTTGAAACTGCACTGAAGAAATTGGCTAAGAACAAGGCTCCAGGAACTGACGGAATACCCATTGAGATGTTTCAATAAATGAATGGACCGCTGGAGGCACTCACTCAGTTATGCCAAGAGATTAGGGAGACAGCTATCTGGCCAACTGACTGGAAGAGATCCATATTTATACCCATCCCAAAGAAAGGTTATCCCACAGAATATGGAAATTATCAAACAAAATCATTAATATTGCATGCAAGTAAAATTTTACTGAAGATAATTAAAAAATGATTGCAGCAATATATTGTTAGAGAACTTCCAGAAATGCAAGCTGGATTCAGAAGAGGATGTGCAACAAGGGATATCATTGCTGATGTCAGATGGATCTTAGCTCAAAGCAAAGAATACCAGAAAGATGTTTACTTATGTTTTATTAACTATGCAAAGGCATTTAATTGTGTGGATCATAACACATTATGAGTAACATTGAGAGTGGGAATTCCAGAACATTTAATTGTACTCATGAGGGACCTGCACATAGAACAGGAGGCTGTAATTCGAAGAGAACAAGGAGACACTGCATGGCTTAAAATCAAGAAAAGAGTGTGTCAGTGTTGTATTCTTTCCCCATACTTATTCAATCTGTATGCTGAGCAAATAATCCAAGAAGCTGGACTATATGAAGAAGAGAGTGGCATCAAGATTGGAGGAAGAATCATTAATAATCTACAATATGCAGATGATACAACTTTGCTTGCTGAAAATGAGGATGACTTGAAGCACTTACTGATAAAGATTGCAGACTACAGTTTGCAGTATGGGTTACATCTCAATACAAAGAAAACAAAAATCCTCACAACTGGAGCTATAAGGAACATCACGGTAAATGGAGAAAAGTTTGAAGTTGTCAAAGACTTCACATTGCTTGGTTCTGCAATCAAATGCCAATGGAAGCAGCAGTCAGGACATCAGATGACATGTAATACCGGACAAATTGGCTACAAAGGACCTCTTTCAAGTGCTGAAGAGCAAAGGTATCTCCTTGAGGACTAAGGTGCGCTTGACACAGGCCATGGTATTTTCAGTCGCCTCATATATATGTGAGAGTTGGACAATGAATAAGGAAGACTGAAGGACAGTTGATGCTTTTGAGTTGTGGTACTGGCAAAGAATGCTGAGAGTACCATGGACTGATAAAAGATCTAACAAATCTGTCCTGGAGGAAGTGCAGCAGAATGCTCCTTAGATGCGAAAATGGCCAGACTGTGTCTCACCTACTTTGGTCATGTTGTCAGAAAGGAACATTCCCTGGATAAGGATGTCATGCTTGGTAGAGTGGACGGTCAATGAAGGAGGGGAAGGCCCTCAATGAAGATGAATTGACACAGTGGCTGCTGCGATGGGCTCAATTATAGCAAAGATCATGGAGCTGGCGTGAGACTGGGTAGTGTTTTGCTGTGAATAGGGTCACTATGAGTCAGAAACAATGGATGGCACCTAACAAAAAATTATAAGAGTCAATTCTGTAATAACATATTCTTCTAAAATTGATCTATAATTTGTCTCATTGTGAATTATGACAGCTTTTTTAACTTCATAAATTTCAGCTACAAGTATAAGTATCTGAGAGGTAGATACAAAAATGCTTAAAAGGAAGAATCATCAGGAGAAAATATTTATATTAGAATTTATTTTTATAAAGCTGTAATAATTAAAATAATGTGGCCAGATAATAGATAATCTACTATTGTGGAACACAATACACAGATTTTAAAATATATGTATTTGTGTTCAATGTGTGATAAATGTATGACACTTCAAATTACTGAAGGAATGAATATTCAATCATTTATGTTCCAAACAGTGATACAGGCATTAGGACAAAAAAAAAAAAAAAAAAAACACAGCTGAATCCCTACCTCAAACTTAGCACCAGAATAAATTCCAGACGATTATTTAGGTTTAATTTTTAAAGAAATATTTATAAGTATTGAAATAAAACAAAAGTGAATATTTTGATAAGCTTAGATTAGAGAACAAATGTCCAAGTCTGACACAAAATCTGTAACCCATAATGAAATTGCTATATACCATCTAAAACTGCTTGAATTAAGAAATCCCCAAAATATTAACAACTAAATATATTTACAACACAAATTATATAAAAAGCTAATATTCAAATAAGAAGAATACTTACATATTAATATGACCAAAAAGGAGAAAAAAATATTTACAACTAGGCAAGGGCTATTAAAGGGCAACTCAGTTCATACAAAAGGAGATATAAATAAGCAACATCAAAAAAATATGTTCAATTTCAGACCAAGCAAGATGGCAGACTAGGTAGAAAGACTGCACAGACCCTCTTCAACAGAGAAAAGGGAAACCAATTAACACAGACACAGAAGATAATCCTGGACCCCTGAGCCTTGAAGGGAAGGATATAGAAGTGGAATAAACCCCAACTAGCAGAAGAATTTGCATGAAAGTACCAAAAAAAGAGACAGATGGAGCTGCAGTCTGGCAGCAATCCTGAGCAGTCCTGAC
>NW_006921884.1:389396-396792 GCF_000298275.1 Orycteropus afer afer | reverse complement strand
GCCAGCCTTCTGGTTAGCAGTCAAGTGCCTTAGCCACTACGCTACCAGAGCTGTAGAATAGTGTGTATTATATGATCAAATTATTGTAAGAATATATACATTATACTCTATGCACACATATGGACAAATGAATACATGTTTGGGGGAGTAAAGTGTATGTATACTTGTAAATTCACAGAAACATATGTACAAGACTGTATACCTTATATATACTGTATACATCAGATTTTTCACATTTCTTATCCCTTCAGAAAGAAAATGGGGCAATACTTGAATTTAGAGGGAAAGAAAATCAGGGAGGGAATAGTATTATATGAACTACTTTATATATTTCTATATTGTCTCAGCACCACTCATCTGTCATGTTGTTGTACTGTGATGGCTTACATGTTGAAAGCTATCCCAATAGTATTTCAAATAACAGAAGGATCACCCATGGTGGAAAGGTTTCAGTGGATCTTCCAGACTAAGACAGATTAGGAAAAGGACTAAAACAGATTGGAAAGAAGGACTAAAATAGATTAGGAAGTGGCCAAGTCTACTTCTGGGGGCAGGGCGGGGGGGAAGGCCACTGAAAACCTTATGAATAGCAGGGAAAGATTTTCTGATATAGTACTGGAAGGTGAAGCCCTCAGGCTGGAAGATACTTAAACTATGACTGGGGAAGAAATGCCTCCTCAAAGAAGACCAATCTAAATGTCATGGATGGAGAAAGTTTTGAGACCTTCATTTGCTGATGTGGCACCACTCAAATTGAAGAGAAACAGCTGCAAACATCCATTAATAATCAACCTGTGGAAAGTGCAAAGTATGAATCAAGAAAAACTGGAAGTTGTCAACAATGAAACGGAAGACACAAAGATCAATATGCTATACATCCATGAGCTGATATGGAATGGTGTTGACCATTTTGAATCAGAGAATCATGTGTTTTCCTATGGTGGGAATAATAGGTGGAAGAGGAATGGTATCATATTCATCATCATCCTGAAGTACACTTCTGTCAGTGATAGAATTCTCTATATATGCATACAAGGGAAATCAGTTAATATGACTATTTTTCAAAGTTACACACTAACTACTAAAGCCAAAGGTGAAGAAATTGAAGATTTTACCAACTTCTGCATTCTGAAATGGATCAAACATGCAATAAAGTTGTGTTGATAATTGCTGATAACTGGTATATGAAAGATGGAAATAAAGAAGGATGGGCAGTTGGAAAATATGGCCTTGGTGAAAGAAATGATGCCAGATTGCATGATAGAATTTTGAACCAATGATTTACTCATTGACAATATCTTTTTTCAACAACGTAAATGGCAACTATATATGTGGACTTCACCATATGGAATACACAAGAAACAAGTCAACTATATCTGTGGAAAGAGACTATGGAAAAGCTCAAAATCATCAGTCAAAGGACAGCAAGAGGATGACTTGCTTTTATGCAAATTTCATTTGAAGTTTAAGAAAATTAAAACAAGTCCACGAGAGCCAAAATATGAACTTGAGTATATATCACCTAAATTTTAAAGACCTTCTGAAGAACAAATTTGATGCATTTGACACCAGTGATTGTGGGATAACATCAAGGACTTCATATGTGAAGATAGTAAAAGGTCATTAAAAAGACAGGAAAGGAAGAGAGAACCAGAATAGATATTAGAGGAGACTCTGAAACTTGCTCTAGAATAGAGAATATCTAAGATGAGTGGAAGAAATGATGAAATAAAAGAGCTAAATAGAAGATTTCAAAGGGCAGCTCAAGAGGACAAAGTATTAAAATGAAATTTACAAAGATCAGGAGTTGAAAAATCAAAGTGGAAGAACATGGTCAGCATTCCTCAAGTTGAAAGAAGTGGAGAAAAAAACTCAGTCCTTGAATTGCAATATTGAAAGATTCTATGGGCGTAACATTGAATGATGCAGGAAGCATCAAAAGAAGATACCTAAAGTCATTATACTACTATTGATTGATGCACAGCCATTTCAGGAGGTAGTACATGATCAAGAAGTGATGGTATTAAGAAGTTCAAGCAGCACTGAAGACATTGGTGAAAAACAAGCCTCCAGAAGTTGATAGAATACCTACTGAGTTGTTTCTACAAATGAATGCAGCACTGTAGGAACTCAATCATTTATGCCAAGAAATATGGAAAACAGCTACCTGGCCAGCTGATTGGAAAAGACCTATATTTGTGCCCATTCCAAAGAAAGATGATTCAAACAGAATGTGGAAATTATGTAATGATATCATTAATATCACACACAAGTAAAATTTTGCTGAAAATAATTCAAATATGGTTGCAGCAGTACATCAACAGGGAACTGCCAGAAATCCAAGTTAGATTCATAACAGGGCATGGAATATCATTGTTAATGTCAGATGGATCATGGCTGACAGCAGAGAATACCAGAAAAAAGTTTAATCATGTTTTATTGACTAAAAAAAGGCATTTGACTGTGTGGATATCAATAAATTATGGATAGCATTAAAAAAGATAGTAATTTCAGAACCCTTGATTGTACTCGTGAGGAACCTGTACATAAACCAAGAGGCAATCTTTTGAACTGAATAAGTGAATACTATGTGGGTTATAATCAGAAAATTTGTGTGTCAGGGTTGTATCCTATCCTTATACATATGCAATCTGTATACTGAGAAAATAATCCAAGAAACACACTATATGGAGAAAAAGACATCATCAGAAATGGAGGAAGACTCATTAACAAGTTGTGATAAGCAGATGACACAACCTCACTTGCTGAAAGTGAAGTACACTTGAAGCACTTACTGATAATGATCAATGACTGTAACCTTCAGCATGGATTACACTTCATCATAATGAAAACAAAAATCCTCACAACTGGATCATTAAGCAACTTTGTGATAAATGGAGAAAAGATTGAAGTTGTCAAAGATTTCATTTTACTTGGATCCACAATCAATGCCCTTGGAAGCAGCAGTCAAGAAACCAAACAGTGTATCACCTTGGGCAAATCTGCTGCATAAGACCTCTTTAAAGTGTTTAAGAGCAAAGACATCACTTTGAAAACTAAGGCATGCCTGATCCAAGCCATCATATTTTCAGTAGCATCATATACGTCTGAGAACTGACAAATGAATCCAGAAGACAGCAGAAGAATTGATGCATTTAATTGTGGTATTGTCAAAGAATCTTGAAAATATTGTAGACTGTTGAAAGAATGAACAAATCTGTCTTGGAGAAAGTACAGACAGAATGCTCCTTAGAAGCAAGAAGGCCACAGACTTTGTGTCTTATACTTTGGTCATGTTGTCAGAAGGGACAAGTCATGCTTGGTAATGTGGAGGGTCACTGAAAAAGAGGAGGATCCTCAATGAGATTGATTGACACAGTGACTCAAATGATAGGCTCCAGTATGGCGATGGTTGTTAGGATGGCGCATGGCAGGGAAGTGTTTTGTTCTGTTCTACATAGGGTTGCTTTGAGTAGAAACTAATGTGATTACACCTAATAATAACAATATATTGTCTCAATTTTTTAACATAGGATGTATTACTTTTACAATAATAATAATAATAAAAGTTAAAATGATTTAAAAGCCCTTTCCTGAGAACAGAAATATTTGTGTTCCATGTTTTCTGATTCTCTTTGAGAAAATATTCTTTCATTTATACTGGCATGCTGAACTGCTAGCAAAAGTTAATTTTATGAACAAGTTAATAATCTACACCTTGAAATATTTGTACATACTTTGAAGCTTTAAGGTAGTGAGTGCAACTACATATTTTCCTCATCATCAGATCATAATCCTTCTTCTGACACCATGGTCTTCTCCATATTAATGAGCTACATTGAGTAAAAAGAATGTTATATTTCAGGTGATGACTGTGCTCATGCACTCGTATCTGTTACCATGTAGATGTTAACCATGAAGGGCAAAGGAAGTGCATTCAACTGACAGACATATATAGTTATTCCCAAGGCTTAATAGTGACATAGTATAGAAAAATATATTTATAAGAAGGATTTTGTAGGAATTTGTAGGAAGGAATCTGTATTAAAGGTTTTTCTCCTGCATTAGCCTACGATAATAAGTACTCTTACCATCCACTTCACTCCCACCGCACAGTTTTTAGATGCTGGTTTGGTTCTTGGGGCATCTTGGATTTGATTCTAAATTCTGAAGAGGACTGTTTCTGGTCCTGGTTTCTACTGAGTCTAGCAGTCCATTTCAATTCTAGTGTAACCTGAGAAGTTTGTTAATTATAAGGAAAGAATATAGGATTTATTTTGGCCAGTTCCTATTTAGTCTCTAATAACATTCAAATGGATCCAGCCCCCTGAAGTAATTCTTGCTTCCTTGCAGTTCTCCTGATCAGCCAAGAGGAGACCTAGAACTGGGCATCACACCAAACCAAGTGCAGCCCAGTCCAGGTTCCAAATCTCACAGATTCCTTAAAAAGGAATTTGATGGTACTTGTATCCATTGTGTTACTGATTCTTGTCTGAGGAACAGTAGCTATGTAATTTTCCTTTTTACAAGCTGTGGCTCTAATCTATCAAGTTATGTTTTGTCTGTTTGCTGAGCAGATAGATCCCAGAATAAAGTATATTTTAAAAACATTTCTAAATATTCTCATTGTTCATGCATCACCATCCTGTCAAATATTTGGCACATCAGTTGACTAAATGTCTGGCAGGTGTGAATGGCATTGGTTTGAGTTATTTCCAACTAATGCCCTTGCTAGGGCTCTGATAGAGTAAGAATCATTACACCATTCTCATCTACTCCCTGAATTTCAAAAACTCATTCTTCTGAGACAATGACTGAGTGTCCCCAAGGCTGGAAATATAAGTCAATGTTGCACTTTAAAAGTGATCAGGAAACATTGAAGACACTTGTGGAAAACAGGAGAACCAATGTGATTTTACCAAGCATTTCTTAGCAATTTGTCATGTATTTTCTCCTGTTTCTAGTTTTGCAAATCTTAACCTGCTGGTAAAATTGTGTGCTTCCAGCATAATAAATAAAAGACAGATAGACAAGAAGGAACACATTCTATTTTAGCAATGCCCATTGTTTTGCACTAACAACAGATGTAGCCTCTACATCAACTCTTTTTTTGCTACTAATAAGCATTTAAATATTAGAACAACATAGATTTCATCTTTGATGACCTGAGAGCTTTGAGCCACATAGAGGTAATATGAAACAACAACAGTTTGATCAAATTTCTTTTTCTTATATCCTTACCTCTGTTGTACATAGGGGTTGGAACCAACTCAATGTCACTAACAACAACCACCATAGTGTACTTACCTGAAAATATCTCAGTTGTTTTAGTAGAAACTTCATATGATAGATTTATCTTAAAGAAAGAATAATGTGGCTAAGGCTCATATGTATTCTTTTTTTGTATGTGTTTTCTTTTTCTGATTTCTATACCCATTACCTACTTCCATCAACACGATTCCAACACATAGTGACCCTCTAGGACTATATGGAGTAAAACTACCCCATAGAATTTCCAAGGCTATAAATCTCTACAGAAACAGACGGCTACATCTTTCTCCCATGGAGTGCTAATGTTTTACAGCCTGCCTTCTGGTGAATAGCCCAATGCCTTACCCACTGTGACATCAGATTTCTTTCCCTGATTTCTATAGCTCCTGGAAAACACTTAAACTATAAAAAACACTTATGATGAGACAAAAACTACCAAGAAATGAGAACAGTCCTGTTATAAAAGGAATAGTTTAATAATATTAAAGGAGAAGGAAATATGGATGCAGCTTAAGATTTAAAGGAAATGTGAGAGTATGCTCCAATAAAAAGGCACATAAACAGGAGGAATATACAGTGAAATATAGGACAGGCATTGAGGAAAACTGAGTGACAAAAGCCTGTTAATTTAGAAGGAAATTCCATATTTCTTCTGTCATAATTTTGGCTCTTCCACTAGCTGTTGTCCTATTATCCTCTAAGTTTTTGGAGCCATATTGTTGTTATTAGTTGTCATCATGAAAATTCCAACTCATGGTAACTCTGTGTGTGTCAGAGTAGAATGTTACTCCATAGGATTTTCAAGGCTGTGACCTCCAAGAAGCAATTCCCTAGGTCTGTCTTCTGAAGCCCCTCTTGATGAGTTCGAACTCTTAACCTTTCAGCTAGTAGGTGAGCACTTAACCATTTGCACCACCTAGGGAGTCCTTCTGAGTCATATTAGAACCTTCATTACTACAATGAGATAAAAACAGCCACTTGGACCCATCATGTGATTGTCAAATAAAATCTATGTTATTTTTTTTTTTTTTAAATACAATGTGTAAATGTAAAGTATTATTGCAGCCAATGATTCTCTGAGGAAATTCCTTGGTGAAGGTAAGTGTTGAGGAACATTTTGAAGAGGAGAAATCTTACAGAAAGAAGAGAACATTTTCCAAGGGAGGATGGTCCCTGCAGTAGCTCATAAGGTAAGTATTCTACTAAAACAACTGAGATATTTTTTGAGTGATGAGAAATTTAGATTTGATTCCTTGAAATGAAAAACTCAGAACAAATATAGCAAAACATTCTTATCAACTCTTCTTCAGCCTTTTTAGTTTTAATTTTTCTAAATTTAGAAACTGGATTATTGACTAGCTAGATATGTAGCTTTATTCAATTCCATATATTTCACAGTGCCTTAGCTGTGAAATATATATATATGTGTGTGATAGTTGGAGTTGCATGTCACCTTGGCTGGACCACAATTCTGAGTGATTTAAGCAGCTGTGATGTGGGTTATTCCCATGATGAGATCAGATGTATATGTTTTGAGGAGCCAATCCATTGAAAGGGAGTTTTCCTAGGGGTGTGGCTGGCTTGCAATATATTTATGGACATTCTGGGAAAAAAGAGACACTCTTCTGTGGATCAGGATCCTGTTGTTCTGCCTACAACTGTCTGTGAGCAAACAATCCACCATTTGGCCTCAAGATCTTGGCTTCATCATATGTTGAGTCAACAGCTGGTATACTGCCTGCCAACCTTGAGCTTGTCAGCCCCTGCAGCGGCCTAAGTCAGAAAAAGCCTCCAGCTTGACTTTTGATCCAAGAACTTGGTACTTGACAGCTTCTGTAAGGGTGTGAGCCATTTTCCTAAGATAAATGTCTCTTTCTCTATATGTATACATAAGCTTTACTGGTTTTGCTTCTCTAGAGCACCCAGCCTAACATAATGTATATATCTATATATCTATGTTGTTGTTGTTGTTAGGTGCCATCCAGTAATCTCTGACTCTTAGCGAACCTATGTACAAAAGCACAAAACATTGCCCAGTCCTGTGCCAGCCTCATGATTCTTGCTATACCTGAACCTGTGGTTGCAGCCACCTGTGTCAATCCATCTTCTTGAGGGCCTTCCCTTT
>NW_006921884.1:387996-388916 GCF_000298275.1 Orycteropus afer afer | reverse complement strand
GGATTGCCCAACCTTCCTTCCGAGGAGTGGCTGGTGGGTTTGAACCGCCAGCCTTCTGGTGAGCAGTCAAGTGCCTTAGGCACTATGCTACCATAACTTGGGTTAGGTACACATTAATCTTCAAGGAGACATCCTTGCTCTTCAACACTTGAAAGAGTTCTTTTGCAGCAGATTTGCCCAGTGCAATATGTCTGATGTGTATATCTATATATATATATGTGTATCTATAGATATAAATATATATAGAGAGATATAGGAGCTCTGATGGCTTAGTGCCTAAGGCATTTGACTGCTAACCAGAAAAATGGTTGTCCAAACCCACCAGCCACTCCTCAGAAGGAAGACTGGGTAAACTACTTCCATTTGATAGTACTTTGGAAACCCAAGGAAGGGTCTCTATAAGTAGGATCTGGCTCAACAGCAGTGTTTTTTTTTTTTTTTTTAATAGAGAGAGATATAGACGTAGATATAAAATATACACATATGTATATACATATATGCATACATAAATACATACATATATATACATATATACATACATACATATATACACACATATATATTATATATACACACACACATTGCCAAGAGATTTGAAAGACAGCTACCTGGCCAACTGACTGGAAGAGATCCATATTTGTACCCATTCCAAAGAAAAGTGATCCCATGGAATATGGAAAGTATTGAACAATATCATTAATATCACATGCAAGTGACATCTTAATTCAAAAACGGTTGCAGCAGTATATTGACAACTTCCAGAGGTGCAAATTGGATTCAGAAGAGGACTTGGAACAAGGGATATCATAGCCGCTGTCAGATGGATCTTGGCTCAAGGCAAAGAATACCAGAAGGTTGTTTACTTGTGTTTTATTGACTATGCAAAGGCATTTGATTGTGTGGATCATGACAAATTATGG
>NW_006921884.1:371861-384006 GCF_000298275.1 Orycteropus afer afer | reverse complement strand
GCTGGTGCGGGATCGGGCAGTGTTTCGTTCTGCTGTGCATGGGGTCGCTATGAGTCGGAAACGACTCGACGGCACTTAACAACAATAGCACTGGTCAAGTCAGCTGCAAAGGAACGCTTTCAAGTGCTGAAGAGCAAAGATGTCTCCTTGAGGACTAAAGTGCACCTGACACAAGCCATGATATTTTCAATCACATGCATGTGAGAGCTGGACAATGAATAAGGAAGACCAAAGAAAAGTTGATGCTTTTGAGTTGTGATGCTGGCAAGCAATACTGAAAGTACCATGGATTGCTGAAAGAACTAACAGATTTGTCCTGGAGGAAGTGCAGCCAAAATGCTCCTTGGAAGTGAGAATGGCCAGACTGTCTCACTTACTTTGGTCTTGTTGTCAGAAGAGACCATTCTCTGGAGAAGGATGTCATGCTTGGTAGGGTGGAGGGTGGACGAAAGAGGGGGAGGCCTACATCAGGATGGATTGACATGGTGGCTGTGATGATAAGCTCAAGTATAGCAAGGCTCATGGAGCTGGCACTGGGTCAGGCGGTATTTTGTTCTGCTGTGCATAAGGTCACTATGAGTTGGAAATGACTCCACAGGACCAAATAACAACATATATACATACATATATACATACATATATATATATATATATATATATATACACACACACACACACACACACACACACACATACACACAATACACACACACATATGCATATATATATATGCACACACACACACACACATATATAAGATTTGCCAACTCAAAGCAACCCCATGTATGTCAGAATAGAAATTTGCTCTATGGGATTTTCAATGGCTGATCTTTTTGAAGTAGATTACCAGTACTTTCTTTCAAGGTGTCTCTAGGTGAACTGAAACCAACAACCTTTTGCTTAGCAGCCAAGTGCTTAAACATTTATGCCACCCAATGGATCCATTCTTATGTCCAGATGGGAGCAAACAGCATTTGTTTAGCCAATTTACAAAGATCCAATGAATTAATAGATGAGAAATTGCTTTGAAATATTTTAAAAAAAACTATGCATTTAAAAAGTGATATTTTAAATAGTAAAGCTGACTTTTACCCACCACTAAACACATGGCATGAATTGAATAAATGTTCATTGACTGACAATGATTACCTAAATAAAGCAATGTGAATTTTTAAGGAAAGTGTAATTTAAAGATTATACTTCTGTAATCTGATTTTTAGTATTGTATAGGAAGGAGAAATGACAGAAACAACAATTAGGGCCTGTCCAGAGACTGTGAAAATAGACAGAAAGGGCTAAAATACTTTGAACATTGGTAACATCAGCAGGTAGGTATAGAGAGGAACAAGGTTTAAGGGTCAAAGTATAAGGCATATTTTGTCCTTATAGGATTAAAAAAATGTTTTGTATAGGCTTTCTTCAAATGCTTGTATAGTACACAATACATAGCTTTGTCTGCAGGATTATTCTATAAAACTCTTAGAACTTTCACAGAATTTTGCTCAAAATTTCTTTTTCTCAATTTCACCCTCCATTGCCCCTAGTTTTACTTTATATCACCAAACAAAAATCCAAGTGTTCTTTATTTTCCTTAGTGCTCATTTTTTTGCATCTCTCCCTGTCATCACCAAGAAAAGTATTCCTCCTTTATGATTTAAATATTTAAATTTTCCCCACAGATTTTCTTATTTCTACTTCCACATCTTTGTAACTTCTTTCTTGTGCTTCAAAATGACTTAGGGTAGCTTTCTGGATCACATTATAAAATAAGTGTAGTATTATTTGAAGTGTAGTTTGTTTGAAAAGCTTCCTATATTTTTCCCCATTGCATAAACATAGATTTTGCCATGTTATTTAGCAAATTTTTCCATAAAGATATGAATTCTCTGCATCTATCCCTTGAATTTGAGCTAGTCTTGTGATTTGCTTCAGATAATAGAATATGGCGGAAGTGACAGTGTGCAAATTCCAAGTCTAAGCCTCAAGAGGTCTTCCCTACTTCTGCTCTATTTCAGAATTTTAAATGGCCACCATGTAAATAAGCCTGGGCTAGCTTGTTGGAAAGTATAATTTCTTGTTGCAGAAATGAGCCATCCCAGCTAACTATAGATTAATGAATATATCAAACTGAATCTAGATCCATACTGTTGAATTTAGCCCAAATTGCTGGTCCATATAATCACAAGCTAAATATATTTTGAGGTTCTTTGTTACACAGGAAAGGATAACTATTTCAATGGGCAACTTGGGAAGGTTGTGAAATCTCTCTTACTTTCCTTCTATGAGAAATATTTGCAGCAGTTTAGTGTCAACCTCTTCCTATTACTATTTTTTTAATCTTTTTGAGAATGTCATATAAATGCAATCATAAAAACCAAAAACCAAACTCACTGCCATCAAGTCAGATGTGACTCATAGCAACGCTTCCTCGGGTGTCCAAAGTGGTATCCCTATGGAAGTAGATTGCCCATAATCCTCCTTCCAAGAAGTGGCTGGTGGATTTGAACTGTCAGCCTTCAGGTTAGCACTTAAATGCCTTAGGCACTATGTGTAATATTTTGAGTTTGCCGATTTTACTCAGCCTTTGAGATTTATCTCAGTTGTGGGTTGTTGTTGTTGGTAGGTGCCTTCAAGTCAGCTCTGACTCATAGCCACCCCATGTACAAAAGAATGAAACACTGCTCAGTCATGCACCATCCTCACAGTCCTTGCTGTATCTGAGCAATACCCAGTTGTGGGTATTAAGAGTATATTCATCTTTATTAATATTAGTGGTCTAGTGTATTAATGTGCCACTACTTTGTTTAAATAATTCACCTATTGAAAGACATGCTGATTATTTCAAGTTTGGGGTCATTATGAATACAAGAGCTATAAACATTCATGCATAGGTTTTGTGTGAATCTGAGTTTTCAATTATCTAGAAAAAATGCCCGAGAGAGAAAGATTGCTAGGTCATACAATAAGTGGATATTTAACTTTATAAGAAAATCCCAAACTGTTTTTTTTTTTTTTTGCAGAGTGGCTGTAACATTTTGCATCCCCACCCAGCAGTTTATGAGTTCCATATTCCTGTTATCCCTTGGTATTATCAGTGTTTTTCATTTTAGCCATTATAATATATATATAGTGTTATCCCTCAGAAATTGAAGGAAAACCTGAGGAGATGCTTCAACAAATGGATGCTGTGCTGCAGACATTTACTCATCTATGCCAGGAAATTTGGAAGACAGCTACCTGCCCAACTGACTGGAAGAGATCTATATCCATATCCATTCCAAAGACAGGTGATCCCACAGAATGTGGAAATTATCAAACAATATCATTAATATCACACACAAGTAAAATTTTGCTAAAGATAATTCAAAAACAATTGCAGCAGTGTATTGACAAGGAACTTCCAGGAATGCAAGCTGGATTGAGAAGAGGACATGGAACAAGGGATATCATTGCTGGTGTCAGATGGATCTTGGCTTAAAGCAAAGTATACCAAAAAGATGTTTGCTTGTATTTTATTGACTATGCAAAATCATTACATTTTGTAGATCATAACAAATTATGGATAACATTGAGAAGAATGGGAATTCAAGAACACATAATTGTGCTCACGAGAACCTGTACATAAAACAGGAGGCTGTCATTCAAACAGGAAAAAGGGATACTGTGTGGTTTAAAATCAGGAAGGGAGTGTGTCAGGGATGTATTCTTTCACCATACTTGTTCCATCTGTATCCTTAGCAATTAATTTGAGAAGCTGGACTATGTTAACAAGAACATGGTATCAGGATTGGAGGAAGACTCATTAACAACCTCTGACATGGAGACGACACCACTTTGCATGCTGAAAGTGAAGATGACTTGAAGCACTTACTGACAAAGATTAAAGACTACAGTCTGCAGTATGGATTACATCTCATCATAAAGAAAGCCAAATTCATCACAGCTGGACCAATAAGCAACATCAAGATAAATGGAGAAAAGATTGAATTTGTCAAGGATTTCATGTTACTTGGTTCCATAATTAACACCAATGGAAGCAGCAATCAAGAAATCCGATGATGTATTGCACTGGCCAAATCTGCTGCAAAAGACCTCTTTTAAGTGTTCTCCAGGTTCATCTATTTTATGAGGTATTTTGCAGATTTGTTCTTATTCTTTAATGGTGCATAGTATTGCTTTGTGTGTTTGTACCATAGTTTGTTTATCTATCCATCCGTTGATGAGCACTTAGGTTGTTTCCATCTTTTAGCTATTGTGAATAATGCTGCTATGAATATAAGTGTGCACATATCTGTTCATATTGTGGCTTTTATTTCCCTAATAGTAGGACTGTTGGATCATATAGTATTTCTATATCTAACTTCTTTTGGAAGTGCCATAACATTTTCCACAGTAATTGCATGATTTTGCAGTCCCAACAGCAGTTAATGGGGGTTCCAATCTGTCCACACCCTCACCAGCATTTGTTTTTCTTTCTGTTTTATTGAAGTTTGCTTTTAATGCTAGGGTTTGACAATATCATTGCTTTTTTTGTTTGCATGTCTTTAATAGCTAATGATCATGAACATTTCTTTATGTATTTATTGGCCTCTTGAACATCTTCTTCAGTGAAGAGTCTGTGCATGTCCTCTGCCATATTTTAAAATTAGATTGATTACATTTTTTGTTAGTGTTGTTATTTTTGTTGAGGTGAAGTTGGACCAAATATGGGTCCCTGACCAGTGCATAATCAGGCCAAAATAGTTTACACACCGAGTGATTAAGAGGAGAAAAAATTATTTATTGCAAAGTGGCATTGCGAGGAGACAGGGGCCAATTCCCCAAACTGACTCCCCTGATAGAGGTTGGGACACAGTTTTGTAAACTTCAGGAGAGGGGATTATACATATTCATAAAAACTTCAGAAATTTGGGCGTGAATTAACTGAGGATTGGCTGAAGCTTCCTTTGCCTCAGTTTAAAGAGACAGTTGATTTTTAATGCAGTGCACTTGTACACCAGATGAGTCACATTGGCTTCCTGTCATCAGCTGATCAGGACTTGGGCAAAGGGGAGAATGTCAGTTCCCAGCAACTTTGTTCTCATTTGTCTCATTGTGCACATCTGTGGGCCATAGTTAATTTGCAAGTTGTCTCCTGACTTATCACCTGTTTCTAGGGGAATAACATGGAGAGAACATGTGTAAATTGACCTTTCATTCTATTCAGTTCTTAAGGAACAGAGTTATCATATTTACTGATCTGCCTTCAACCAGAGATGCAGGCTGAACTTTGCTTCCACTTGGCTTAAGAGGTATTGAACTTTAATACAAATTTTAGAGATTTGTCCCTTGTCATCTATGTCACTGTCAATTTTTCTTTCCCCAGTCTGTGGGTCCTCTTTTTATTCTTTTGGTGAAGTCTTTTGATGTGTATGGTAGTTGAAGTTGTATGTCAACTTGGCTGGGCCTGGTTAAGTGACTGGGCAGCTGGCAGTAGTTATTTGCCATGATGAGACTGGCAATCAACTCCATGGTGGGATATACTACAAGCATCTGAGTAGCTGCTTTAGGGATGTGGTCTGCTTCCCATGTACAAGCAACAGCTTTGGAAATGGTGTCTAGCTTATGGCATGCTTGAACCCTCCATGTAGCCATGTCATTGTTCAGTAGCCTGCCATGCTCTGCAGACCTTGGGACTTTCAATGGACTGGAAATAATGGCTTACCATGTGGTTTGGTAACATCAGGACTGTGCCTTTTTTACTTGTCATCCTTGGGCTTGTCAGCCTCAGCAACCAGCAGCTGTCTGAGTGAAGAAAAGTCTCTAGCTCCAGTGGGCTGAAAGCAGGAGGCAGAGCTGAAGCCCAAGGTTGAGAGGCTTTCACCTAGCCTTTACCAAAACCAAATGCACTGCCATAGAGTTGGATCCAACTCATGGTGATCCCTCCTTGGGTTTCCAAGGTGGTATCGCTATGGAAAGAGAGTGCCCAAACTTCCTTCCAAGGAGTGGCTGGTGGGTTTGAACTGCCAGCCTTCTGGTTTGCTGTGAAATGCCTTAGGCACTACACTACCAGAGCTCCTCAGCCCCTAGAGCCTGACACTTTGAACTTGGACTTAAAGCCTCCAAACTTTAAGAGAATGTTCAAGTATCCCATTTGAAGTATATTCCTGTCAGAGAGGCACTAGGTAACAAAATAATGTGCATAAATATTTCATATTTAGGTGGTCCCATTTATTTAGTCCACCACTCATCTGTCAGTTTGTTATACTGTGGTAGCTTGTGTGTTCCTGTCAGGCTGGAGACTATACACCAGTACTTCAAACACAAACAAGGTCACCCATGGTGGACAGGTTTCAGCAGAGCTTCCAGATTAAGAAAACTGGGAAGAAAAACAGGGCCATGCACTTCTGGGGGAAAAAAAAAAAAAAAACCTAGCCACTGAAAATCTTATGTTTCACTAACTATGCAAAGGTGTTATTTTAGTAAGTCCTGTGTTTTGTTGATTATGCAAAAGCATTTGACTGTGTGGATCATAACAAATTATGGGTAATGTTGTGAAGAATGGGAATTCCAGAACACTTAATTGTTCTCATGAAGAACTTGTACATAGACCAAGAGGCTGCCATTCGAATAGAACATGGGGTACTGCATAGTTTAAAACCAGGAAGGGAGTGCATCAGTGTTGTATCCATTCACCATACTTATTCAATCTGTATGCTAAGTAAATTATCCAAGAAGCTGAACTATATGAAGAAGAATGTGACATCAGGATTGGGGGAAGACTCAACAACCTTTGTTTTGTTGATGACACAACTTTGCTTGCTGAAAGTGAAGAGGATTTGAAGCACTTATTGATGAAGATCAAAAACTACAGTCTTCAGTATGGATTACACCTCAACTTAAAGAAAACAAAACTCCTCAAAACTGGACCAAGAAGAAATATCAAAATAAATGGAGAAAATAGTGAAGTTGTCAGAAATTTTCTTTTATGTGGATCCATAGTCAACACCCATAGAATCAGCAGTCAGGAAATCAGATGTGGTATTGCACTGGGAAAATCTGCTGCAAAAACCTTTTTATAGTGTTAAGAAGCAAAGATGTCACTTTGAAGGCTAAGGTGTACCTGATCCCAGCCATGGCATTTTCAATTGCCTCATATGTTTGTGAAAGCTGGACAATGAATAAGGAAGACTGAAGAGGAGTTGATCCCTTTGAATTGTGGTGTTGGCAAAGAATATTAAAAATGCCATGGACTGCCACAAGAATGAACAAGTGTGTCTTGGAGGAAGTGTAGCCAGAATGCCCCTTGGAAGCGAGAATGGCCAGATTTTGTCATACTTATTTTGATCATGTCAGAAAGGACCATTCCCTGGAGAAGGATATCATGCTTGGTAGAGTAGAGGGTCAGTGAAGAAGTGGAAGACCCTCAATGAGATGAATTGACACACTGCCTGCAATGATGGGCTCTAGCATAGCAAGAATTGTGAGGATGGCACAGGACCTAGCAATGTTTTATTTTGTTGTATATAGGGTCACTATGAGTCGAGGTCAACTTGATGATACCTAACAACAACAAGTCACCTAATCTGTCATCTGCTGTTTGTACATTTTTAGTTATGCTAGCTAGTATATTTATGTCAGAAATTAGGGCCTTAAAATTTGCCATTTTCTCTTTGATGACCTTTATTGTTTTAAGATTTACATTTTGATCTTTGATACATCTTGAGTTCATTTTTGCATATGGTGTAAGATACAGATCCTATTTCATTTTTCTGCAAATGGTATCCAGTTTTAATAGCTCCATTTGTTAAACAGACTATCTCTTCCTGATTTAATCAGTGTCAACACTGTTTTAAAGATCAGCCTTCCATAAGTGGATGGGTCTATTCTGGGTTCTGAATTCTGTTTCATTTGTGTATGTGCCTGTCATTGTACCAATACCCAGCTATTTTGACTACTGTGGCTGTATAGTGGGTTCTGAGATCAGGACATGTGAGGTCTTCTACTCTATTCTTCTTTAGTAGTGTTTTGCTTATCTGATATCCTTTTCCTTTCCATGTAAATTTTATGAATAATTTTTCCATGTCTTTAAAGAATTATGATGTAATCTGGATGGAAACTGCATTATATCTGTAGATCACATTGAGTAGTAGTGACATTTTCACAGTGTTAAGTCTTCCTACCAATGAGTATGATATTTTCCTCCATTTATCTAGGTCTCTTTTGGTTTCTTTCATTAGGTGTTTTGTAGTTTTCTTTGTATAGGTATTTTGTGTTTACAGTTAGACTTACTGCTAAGCACTTCACCTTTTGAGTGGCTATTATAAATAGTATTGCTTTCTTAATTTCCTTTTCACAGTTCTCTTTGTTAGTGTAGAGGAATCTGACAGACTTTTGTATGTTAATCTTATTCCCTGGGATTTTGCTGAATCCCTCTATTAGTTCCAGTAGTTTTTTGATTGAATCTCTGGGTTTTCTATGTATAGGATCATATCATCTGCAAATAAAGATAGTTTCTTTGCCAATTTGGGTAATTTTTATTTTATTTCTTGCATGATTTCTTTGGTTAGTATGCCCAAAACTATATTGAGTAGGAATGATGATAAAGAACATGCTTGTCTGATTCCTGTTACCAACAGGAATTCTTTCAGTCTCTCTCCATTGAGAATAATGTTGGCCATTGGTTTTGTACATATGCCCTCATTTGTGTTGAGGAAATTGCCTTATATTTCCTATTTTGTTGAGCATCAAGAAAGGGTGTTGGATTTTTTTCAAATGTCTTTTCTACATTGATTGATAAGATCATGTGATTCTTTTCTTTTGTTTTATTTACATATTGGATTATATTGATTGTTTTTCTAATGTTGAACTATCCTTGCATACCTGCTATGATCCCATTTGCTCATGATGTATTATTTTTTTTTGCCATGATATTGTATTCTATTGGCTAGGATTTTATTGAGAATTTTCACATCAATATTCACATGAGATAATGGTCTTTAATTTTCTTTTTTAGTAGTGTCTTTGCCTGATTTTGGTATTAAGGCTATATTTGCTTCATGCAATTATTGTTGTTACATGCCGTCGAGTCAGACCTAACTCACATTGGTCCCTCCTTGGGTTTCCAAGGCAGTATCACTACAGAAGTAGATCGCCCAACCTTCCTTCTGAGGAGTGGTGGTGGGTTTAAACCACCAGCGTTCTGGTTAGTGTCAAATGCCTTAGGCACTATGTTACCAGAGATCCTTTCATGGAAGTAGTTTAGGAGTATTTCATCCAGAATAGTTTGAGTAGAATTGATGTCATCTCTTCTATGTATATTTGGTAGAATTTACCAATGAACCTGTTTGGGCTGGGATGTTTTCTTGTTGGGAGTTATTTTTATGACCCATTCAATTTCATCTTCTGAGATAGATTTGTTCAAAGTTTTTACTTTACATTGTATTAGTTTGGGTAGGAAGCGTGTTTACATAAATTTGTCTATTTGTTCAAGGTTTTCAAATTTGTTAGAAAATAGTTCTTCATAGTGTTCTGTTATTATTCTTTCATTATCTTTTGGTTCTGTTGTGACATTTCCTATTTGATTATTTTTTTAATTTTATTTTTTCTTATTGTGATTTGGGTGAAAGTTTCTAGAGCAAATTCACTTTCCATACAACAACTCACATACACTTTGTCTTGTGACATTGATTACAATTTACCACAATGCAACAGCTCCCTTCCCACTTCATCCCTATAATTACCTCTTCCCTGTGTCCTTCCCTCTGTACACTCTTGCCCCATGAGCTGTGTCCCTGTGAATACACAGCCCTTCCATTCTTCCATGATTGTTCTCTCCAAGGAGTGTATCTCCCTAATGTAAATGTTCAACACATATGACTGTCTTTTGTTTGGCTGGAAGCCACAGGAGTGGGTTCAATTCCAGACCTAAAGGACAGCTGGGGGCCATAGTCTCAGTGGTTCCATAAGGCTCTATCAGACCAGCAAACCTGGTCCTGTATTTTTTTTTTTTTTTTAATGATTTTGAGTTTTGTTCCACATTGTTCTCCCACTCTGTCCAGAATCTCCCACAAAGATCCCCCTCCCCTTTAAGTGGTTGACATTGGTAGCTGGGAACTATCTAGTTCTTCTGGTCTCATAGTCATATAGGCTGAGGACCACAGGGTACACCAGTCACTTGGACTAGCTGTTTCCATGAATCTATGGTTTTCTTCATTCTTCTTTGCTATGGAAGAGGAGAGAGCCATTGTTGAAATTAGATGGCTGCTTGCAAGCTTTTAATATCCCAGTCACTACTTGCCAAAATAGGATGTGAAATAATGTTTTGTGTATTATGTTAGGCCAATTGAGCTTGATGTCCCCTGTGACTATGGTCACAAGCCCACACATCCAACTACTTGCTCCCCCTGTGGGTAGCTGGCTATGGCTAAGAAGTGGCTACAACCTTGTCCCTTGTCAGCTCTACTATATACCTGGGAATTCTTACAAAACATAACAATACACTTGTAGAAACATTGTCTGCCAACTCTATACATGTCTTGGGCACACTCTCCACTACACAGACATACCTAATAGTTCAGCCTGTCTTTCCATCTATCCACCCATATATCCATGTTTGCCTTCACTGACAATACAGTACTGTGTGTACAAAAGGGTTCATCTTTGTTGTCTGTCCCTCCCATGTACCTTTCTATTTCTCCCTCTTCCTCAACATCACTGTGTTGATCACTCACATTTGGTGCATTGTCCTTCTCTTCACCCAAATCAATACTTGTCTCTACCTATCTAAAAGTGTTGCCTCCCCTCCCCTCCCACTCCTGGTAAACAACAAAGAAAATTTCCTTCCATATATAAACCTTTTCTTGACTTTTTTAAATAACAGACTAATACAGTATTTGTCCTTCTGTGATTGATTTATTTCACTCAGCATAATGTCCTCCAAGTTCATCCACGTAATGTCGTGTTATGCAGATTTTACGTTATTCTTTAGGGTTGCATAACATTCCATTGCATAAATGTACCATAGTTTGGTTATCCATGCTTCAGTTAATGAACACCTAGGTTGTTTCCATCTTTTGGCTATTGTAAATAATGCTGCAATGAACATGGGTGTGCATATATGTGTTCTTGTGCTGGCTTTCACTTCTTTAGTTATATACCTAGTAATGGAACTCCTGGGTCAAATGGTATTTCTAATTCCAACTCTTTAAGGAATCGCCATACTGCTTTCCACAATGGTTGTACCATTTGACAGTCCCACCAGCAGTGTATGAGAGTCCCAATCTCTCCGCATCCTCTCCAGCATTTGTTATTTTCTGTCTTGTTTAACTTTGCTACTAGTGCTGCAGCAAGATTGTATCTCATTGTTGTTTTGATTTGCATCTCTCTAATGGCTAATGATCATGAGCATTTCTTCATATTTTTGTTGGCTGCTTGAATATCATCTTTGGTTAAGTGTCTATTCATGTCGTTTGCCCATTTTTTAATTGGATTAATTGTCTTTTTGGTGTTGAGGTGTTGATGTTTTCTATAAAATCCAGAGATAAGTCCCTCATCAGATATGTCATTGCCAAATATTTTTTCCCCATCTGTAGGTTCTCTTTTGACTGATTTGGCAAAGTCTTTGGAAGCACATAAAAATTTAATTTTTAGAAGGTCCATTCATCTAGTTTCTCTTCTGCTGTTTGTGCATTCTGGGTTATGCTTGATAGTCTATTTATAACATATATTGTTGTTTTTTGTTGTTATGTGCCATCAAGTCAGACCCGACTCATAACGACCCCTCCTTGGGTTTCCGAGGCAGTATCACTATGGAAGTAGATTGCCCCATCTTCCGTATTTGCTCCTAGTTTTTCCTTGAGGAACTTTATAGTTTTAGGTTGCACATTGAAGTCTGTGATCTATCTGGAGTTAGTTTTTGTGTATGGTGTGAAGTGTGGATCTTGTTTCATTTTTCTGCAAATGGATATCCTATTTTGCCACCACCATTTATTACAGACATTCTCTTCCCCATTTAATGGATTTTGGCCCTTTTTCAAAGATCAGCTCACCACAGGTTGATGGATCTATTTCTGGGTTCTCAGTTCTATTCCATTGGTCTATGTATCTGTCATTAAACCAATACCAGGCAGTTTTGACTACTGTGGCTGTATAGTAGGTTTTGAGA
>NW_006921884.1:369011-370927 GCF_000298275.1 Orycteropus afer afer | reverse complement strand
TCTGGTTAGCAGGCAAGTGTCTTAGCCACTATGCTACCAGAGCTCCCGATATAGGGTTCTATCATCAGCAAATAGGGATAGTTTGACTTCTTCCATACTGTTCTGGTTATGTTGTGCCACTCTGACAAGAATATACCACAAATGGGATGGCCTTAACAAACAGGAGTTAATTCTCTTACAGTTTGGAGGCTTTAAGCCCAAATTAAAAGTGCCAAGCTCTGGGGGCGAGGTGAAAGCCCCTCAACCTAGGGGTCCAGCTCTGTCTCATGCTCCCAGCCCATGGAGCTAGAAGCATTACCCCAGTAGACAGACCTCAGTATCTTGGATTAATTTCTTGCTATGTGGTTTGGTAACATCGGGACTGTGCCATTTTATTTGTCAACCTTTGGCTTGTTAGTATCAGCAGCCAATAGCTGCCTGAGTGAAGCAATGCCTCTAGCTTTAGTGGGCAGGGAGCAAGAGGCAGAGCTGAAGCCCAAAGTCAAGGGGCTACTCAGCCCCTAGAGCCTGACACTTTGAACTTGGACTTAAAGCCTCCAAACTATGAGAGAATGAACTCCTGTTTGTTAAGGCCTTCCCATTTGTGGTATATTCTTGTCAGAGCAGCAGTAGGTAACCAGAACAGAATATAGTACCAAGAGAATGGGGTGCTACTCTGACAGATGCCTAAAATATGGAAACAGGAGTGGAGTGCATCCTTGACCTGAGACCCTGGCAGAGAGACCCCGGTATGTGGCATAAGAGATGGCAGCAGCAGAGCCAAGAAACCAGCATGAGACAGCAGGAGCAGAGCAGAGAGACCAACATGAGAGATGGCAGTAGCAGAGCCCAGAACCCGACATTATACTGCAACAGTCTTACCAGCCCATGCAGGAGAAAGCCATACTGCCATTGGGTAGGCGGCTATCTGGCGGAGTGGGTTGCCTTCAGTAATTAATTGGTGAAGAGACTAGCATAAAATGGAGTCGCAGATTGGCTGGCCCATGGAGCAAGAAAGCTAAGTGTCCTTTGGGCAGAAAGATTTCCTGCAGAGTGGGTTACCTTCAGCATTAATTGGCAGAAGTGGAAGGAAAAAGGAAATGGGAAGCTAAGATGCCTCAGCTTCAAAGAGTAGGACCATGGCCTCTGGAGGTGGAACCACTATAATCCCCTAGGTTTCAAAGTGTTAAACCTTCACTGACTTGGTTCTGGCGTATGGGGCTGCTTGTTCCTGTGAGCCAGTGGGATGGAGTCATTGCTACTGCCTGGTGGGAGAGGAATGGGGCCTGCCAGACCAAGGGGGTGACATCACCATTTAGAGGAACTAAGGGGACTGGAGCCACCAAGTGAGAGAGATCTGTACAGATGCAACCCAATGAAGATCTGGAATTGTGGTAGTTAAATTTGTTTGTCAACTTGGCTGGCCCTGGTTGAGTGGCTGGGCAGCTGGTGGTAGTTATTCCCCATGATGAGACTGTCAATCAACTCCATGGTGGGATCTACCACAAGCAGCTGGGTAGCTGCCTTTGGGATGTGGCTGCTTCCTATACATAAAGAGAAACCTGGGGGATAGTCTCTAGTCAATGACATGCTTGGACCCTGCATGTAGCTTTGTTGTTCAGCAGCCTACCATGATCTGCCAACACTGGGACTTACGATGGAATTAAATTAATGGCCTGCCATGTTGTTTGGTAATATCAGGACTGTGCCTTTTTACTTGTCAACCTTGGGCTTGTCAGCCACAACAGCCAGCAGCTGTCTGAGTGAAGAAATGCCTCTAGCTTGCAGGAGGCAGAACTGGACCCCAAGGTTCAGGGGCTTTCACCCAGGGCCTAGAGCCTGGCACTTTGAACTTGGACTTAAAGCCTCCAAACTGTAAGAGAATAAACTCCTGTTTGTTAAGGTCATCCCATTTGTGGTATATTCCTGTCAGAGTG
>NW_006921884.1:361201-368481 GCF_000298275.1 Orycteropus afer afer | reverse complement strand
CTTTGCCTGGTTTTGGTATCAAGGTTTTGCTTGCTTCATAAAATGGATTAGGGAGGATTCCATCCTTTTATATGTTTTGGAATGGTTTGAGTAGGATTGGTGTCAGTTCTTCTCTGAATGTCTGGTAGAATTCTCCAGTGAAACTGTCTGGGCCAGGACTTTTGTTTCATTGGTAATTTTTTTTTTTTTTTTTTTTTTATGACTTTTTCAGTTTCTCCTTTTGTTATGGATCTGTTCAGCTTTTCCACCTCAAATTTGTGTTAGTTTAGGTGGTGTCTTTGTGAAAATCTGACCATTACTTCCAGATTTCCAAATTTGTTGGAGTACAGTTCTTCATGGTATCCTGATATTATCCTTTTAATTTCAATTGCTTCTGATGTGATGTCGCCCATTTCATTTCTTATTTGTGTCATTTGTGTATTCTCTACTTCTTTTTCTTTATTAAATTTGCCACTGCCTTGTCAATTTTATTAATCTTTTCAAAAAATCAACTTCTAGTATGGTTGAATTTTTCTACTGTCTTTCTATTTTCTCTTTCATTGATTTCTACTCAGATCTTTATTATTTCCTTTCTTTAGGTGAATGTAGGCTTTTCTTTTTCTAATTGTTGGGGATGTTGGTTTAAAGTGTTGATATTGGCTCTTCTTCTTGATCACTGCTTTTGCTGTGTCCCAAAGATTTTGGTATGTTGTGTTTTCATTCTCCTTTGATTCAAGGCAGTTTTTTAGTTCATTTTTCATTTATTTTATTACCCAGTCATTTTTTAGGAGCGTGTTGTTCAGTTTCCATGTGTTTACCCTTTTTCCATTGATCTTCCTATTGTTGATTTCTATTTTGATGGCATTGTGATCTGAGAAGATGTTTTTCAGTGTTTCAATGTTTTTAAATTTATTAAGGCTTGCTTTATGTCCTAACATATGGTCTATCATGGAGAGTATTCCATGTGCATTGGAAAGGAATGTATATTGTGCTGTTATTGGGTGAAGTGCTCTGTAGATGTCTATAAGGTCAAGTTGGTGGATTGTATTGTTTAGCTTTTCTGCGTCATTGTTGAGTTTCTTTCCAGTTCTATCTTTCATTGAAAGTGTTTTTGTAAAGTCTCCCTTTATGACAGTGGAGTCATCTATTTGCCTTTTCAAATGTTTTGAAGTCTGGTTTACATATTTTGGGGCTCTTTCATTGGGTCCATAGATATTTATTATGGTTATATCTTCTTGTTCAATTGATCCTTTAATCATTATATAATGTTCTTCTTTGTCTCATATGGTGGTTTTTGTCTTAAAGTCAATTTGATCAGAAATTAGTATTGCCACTCCTGCTCTTTTTGATTGCCATTTTCCTGACATATCTTTTTCCAACCTTTGATTTTTAGTCTGTTTTTGTCTTTGTCTCTAAGGTGTGTCTCTTGTAGACAGTATATTGATGGGTTAAGTTTTCTTATCCAGTCTGCAACTCTCTGTCTCTTAAGTGGTACATTTTATCCATTAACATTGAGTGTAATTATTGACAAGTGTGAATTCATTGCTGTCATTTTGTTATGTGTTTTTTCATGGCGTTCCTGGTTTCTCTGTTGCATATAATTTTCTGTGCTGAGCCCATTATGTTTATGATTCATGATATCATTTCCTTTGTTGCTATTGTTTTAGTATTTGCTAAATATTTGTGTTTGTCCTCTTTTTTTTTATTTTGATGTGAAGTTTTATAATTTTTCTTTGAGGTTAACCTGTGATTTGCAATTTTCTCATTCAATTTAGAACAGTCCATTCTATCTTGCAACTCTCTTGACTTCCTCACCATTTAGAAGTTCTGTAACTATGCTATTGTTGCCCTCTTTTTGGTTTGTAGTTTTCCTCATATGGCAATTGATGTCTCTGGTTCCCTGTTTGCAATCCTGTAAGCTTATTTTACTTTGGATACATATATAGCTGTATTGATTTCTGAGTTATATCTTATGTATTAAAGGTCGGTTGTTGTTTGCTATTATTGGTTCTCTGTTCAAAGAACTTCCTTTACTATCTTTTGTAAAGTTGGTCTGGCTTTAACCAATTACCTTAATTTCTGCTTATCTGGAAATCTCCTAACTTCATCATCATATTTGAGGGACAATTTTCCTGGGTGTATAATTCTTGTTTGGAAATTTTTCTCTTTCAGGATTTTATATATACCATTCCGTTGCCTTCTCACTTGCATGGTTTCTGCTGAGAAATCAGAGCTTATTCTTATTGGTTGTGCTTCACAAGTAACTTTTTCTTTTTCCTGTGCTGCTTTCAGGATTCTTTCTTTGTCTTTGCTTTTGGCGAGTTTGATGATGATATGTCTTGGTGATTTTCTTTTGGAGTCTATCCTGTTTGGGGTTCGTTGGACTTCCTGAATAGGTATATTCCCATCTTTCATCATATCAGGGAAGTTCTCTTCCAAAAAATCTTGGACAATTTTCTCAGTGGTTTTCTTTTTCTCTTACTATTCTGGAATTCAGAATACAAGTAAGTTATTCCTTTTGATTGTATCCCACATGAACCTTAGGCTTTCTATCTTTTGTTTTAATTTTTGTTCTGATTGATCCCTTTCCAAAGAAGTATTCAGGTATTTGTCTTCAATTTTAACAGAATTAATATTCTGTCTTCCATTGATTCAATTCTAGTCCTTTGCCCTTTCAATGTGTTATCTATTTCTGAAAATTTAATATTAATCTTCTGGATTTCTATCTGTAGATTTTATATCATTTCTAATTTTAATTTATTTTGTCATTCTTATATTTTCTTCTAAAATTTTTCTAGAGTTTTGTCTGTGTTTTCTTTACTTTTGTCAGTGTTTTCCTTGATCTGTTTCTTAATTCTTTGAAGATACCTAAATACAATTCTTTTGAATTCCTTATCAAGGAATTCCAATGCTGATTCTTCCTCAGGGATGTGTTCTGGGTCCTTGTTTCTGCCACTTTAACTTGCTTCTTTGTGTGAACTGTGATGGTCTGTTGTCTCCAAGACATTGTGATGTTGTTTGTTGTTTAGATATTTGTTAACTCTTTGTGAAGAGCAGTTAAGGGTGAGTCAGGCTTTTCTTGGTAGTTGTTTATCCTTGGCTAGTTGGCAAAAATGAAGTGGTGGCTCTCACTCAGTAAGTGAAATTTTCTAGTCGTTGGCTTCTTGAATATCCTTGTGGTTCCCAGCAAGTGGAGCCTATTCTTCAGTCTCTGAAATCTAGGAGAATGCTTTTGCTTTAAATATTCAAAATGGTTGAACTGCTGGCAAATATTCAAATGGCTGTGCCCTCCACACAGGCAAAAGTCCACAGCTCAGCCCGCCTTCCTCTTTGCTGCTTCCCTTTTTATTCATCAGTCACCAGTGCAATCCTCCATGCAGCCCCTGGCTAGCAGGGCCTATTTTTTGGTTAACTTTTTGGTCCTAACAACACTCAGCGGGAGCTCTGGTAGCATAGTGGCTAAGACACTTGACTGCTAACCAGAAGCCTGGTGGTTCAAACCCCCAAGCCACTCCTCGGAAGGAAGATGGGGCAATCTGCTTCCATAGTGATACTGCCTCAGAAACCCAAGGAGGGGTCACTGTGAGTTGAGTCCGACTCGATGGCACATAACAACAACAACAACACAACACTCAGCAATGTCCAAGCTGTCTGTGCCATCAGGATTGCTGCTAGACCGCAGCTCTGTATGTCTTCTTTTTTTGGTGTTTTCATGCAAATTCTTCTTCTAGTTGGAGTTTAGTCCATTTCTATATCCTTCCCTTCAAAGGTGAGGGCTCCAGGATTATCTTCTGTATCTGTGTTAACTGATTCCCATTTTCTTTGTTGAAGAGGGTCTGTGCAGTCTGTGTTCCTATTCCACCATCTTACAGGAACTCCCTATTTGATTTTTTGTTCATATGTTATTCGCATCTTCTCCTTTGTAAAACTTGCTAATGGTTTGTCAATTTTATTAAAGCTTTCAAAGAACCAACTTCTGACCTTGTTGATTCTATTGTTTTTCTTATTATTTCTTTCCTTCTGATGACTATAGGCTTTTTGTTGTTCTTTTTCTAATTGCTGGAAATGTTAGGTTAAGGTGTTGATTTTGTTTTTTTTTCCATCTTTTTGATGTGTGGGTTTTATTGCTATAAATTATACTGTGAGCACTACTTCTGCTGTACCCACCACAAAAAAAAAATTGATATGTTGTGTTTTCATTCTCATTTGATTCAAGTAATATTTTTTTTATTTTACTTTTTATTTTTTCTGCTACTCAGAAATTTTTAAGCAGAGTGTTATTAATTTCAATGTATTTTGTTTGTTTCTTTCTTTCTTTCTTTACTTGCTTTTCCTAATTTTGATTTTTAAGTTTTATAGAATTATAATTTGAGAAGATTCTTCACAGTATTTGATGTTTTTAAATTTATTGAGGCTTGATTTGTAACCTAATTCATGATCTGTTGTGGAAAATTATCCATGTTTACTGGAAAAGAATATATATTATGATACTTACTGTTCTGTTTACATCTATGATGTTAGGTTGTTTGATCTTTTTTTGTTTTAATCATCTGTAGCCTTTTTGAATTTCTTTCTAGTTACTCCATTCTTCATCAAAAGTGGTGTGAATTCTCCTACTGTTATTGTAGAGTTGTCTACTTAGTTTTTTCCATATTGTTGATGTTTTATTTATATATTTCGGGGCTCTTTGTTTGAATGCATATATATTTGTTGTGGTTATGTCTCTTCTTAGACTGACACTTTAATCATTATGTAATATTCCTCCTTGTCTCTTTTGCTGTTTTTTGCCTTAATGTCTATTAAATGAGATATTAATATTTCCACTCCTCCTATTTTTTTTTTTTTTTGGTTGCCTTTTCTTAATACATGTTTTCATATCCTTTGATTTTTTACCTTATTTCTGTCTTTGATTCTAAGCTGTACCTCTTGTAGCCAGCATATTGATGGGTCATGTTTCTTATCCATTCTACTGCTATCTGTCTCTTGATTGGTTCATTTTATCCATTTACATTAGTTTAATTATCAACATGTATGAATTTACTGCTGTCATTCTGTGTGCATTTATTTATTTATATTTTCCCTTGTGATGCTGATGGTTTCTTTGTTCTGTGTATATTTCTTTTTGTACTGAGTTAATTTCATTAATGGATTTTCTTGTTCTTTCCTTCATTGCTGTTATAGTGTTTACTGAATCTTTATGATTTTCTTCTTTTTAATTTTGGTGAGAAGATTTATTACTTTTCTTTGAAGTTAACTTGTAATTTATTATTATCTTCTCAAGTTTAAAAACATCTGTTCTATCTTGATATCTTGTTCACTTCCCCTTCATTTGGAAGTTCTATGATTACATCATGTATTCCTTCTTTTTACTTTGTGGTTGTCATTGTTACAAATTGATGCTTCTAGTTTCCTATTTTTAGTATTGTAGGTTTATTTCATTTTTGATACTTCTATATCTGTGTTGATATCAGGGTGATGTTGTCATGTGTCTTAATCTCAGTTTGTTTTCTGCTGCTGTTAATCCTCTGTGTGAAGCACTCCCTTTC
Source organism: Orycteropus afer afer (assembly GCF_000298275.1). Taxonomy (NCBI): domain Eukaryota; kingdom Metazoa; phylum Chordata; class Mammalia; order Tubulidentata; family Orycteropodidae; genus Orycteropus; species Orycteropus afer. The sequence continues at coordinate 362,956 of NW_006921884.1, read as the reverse complement.
ATATTTCTTGTATGATTTGGCTGTTATTTAAAAAATTATCTTAAATCTTTTTGCCTGAAAATGTCCTAAGTTTTCCATCATATTTCAGGAATAGTTTTGCTGCATATGTAATTCTTGATTGGTAGTTTTTTTTCTTTCAGGCTTTTATATATGTCACCTATTGCCATCTTGTCTGCATAATTTTTGCCAAGAAATCAGAGCTTACTCTTATAAGTATTCCTTTGTAGGTAAATGCTCACTTTCTCTGAGCTGTTTTCAGTACTCTTCCATTGTCTGGTTTTAGAAACATTGATTATGATATGTCTTGGGGATTTTCTTTTGGGGTCTCTCCTTTTTGAGGTTCATTGGTATTTCTGATTGCTTATCTTCTCATTTTCATTATATTAGAGTTTTCTTCCACTAAATCTTTGACAATTTTATCAATGTTATTTTTCCCTCTTCAATTTTTCTTCTTCTGGAATTCTGATCACACTTTAATTATTCCTTTTCATGGTGTCTCACATTATTATTTGGCTTTCTTCATTTTTCCCACCTGATTTTTCCTTTAATAGATTACCATTGAGAGATTTTTCTTCTATTTTGCTAATTGGGTCTTCCATCAATTTCTGAATTATTATTATTATTATTATTATGGATTACTACGTGCTACTTTTTTATACTTTCTAATTTTCCATTTATTTTGTCAATTTATTCTTATATCATTTACCTCAATTCTTGTAAAGTTGTGTCTTTGTTTTCCTTGATTTTGTCTGTGATTTCCTTACTGTTGTTTTTGTTTATCTTAATATCTTCGAAAGGAACGTTGGGCAATCTACTTCTGTAGTGATACTGCCTTGGAAACCCAAGGAGGGGTCATTATGAGTCAGGTCTGACTTGATGGTGCATAACGACAACAAAAACAATATTTTTATTAATCTGATGAACAGACTTAAGTATAATTCTTTGGATTCTTTATCTTGTAGTTCCAGTAATAATTTTTCATCTGATACATTTTCTAGCCCTGCATTTAGTCACTAGTTTGAGCTATCTTTTCCAATTTTTTAAATCTTTCTTTCTTTTATTGTGTGTGTGTGTGTGTTTTGAGATTTGAAGTTGTCTATTATTGCAAAGACATTGTGGTGTTATTATACTAATTTGTTGATTGTATATTGGTTTTCTTTGCCTTGTTTCTTTCTTTCTTTTTTTTTAAATATATCCAGGCAATGGGGCATGTGTGATGTTCTGGTGACTAGTTTAGCAGCAATGGGGCACTTACCACCTATCTCTTGGTGAATTTGGTTTCAGTGGAGTGTATGAGCATGAGTTTCTAATCAATGATCATGTATAGCACCTGAGGGCAGGTATTGGCCTCCACATATTGTTGATCTAATGGTGCTGTAGTGGGTGGTGGAATTCATTCAGGGGGTAGGGTGCCAGGTATGGTGAGCATGGTGGGGTAGAGTTGCTAGATCCTGACTGATGGAGGACAAAAAAAAAAAAAAAAAGGAATAATAGAAAGGGGAAATACGAAAAAAAAAAAAAAAAAAGGAGGAGATACTTAAGAGCAAAAAAGGAAAAATTAAGAAGAATGAAAAAAGAGGAGAAAATAAGTGACACAGTACTGGTGTAAATGCTAGCTACTAAGCATAGCTTCAGTGGAAACACAGTGTTTTGTCTGTGGCAGCTTGCAGTGCCAAGTGCAGAGGGGTGGAAGTGATCACAGAGGTGGCAAGAGGTGGGATGCCTACTCCCCAAGATAAAAAAAAAAAAAAAAAA
>NW_006921884.1:352517-361095 GCF_000298275.1 Orycteropus afer afer | reverse complement strand
CCAGATAATGATAATCAAACTTTCCAAAACCAAAAAAAAAAAAAAAAAACACTGGTAGTTGATGGGTTTATCAGCTGACAGGTGGAGATGGTGGTAATGCCATGCCTCTAGTCACTGGGGGGTTTTGTGGGGTGGGGCTGGGTGGGATATCACACCTCTCTGGTGACAGATCACCAGCATAGGCACCAGTGCAGTCCTGGGTGAACAGAGCCAATTACCTGGTTCCTGCTTCAATCAGAACACTGCTTGCAATAATTCAAATTGGCTCCACTGTGCCAGACCCATTGGTAATTCACCACTCAATTTGCCTCCTTGTTCACTGTTTTCATTCAGTGTCTTTCTCTAATTAATATTTGAATACACTTCTCTACCTTTCCTTTGAAGCTCTAGGTTCTAGGATTGTCATATATATGTTTTACTTGGTTTCTTGAGTCTTTGCTTTAGAGGGCTAGAGAGTATATCTGCTTAGTCTGCCATCTTCACCATCATCTTTTCCACCTAAAATTTTTGTCAATTTAAATAAAAAGTCCTGCAGGAATTTTGCCTGGAATCTTAAATCTATAGCTCATTTTAGGCAGAACTTTGATATGTTGACTCTTCCAGCCAATGGTTCTACAACCACAATAAACCCTGTCCTCATTTATTGACATCCTTAGATCCCCAAGGCCAGGTTATTATAGGAAAATTAGCATTATGTGAAAATGGAGGAGGACTACATCATTACATAACTGCCAAAACACAGAGAATCATCATTCAGGCAAATTGACACATAACCTTACCCATCACAGCCAATATTACTCTAACCTCACACTTTAGCATTTGTTACTGCCAGATAGATATAATTAATGTGGAAAATAGTCAGATAGTAGACATTTTATTATTGTAGTAAATGCAAAATTTTGGATAACAAAGTAGTCAATAATTGAAAAGTAGGTATTTTCTCTCTTGCAATTTAGGTCTATTCTTATTTTTATCTCTTATATCAGTCCTTTTTAGAGTTTAGCATACAAATACAATATAATTTTTTAAGATTTAATCTTCAATATTTCATTTTTGGAAGTATTGCCCATAATAGTCATCATTAAATTATATTTTTTGTTCAGTGTTTAAATATGGAAATAAAAGTAATTTTTATTTCTTGATCTCTAGCATCAGTTTTCTACACTTATTTATACCCCTTGGAGGTTTTTCTGTTTGTTCATTTTCTTAAATTCCTTGGGAACTTCAACATATGTAATTATTGTCTGTTGTTGTTATGTGCCATTGAGTTGGACCCGACTCATAGCTACCCCTCCTTGAGTTGCTGAGGCAGTACTACTATGGAAGTAGATTGCCCAACCTTCCTTCCGAGGAGTGGCTGGTGGGTTTGGACCGCCAGCCTTTTGGTTAGCAGTCAAGTGCCTTAGGCACTGTGCTACCAGAGCTCTCTAGAGGTATCATTATTTCTTCCTTTTCAATCTTCATGCCTTGTATTTTTCTTTACTTGTCTTATTGCACTAAATAAGACTTCCAGTAAAATGTTGAATATGCTTGGTGACATTAGAAATCTTTGCCATATTCCCAATCTCAGGAGGAAAGGATTCTTTCTTTCAATATTAAATATGATGGTTGGAAAACCAAACCAAAGCAAAACAAAACAAAAAAACACCATTGTCGAGTTGATTCCAACTCATAGTGATCCTTTTGTTGTTGTTAGGTGTGGTGGAGTTGGCTCTGACTCATAGTGATGCAACAGAATGAAACAATGCCCACTCTTGTGCCAGCCGCACAATCACTGCTATGCCTGAGCCCATCGTTCCAGCCACTGTGTCAATCCATTTCGTTGAGGGCCTTCTGTTTGGCTGATCCTCCACTTTACCAAGCATGACATCCTTCTCCAGGAAATGATCCCTTCTGACAACACGACTAAAGTAGGTGCTACAAAGTCTGGCCATCCTTCATTCCTAATAGCATTCCAGCTGCACTTCGTCCAGGACAAATTTGTTAGTTCTTCCATTGTGCTTAAAGTATTCCTCACCAACAACACAACTCCAAAGCATCAATTCTTTTTCAGTCTTCCTTATTCACTGTTTAGTGTATTCATTCATTATTCAGTGACCCAGTTGTTACTGGTCTTTAATAGATATTCTTTTACAAGTTGAAAATGTTCTCTACTTCTAGTTTGATGAGAGTTTTTAAGATAATTAAATTTGGATTTTTGTCATTTTTTTTTTCCCTTCTTCAATTAATGATCATGGAGTTTTTTCTTCTTTTGATTTGTGGTGGACTACATTGATTCCTTTTAGAATACTGAAACAGCTTTGCTCTCTTGGGGAAAATACCATTTAGTTGTGGTGCATTACTTTGAATATATTAATAGGTTTGGATTACTTACTTTTTTTTTTTTTTTCAATTTCTATATGTTTATTAAGAGCTCTGGTAGCATAGTGCCTAAGGCACTTGACTGCTAATCGGAAGGCTGGTGGTTCAAACCCACCAGCTACTCCTCGGAAGGAAGGTTGGGCAATCTACTTCTGTAGTGATACTGCCTCGGAAACCCAAGGAGAGGTCGCTATGAGTCGGTTCTGACTCAACGGCACATAACAACAGCATGTTTATTAATGAAGGATATTGGTCTGTAATTTTCTTTTCCTGAATTATATTTATCTAATTTTGTTATCAGAAATGCTAGCTTCTAAAAATGAGTTGCAAAATATTCTTGCCTCTTCTATTTCTAAAAGAATTGTGTAGATAGAAATTATTTTATTTTTTCTTTAGATACTTGATAAAATTCTCTAGGGAACCCATCTAGGCCTTGGGGTTTCCTGTTGTGGATGATTTTAAAATATGAATTCAATTTTAAAATATTTATAGGGATAGTCTGTGTATCTATTTTCACTTGCATAAGTTTTGGGAGTTTGTAGTTTTTGAGGATTTTTCATTTAGGTTCTTAAAGTTTGTGCAGAGTATTATTGGTAACATTCCTTTACCAATTTCTCATTTTCTTCACAGTTTGTAATCATGTAATTTCTTTCATTCCTTTATTGTCAAGTTGTGTCTTTGCTCTTCCATTCACTTGGCTTAATATGGATTTATTTTGCTCTTTTTTCTAGTTTCTGAAAATGTTGTTGTTGTTGTTATATGCCATTGAATCAGCTCTGAGTCATAGTGACCTTATATGCAACAAAACAAAACATTGCCCAGTCCTGTGCCATACTCACAATCCTTGCTATGCTTGAGCCCATTATTGCAGCCACTGAGTCAATCTATCTTGTTGAGGGTCTTCTGTTTGTTCACTGACCTTTTACTTCACCAAGAATGATATCCTTCTCCAGGGAATGCTCCCTTCTGACCAGATAATCAAAGTAGGTGAGACAAATCTGGGCTTTCTTGCTTCCAAGAGCATAGTGGCTGCACTTTTTCTGGGACAGATATGTTCATTCTGCTAACAGTCCATCGTATCTTCAGTATTCTTTGGCAACACAATTCAAAGAATTTATATGGACATTCACAACCACAATTCAAAGGCATCAACTCTTCTTCTGTCTTACTTATTCATTGTCCAGCTTTCCCAAGCATATGTGGTGAGTAAAAACACCAAGGTTTGGTTCAGGCACACCTTAGCCTTCAAAGGGACATCTTTGCTTCTTAACACTTTAAAAGGTTTTTTTGCGGCAGATTTTTCCAATGCAATCCAATGTCAGATTTCCTCACTGCTGCTTTCAGAAGTGTTTACTGTGGATCCAAGTGAAATGAAATCTTTGAAAACTTCAGTCTTCTCTCTGTTTATCATGATGTTGTCTTGGTTGCTTATTCCTCATCTTTGTTTTGGTGGTTGGTGCATAAATTTGAATAATAGTAGTATTAACTGGTCTTCCTTGTAGGCATATGGATATTATCCTATCACTGACAGTTTTCTACTTCAGGACAGATCTTGAAGCATTCTTTATAACAATAATGCCACACCATTCTTCAATTTGTCATTCCTGGAATAGTAGGTTATATGGTTGTCTGATTCAAAACGGCCAGAACCAGTCCATTTCAGCTCACTGATGCCTATGATATCGATCTCTATGCATTCCATTTCATTTTTGACAACTTCTAATTTTCCTATATTCATAATTCATATATTCCATGTTACAATTATTAATGGATATTTCCAGCTGTTTCTTCCCATTTTGAGTCATGCCACATCAGCAAATGGAAGTCCCAAAAGCTTTTCTCCATCCACATCATTAAGGTCAACTCTACTTTGAGGAGACAGCTCCTCCTTATTTGTGTGTTGAGTGCCTTCCAATCTGAGAGCACTCAGGGCAACACCTGTTTGTCAGTTAGTCATAATGTGGTGCCTTGCGATGCTGTGAAGTTGGAGACTATGCCACTGGTATTTCAAATATCAGCAGTGTCATCCATGGTGGATAGGTTTCAGCAGAGCTTCCAGGCTTAGATAGACTTTGAAGAAGGAAGGGGCCATACACTGTTCAAAGAATGGCCAATGAAAACTTTACGCATAGCACTAAAACACTGTCTGATATAGTACCAGAAAACTTTATGAATAGCCCTGAAACTTTGATATAGTGCTGGAAGATTTTTTCCATAGAATCCTTTAAAATTACAACTTGAGGCTTGATTTTTTTCCTCCAGTTCTTTCATCTTGAGAAATGCCAAGTGTGTCTTTCTCTTTTGGTTTTCTGCTCTGGATCTTTGCACATTTAATGATAATACTTTATTTTGTCTTCTTGAGTTGCCTTATGAAATCTTCTGTTCAGTTCTCTTATTTCAGCATTTCTTACATTCACTTTTGCTACTCTATGCTTAAGAGCAAATTTCAGAGTTTCTTTTGACATCCATTTTTGCCTTTTCTTCCTTTCCTGTTTTTTATGACCCTTTTCATTCTTCATGGATTATTATTATTTTTTTTTTTTATTTAGGTGAAATTTCATAGAGCAATTTCATTTTCCATACAACAGTTCATACACATTTTGTTTCATGACATTAGTTTCAATCTCCACAATGTAACAGTTCTCTTCCCATTTCTTCCTGGTGGTTAGTTTTCCCTGTGTCATTCTTTCCTGTGCATTACTGCCCTCTGAGCTATTTATCTATGCAAATACTGCCCTTCTGATCATCCATGATTGATTTTTCTAAAGAGTGTACCTACCTGGTGTAAATGTTCACCTTATATGCCTCTCTGTTGTTAGGCTGGAAGGCATGGGAGTGAGTACAATTCCAAACCTGGATGGTGACTAGAGGCCATAGTTTCAGGGATTTCACCAGTCTCTATCAGACCAGGCAGCTTGATCTATTTATGATTTTGAGTTTTGTTCCACATTTTCTCCCACTCCATCCATGGTCTCCTGCACTGACCCTTTCTGAATCATTGACACTTGTAGTCAGGCACATCTAGTTCTGGTGTCATGGTCATATAGGCTGAGGTTTGCATAGTACACTAGCTCCTTGGACTAATTGTTTCCATGCATTCTTGGTTTTCTTCATTCTTCTTTGCTCTGGAAGAGAGACCAATTGCTGCATCTAGATGGCCACTTGCAAGCTTTTAAGAGTCTAGTTGCTACTCACCAAAGCAGATGTAGCATGTTATGCCAATTGAGCTTGATATTCTCCATGACCAAGTCCCAAGCCCAAAGACCCAACAACTAGTTCTCTCATGGTGGTTGGCTGAAGCTAAGAAGTTATCATAATTTTGTCCTTAGTTAGTTCTATTTATGTGGACATTCTTAGAGCACATACAAATACTAAAAAGAAAAAAAAAACCCAAACCCCCTGCCATTGAGTCAGATCTGACTCATAGTGACCCCTCCTTGGGTTTCTGAGACAGTATCACTAGAGAAATAGATTGCCCAATCTTCCTTCCAAGGATATCATTTGCCAAACTTATAAATGATCATAAGTATATTCCCTTTTGCCTAGACATATCTTATCATTCAGCCTGTTTACCTATGTATCTACCCATAGATTAATGTTTGTTATTACTGATAATGCAGTATTGTGTATGTAAAAGTATTTATCTTTGTTGGCTGTACCTCTAGTGCACCTCTCTGTGTCTTCCTATTCATTAGTGTTACTGTGTTGTCCACTCGTTTTTGGGATTTTTCCTTTACCTTCACCCAAGTCAATGTATTCTGTTCTTGATGTCAGCCCATGACTCGTCTGGTCATTGGTGTTCAATGTATCAAATCTATTTTTCAGCTAGTCTCTAAATTCAGGTGCTATATAAACAAGGTCATATTTTGGCTCTCATGGACCTATTTTCATTTTCTTTATCTTCAATTTGAACTTGCCTAGGAGGAATTGATGGCCTGCTCCACAGTCAGCTTCTGGCTTTGTTTTGACTGATGATATTGAGCTTCTCCAACATCTCTTTCCACAGATGTAGTGGATCAGATTTCTATGTATCTTATCTGATGAGCTCCATATATATGTACATCCTCCATTTATATCGTTGAAAAAGGTATTTGCAATGAATGAGTCATTAGTCTTGCAAAATTAAAAATATCAAAAGAAATAGAACAATCTGTTAAATTAATTCAGTTATTTATCACTCTGTTACTCTCGTTATTCCTTATGATCTAAGTTTACCTCTGATATTACTTTCTTTTTCTCTGATGAGCTTCTTTTAGCAATCTCTTTAGGACTGGTCTGCTAGCAATGAATTCTCTTTTGTTTTCTTTCAGCTGATAATGTCTTCATTTCACTTTTATTCTTAGAGGATTTATTTTGCTGAATATAGAAGTCTAGATGATAGTTGTCTTTTTTTACCCCAATATACTTTAAAAGTGTTGTTCTACTTCTTCCTGCCCTACATTTCTTCTTATGAAAACTAGTCATTTGAACAGCTCTGGTGTTACAGTAGGTAAGGCATTTGGCTGCTAACCAGAAATGGGTGGCTCAAACCCACCAGCTGCTCCATGGGAGGAAGATGAGGCAATCAACTCCCTTAAAGATTTATAACCTTGGAAACCCAATGGGGTCACTATGAATCAGAATCAACTTGATGGCAGTGGCTTTGTTATTTATTTATTTATTTTGGTATAAATAATCCAGTATTTTTCTCTAGTTTCTTTCAAATTTCTTTGCCTTTGCTTTTATGTTTCAAGAGTTATTATCATATGTCTTTATGTGAATTTCTTTGGGTTTTTCTTTTTGGGTTTGTTGAGTTTCTTGAATCTGTAGGTTTACATCTTTTGCTAAAATCAAGATTTCAGCTGTTATTCAGAATTTTTTTCTCAACATTGTGCTCTTTTTTACCTACTTCTTTTTTAAAATATATATATTTTATTGAAATATAATTTATGTACAGTGCAATACAAAAAACTAAAGTGACATGGGTCAACCAATGCTTTTTTTTTTTTTTTTTGCAATGTTCCAATGTTCCTTCCCCTCCTCTCCCACCCCTGGTAACCAAGGAAGAAAGTTTCCTTCCATATATAAACCTTTCTTGACTTTTTATGATAATAAATTAATACCAAATTTGTCCTTCTGTGATTGACTTGTCTCACTTAACATAATGTTATCCAAGTTCATTCATGTTATTCAGTGTGTTTTGCAGATTCTACATTATACTTTAGTGTTACATAATATTGCATTGTGTGTATGTACCATAGTTTGGTTATCCACTCTTCTGTTGATGGGCACATAGGTTGTCTCCATTGTTTGCTATTGTAAATAATGCTGCAATCAACATGGATGTGCGTATATTTGTTATTGTCCTGGCTCTCACTTCTTTAGGACATATACCTAGTAATGGGATTGCTGGGTCAAATGGTTTTTATAATTCCAGCTTTTTAAGGAAATGCTGTACTGCTTTCCACAGTGGTTGTATCATTTGACAGTTCCACCAGTAGTGTATGAGAGTCCCAACCTCTCCACATCCTTGCTAGTTTTTGTTATTTTCTATCTTGTTGAATTTTGCCACTAGTTCTGGATGGTATATTATTGTTGTTTTGATTTGTGTCTCTCTGATGGCTAATGATAGTGAGCATTTCTTCATGTATTTGCTGGCTACCTGAATACCCTCTTTAGCGAAGTGTCTATTCATGTCTTCTGCCCATTTTTAAATTGGATTATTAATCTTTTTGTTGATGAGGTATTGCGGTTTTCTATAAATTCTAGAGATAAGTCCCTTGTCAGATATGTCATTGCCGAATATTTCTTCCCAATCTGTAGGTTCTCTTTGGCTCTTTTGGAGAAGTCTTTGGAAGCACATAACAATTTAATTTTGAGAAGGTCACACTCATCTAGTTTCTCTTCTGCTGTTTGTGTATTTTGGGTTATGCTGTACAGCCTATTTATGGCATAAATTTGGGCTCCTAAATTTGTCCTTACTTTTTCTTCAAGGAACTTTATAGTTTAAGTTCCGTATTCATGTTTTTGATCCATCTGGAGTTAGTTTTTGTGTATGGTGTAAGGCAGGGATCTTGTTTCTTTTTTATGCAAATGGATATCCAGTTTTGCCAGAACCATTTGTTTAAGAGATAATCTCTTCCCCATTTAATGGATTTCCACATTTTGTCAAAGATCAGCGGACCATAGGTTGATGGATCTATTTCTGGGTTCTCAATTCTGTTCCACTGGTCTATGT
>NW_006921884.1:341641-351847 GCF_000298275.1 Orycteropus afer afer | reverse complement strand
GACTGCTAACCAGAAGACTGGTGGTTCAAACCCACCAGCCACTCCTCAGAAGGAAGGTTGGGCAATCTACTTCTGTAGTGATACTGCCTCAGAAACTCAAGGAGGGGTCACTATGAGTTGGATCTGACTCAATGGCACTGAGTTTGGTTTTGGCATTGTAAATGGTATTTATTTTCTTGTTTCTTTTTCAGCAGTCTCTTTGCTGGTGTAGAGGAATCCAACTGACTTTTGGATGTTGGTCTTGTGTCCTGCCATGATGCTAAATCTGCCAATTTATTCCAGTAGATTTTTGACTGAATTTCTTAGGTTTTCTAGGTATAGGATCCTTTCATCAGTAAATAGGGATAGTTTGACTTCTTTCTTAACAATTTGGATGCTTTTGATTTCCCTCTCTTGCCTTATTTTACTGGCTAGGACTTCCTCACAACTGGGCCAATGAGTAGCATCATAATAAATGGAGAGAAGATTGAAGTTGTCAAAGAATTCACATTGCTTGGTTCTAAAACTGATGCCAATGGAAGCAGCAGTCAGGACATTAGACAACATGTAGCACTGGTAAGGTCAACCGCAAAGGAACTGTTTCAAGTGCTGAGGAGCAAGGATTGAGCAAGGATGCCTCCTTGAGGACTAAGGTGCTCCTGACACAATCCATGATATATTTCCAATCACCTCATATGCATGTGAGAGCTGGACAATGAATAAGGAAGAATGAAGAAGAGTCGATGCTTTTGAGTTGTGATGCTGGCGAAGAATGCTGAAAGTATCATGAACTGCTAAAAGAACTAACAGATCTGTCCTGGAGGAAGTGCACCCAAAATGTTCCTTGGAAGTGAGAATGGCAACACTTCATCTTACCTACTTTGGTCATGTTGTCAGAAGGGACCATTCCCTGGAGAAAGTTGTCATGCTTGGTAGGGTGGAGGGTCGACGAAGGAGGGGAAGGCCTTCGATGAGATGGATTGACATGGTGGCTACGATGATGAGCTCAAGTATAGCAGGGATCATGGAGCTGGCACGGGATTGGGCAGTGTTTCATTCTGCTGTGCGTAGCATCCCCATGAGTTGGAAATTATTCGACAGCACTTAACAACAACAACAACAGGACTTCCAATAAAATGTTGAATTGAAGTGGTGATAGAGGGCATCCTTATCTGGTTCCTGTTCGCAAAGGGAATGGTTTCAGTCTTTCTCCATTGAGAATAATATTGGCTGTTGGTTTTGCACATATGCCCTTTATTATGTTGAGAAATGTCCCTTCTATTCCTATTTAGCTGAGAGTTTTGATCAGGAATGGGTGTTGGAATTTATCAAATGCCTTTTCTGTATTGATTGATATGATCATGTGGTTCTTTTCCATTGTTTTATTTATGTGATGGATGATGTTGATTGTTTTTCTAATGTTGAACCATGCTTTCATACCTGATATGAGCACCACTGGGAGCTCTGGTAGCATAGTGGCTAAGACACTTGCCTGCTAACCAGACGGCTGGCGGTTCAAACCCACCAGCCACTCCTCAGAAGGAAGGTTGGGCAATCCTACTTCCATAGTGATACTGCCTCGGAAACCCAAGGAGCGGTCGCTATGAGTTGGGCCGACTCGACGGCACATAACAACAACAACAACAAATGAGCACCACTTGGTCATAATGAATTTTTTTTTTTTTTTTTTTTTTTTTGGCATGTTGGAGTCTATTGGCTAGGATTTTGTTGAAGATTTTTGCATCTATATCCATGAGGGATATTGGTCTGTAGTTTTCTTTTTTAGTGATGCCTGTGGTAGTTAAGGCTGTGTCTCAACTTGGCTGGGCAGCTGGTTGTAGTTATTTCCCATGATGAGACTGGCAATCAATTCCATGGTGGGATCTACCACAAGAACTTGAATAGCTGCTTTAGGGATTTGGGCTGCTTCCTGTTTATAAGAAGGAGCTTTGAGAATATTCTCTAACTTATGGCATGTGTGAACCCTGCATGTAGCTGAGTCACTGTTCAAAAGCCTGCCATGTTGCTCTACTGATCTAGGCACTTTCAATGGACTTAAATTAATGGTCTGCTATGTGGTTTAGTAACATTGGACTTGTGCCTTTTCACTTGCTGACCTTGGATTTGTCAGTCTCAGCAGCTAGCAGCTGTCTGAGTGAAGAGATACCTCTAGCTTCAATGGGTCAGGAGCAAGAGGCAGAGAAGAAACCCAAGTTCGAGGGGCTTTCACTCAGCCCCTAGAGCCTGGCACCTGGAACTCGGAGTTTTAACCTCTGAAATTGTAAGAAAATAAACTCCTGTTTGTTAAAGCCACCCCATTTGTGGTATATTCATGTCAGAGTGGAACTAGGTAACCAAAGCATGTCTTTGGCTGGTTTTAGTATCAAGGTTATGCTTGCATCATTAAATGAATTTGGAAGGATTCAATCCTTTTCTATGTTCTGGAAGTCTAAATAGGACTGGTGTCAGTTCTTCTCTGACTATTCATTAGAATTCACCAGTGAAACCGTCTGGGCCAGCGCTTTTGTTTGTTGGTCATTTTTTTATGTCCTGTTCGATATCTTCTTTTGTTATATGTTGGTTTAAATATTCCATCTCAGCCTCTGTTAGTTTAGGTAAGTAGTATGTTTCTAGAAATCTGTCCATTTCTCCTAGATTTTCGAATTTGTTGGAGTACAATTCTTCATAGTATCCTGATATTATCCTTTTAATTTCTGTTGATTCTGTTGTGATGTCACCCAATTAATTTCTTTTTTGTCTTATTTGTATTCTTTCCCTCTTTTCCTTTGTTAAATTTGCCAGTGTTTTGTCAATTTTATTAATCTTTTCAAAGAACCAACTTCTAGTCTCATTGATTTTTTCTGTTGTATTTCTATTTTCTGTTTCATTCATTTCTGCTAAATCTTTATTATTTCTTTTCTTCCGGTAAATGTAGGCTCTGGTGGTGTAGTGCCTAAAGCATTTGACTTCTAACCAAAAGGCTGGTGGTTCAAACTCATCAGCCACTGGTCGGAATGAAGGTTGGGCAATCTATTTCTGTGATGATATTGCCTTGGAAACACAAGGAGGGGTCACTATAAGTCAGATCCGACTCAACAGCAGTGAATTTTTTTTTTTTTTTTTCCTAATTGTTGGAGATGTTGGGTTAAGGTATTGATTTTGGCTTTTTATTATTTTTTTCTTTTGATATGTGCATTTATTTCTATAAATGGCCTCTGATCACTGCTTTTGTTGCGTCCCAAAGATTTTGTTGTGTTGTATTTTCATTCTTGTTTGAGTCAAGAAATTTTTTAATTGCACTTTTCATTTTTCTATCACCCAGTCATTCTTAAGGAGGGTGTTGTTCAGTTTCCATATGTTTGTTCTTTTTGCATTGATCTTCCTATTGTTGATTTCTAATTTGATATCATTGTGATCTGAGAAGATGGATTGCAGTATTTCAATGTTTTTAAATTTATTTCGGCTTGCTTTATGGCCTAACAGATGGTCTATCATGTAGAATGTTCCATGTGCACTGGAAACAAATGTATATTGCCCTGTTGGGTGATGTGCTTTGTAGATGTCTCTAAGATCAAGTTGGTGGATTGTATCGTTTAGCTCTTCTGCATCTTTGTTGCATTTTTTTCTAGTTGCTCTTTCTTTCATTGAAAGTGGTGTATTAAAGTCTCTCATTTTACTGTGGAGTCATCTATTTGCCTTTTCAACTCTTTTAAAGTCTGATTTATGTGTTTTGTGACTCTTTCATTGGGTCCATAGTTATTTATTATGATTATATCTTCTTGTCCATTTGAACCTTTAATCATTATATAATGTCCTTCCTTGTCTTTTATGGTGGTTTTTGTCTTAAAGTCAATTTGATCAGAATTTAATATTGCTACCCCTGCTCTTTTTTGGTTGCCATTTGCTTGATTTATCTTTTTCCAACCTTTGATTTTTAGTCTATTTTGGTCTTTCTGTGTCTCACATAGCATATTGATGGGTTATGTTTTCTTATCCCATCTACAACTCCTCATCTCTTGAGTGGTGCATTTAATCCATTGACATTCCGTGTTATTATCCACAAGTATGAATTTGTTGCTGTCATTTTTTATGTTCTTTTTTGTGGTGTTGCTTATTTCTTTGTTCCACATAATTTTCTGTGCTGAGCTCATTGTTTATGAAATGTATTATCACTTCCTTCATTTCTATTTTTTTAGTATTTGCTAAATATTTGTGCTGGTCCTCTTTTTTATTTTGATGTGAAGGTTTGTCAATTTTTCTTTGAGGTTACCCTGTGATTTATAATTTTCTTCCAAAGTTTAGAACAGTCTGTTCTATATTGCATTTGTCTTGACTTCCCTACCAGTTCTGTAACTACACAACATTTTCTCTCTTTTTGCTTTGCAATGGTCCTCATTTATCAATTGATGTCTCTGGTTGCCTCTTTACAATATTGTTGGATTATTTACTTTGGATATTCTGTAACTGTGTTGGTTTCTGGTTTATGCGATCATGTGTGTTAATGGTTGGTTGTTGCTTGCTGTTGTTTGTTCTCTGTCCAAAGGACTCCCTTTAGCATCTTTTGTAAGTTTGGTCTGGTTATCAGGAAATCTAATTTCACCATAATATTTGAGGGAAAATTTTGCTGGATATATAATTGTTGGTTGGAAATTTTTTTCTTTCATGTTTTTATATATAACATCCCATTGTCTTCTTGCCTGCGTTTCTGCCAAGAAATCTGAGCTTAGTATTGTTGGTTGTCCCTTCTAGGTAACTTTTTGTTTTTCTTGTGTTGCTTTCAGGTTTTTTCCTTGTCTTTGGTTTTAGTGAGTATGATAATGATATGTCTTGGTGATTTTATTTTGAGATTTATCCACTTTGGGGTTCGTTGGACTTCTTGAATGGTTATATTCTCATTTTCATCATACCAGGGAAATTTTCTTCCAACAAATCTTCCACAATTTTGTATATGGTTTTATTTGTATCTTTATGTTCTGGAATTCCAGTTACACGTAGGTTATTCCTTTTGATGGTATCCCACATGAACCTTAGGATTTCTGCATTATGTTTTGATCTTTTATCTGATTGACTCATTTCCGAAGAAGTATTGAGATATTTGTCTTCCATCTCATTTATTCTGTCTTCTGTTGATTCCATTGTACTCTTTGCCCTTTCAATGAGTTATTTATTTCTTAAAATTCCGTATTAATCTTCTGGATTTCTATCTGTACATTTAGTATCATTTCTAATTTTTCATTTATTTCATCATTTTGTTCTTTTATTATCTTTTGAACTTGTTCTCATGTTTTCTCTGTCTTTTCTTCAATTTTGACAGTGTTTTCCTTGATCTGTCACTCAATCTCTTGAAGGTACCTAAATATAATTCTTTTGAATTCCTTATCAGGGAGTTCCAATGCTGCTTCTTCCTCAGGGATGTATTCTGGTTCTGTATCCTGGTCCCTTGTTTCTCCTGCTTCACCTTTCTTCTTTGTGTGGACTGTGATGCTCTGTTGTGTCTGATACATTGTGACATTTTTGTGTTTAAATTTAATTGATGAATGTTGGAGTGACTTGCCCATAATTTTTGTTTTCTTTTGATGTTATCCACATAAGCAAGGTACTGAGCTCCTCTATTCACTAGTTGGCAGAACTTGTACTCTTACTACCTGTCTCCTTTACCATTATCATCCTCCCATATGTCCCTGCTGTCCTTGGCAAGTACAACCTATTCTTAGGTCCCTAGAATCCGAATGAGAATACTGTCACTTTAATTATCCAAAATAGCCACTGCTTGTAAACATTCAAAATGGCCATGCCCTTGGTAACTTTAAATATCCAAAATGACCGCCGCTTGTAAACCATCAAAATGGCTGCTCTGTCCAAACAGCTGAAAGTCCACAGCTCAAGTTGTCTCCCTCTTTGCTGTTTCCCTTCCTAGTCATCAGCCTCCAATGCAATCATCCCTGCAGCCCTTGGTCACCAGGGCTGTTCTTTAGGTCAATTCTCAGTTCCCAACACCACTTGGAAATATTCACACTGTTGGTTCCGTCAGAGTAGCTGACAGTTGCAGCTCTGTATATCTCTGTACTCACTGTTTTCATTCAGGTTCTTCCACTAGTTAGTGCCTAATCCACTTTTGTATACTTCTTTTCAAAGCTTAGGGCTCTAAGATTGTCTTCTGTATCTCTGTCAATTGGTTTCTCTTTTCTTTGTTGAAGAGAGTCTGTGTAGCTTTTCTGACTATTCTGCCATCGTACCAGAAATTGCCTCTCTCACTTACTTCTGTATTTCAAATGGTATAAATATTATACATATTGGCATTGTCCTATAGGCGTTGTAGACTCTGGTCATTTATCACTATTTTTTCTCTCTGTTTTTCAGAATAGATTCAAGTTCACTGACTCTTTTCTCTTTCCATTTTGTTACTAAGCCTATTCAGTGAGTTTTAAAATTTGATTATTTTTTTTCTGAAATTTCCTGTTTCTTCTTTATAGAATTTATATTTATACTGAAACTTTTGTCCAGTGATTCAATTTTCTTTGGCCTTAATTCTTGGGATTTTTATATAGTTCTTGTGAATTTTCTGTTAGATAATCTAAATAGCTTTGTCACTTTAGTGTCAGTGTTTATTGATTGCCTTTGCACACAAATTGATATTGTTTCTTATTCTTCATCCATCAGCCATGTAACTTTAGGCTTTATTTTGGACATTTCTGAATAAAATTTATCAGCCTCTGGGTCTTGTTTAATTCTTGTGGACAATGTTGGTATTTATATTTTAGCAGGCAGTGAACTGGGCTGGGTTCAGGCTGCAAGTTCTGATAAGCTATCAGGGAGTTATGGGAGTTTTGGGTCCAATGTCAGTATTTTTTCAGTACTGTTGTAGTTTTATTCATATATTTTCCATGTGTGTGCCATTATAAAGGCAGTCTGAGTTCTGAATGCTGATCTAGCTCATTGTTCAGTTTTTGAAGTTCATGGTGTGTTGTTATGAACCATACATTTGCATCTCAGTGTTGCTCCCAAGAGTTCATAATCTACTTTCTATGGTCATTTTCCTGGGCTCTCTCTTCTTTACTATCTCCACAGTATGTTATTTTATTTATTTTTTTTGTAATTTGGAGTGAAAGCTTACAGAGCAAATTAGCTTTCCATTCAACAATTTATACACATTTTGTTTCATGACATTGGTTAAAATCCCCTCAATGTAACAGCACTCTTCCTCTTCCTCCCTCTGTTCCTCATTTACATTCATCCTTATTTCCTTCCACTTCTTGCCTTCTGAGCTTTGTTTTTGGGCATATGCTGCCCTTTTGGTCTCATATGGTTGATTGTTTTGAAGAATATATTCCTCTCTGGTGATATTATTCATTTTATAGACCTGTCTTTTGTTTGATCCCTGGGGGTGAGTTCAACTTTGGCTCTCTGGGATTTATCTTGTCAGTCCACTTAGAAAGCTGTGGCTTTATTTACTAAGCTCTATCATGCATGGTTTGTAGTTGTGAACTTTTATTTCCTGATCCTTGTGGTAGTAAAAAAAAAATAGGGAGAGAAAAGCAACAGGGGCTTATCACAATTTCTCAGACTAATTTCTGATTTGAAAGGAAGATTCCCCTCTTTCATTGTGCTAGGCCCCTGTGTACCCTGTGGCTGTCATTGTTCCTGCTGCTGCTGCCTTTATCAACACTAACAGCAGATTGCTTGAAGACTAAGTGTGGTAGTTATGTTTATGTGTCAACTTGGCTGGGCCTGGTTGAGTGTCTGGGCAGCTTGTGGAAGTGATTCCCCATGTTAAGACTGGCAATCAACTCCATGGTCAGATCTACCACAAGCAGCTGAGTAGCTGCCTTTGGGATATGGTCTGCTTGTATATAAGGAGAAGCCTTAGGAATGGTCTCTAGCTTATGGTACACTTGGACCTTGCATGTAGCAGTGTCTTTGTGGGGCAGCCTGCCATACTCTACCGACCTTGGGACTTACAATGGACTTGAATTAATGGCCTGCCGTGTGGTTTGGTAACATTGGGACTGTAACTTTTTACTTGTCAACCTTGGGTTTTTCAGCCTCAGCAGCCAGTAGCTGTCTGAGTAAAGAAATGCCTCTAGCTCCAGTGGGCTGGGAGCAGGAGGCAGAGCTGGACCCCAAAGTTGAGGGGCTTTCACCCAGCCCCTAGACCTGCACTTTGAACTTGGACTTAAAGCCTCCAAATTGTAAGAATAAACTCCTGTTTGTTAAGGTCTTCCCATTTATGGTATATTTCTGTCAGAGCAGCACTAGGTGACCAGAACACTAGGGTAAAAGAGAATGAAGAAAAGACCAAAAAAATAAATAAAAGGAAAATGATGTTCTCCACTCTCTGACTATTGTGATGTCTGTCATTGAGTCTTTTCCAATTCATAGCAACCCTATTGGACAGAGTAGAACTGCACTTTAGAGTTTCCTAGGATATAATCTTTGTGGGATCAGATTACTAAATTTTTCTCCCACAAAACAGCTAGATGGATATTAACCACTTACCATTTGGTTAGCTGTCAAGCACTCAACCATTGTGCAACCAGGGCCACTTCCCTGAATATTAGAAGATCCCTTTTCCATTTTGCAAGTCAAAAGTTGAGTGCTGCTCCTGAAATTTCATATGCAAGGTTGCCCACTTCTAGGTTTCAGGCTTAATTGAGCCCAAGCCTAGGAATATCAGAGACAAAAATGGCAATATCATTGGCAGTTTGGTGCTACTTCAAATTCTTGTCCTTTTTCCCAGTCTGCTAGCACTGCTTACTTTCAGAGATCTCAAATAGCTGTTCCATGTGTTTAGCCCAAATTTTACAGCTGCAGTCAATGGGAGAAGCAAAGTAGAAAGTACTTAGTCCATCTTACCAGGAAACAGAAGCCCAATGAGCTTTTTGAAATCTCATAATGGCTGAAAATGGCTAAGAAGCATGTTCAGAGCTGGTATTAAGGAAATTTTCTGTTTGGACTTTATAGGCTAATTTATCTCTGTGAGTTTGTTTCTATTTGTTATCTTTTACTACTATCAATGCACTGGCTCAAGGAGAACCCAACCTAGCCTTAATCAGAGGTGTATTCTTCCTTCAATTTCTCATAGTATCCTTGAGATCTAATTGGAATGTTTAAATAAAACATGATTAACATTTCATAGTAATGAAAGGAAGTAGGCCAAGGGTAATATGTCACCAGATCAGGGGATTGAAACCTGTGCACTGTCCATGAGTTAAATCCAATCATACTAATTCATTTACTTGTTGTATATTGCTACTTTTGTGCTATCATAGTAGACTTGAATAGTTGTTAGAGAAACCTTCTAGCCTACAATGCCTAAGGTATTTACTATCTGGCCTTTAAAGAAAAAAATTGTCTACCTTTGAGCTACATGATGTAGTTGTCTACTGTGAGATTCACTACAAAGCGTCTCTCTGCTAAGCTTCCAGACTTACCTCCCACCTGTGAATGGGAGCATATCCTCGAGAGAGCAAATCTTCTGGGTTATTAGTATATCATTCTTCTTTCCTTCTAAAATCTTAATCCCTTTCATTCAACTATTTCCTATGTTGTTGTTGAGTACCGTCAAGTCGTTTCCGACTCATAGCGACCCCATGCACAGCAGAACGAAACACTGCCCGATCCCGCGCCAGCCCCACAATCCCTGCTATACTTGAGCCCATCATCGCAGCCACCGTGTCAATCCTCGTTGAAGGCCTCCCCCTCTTTCATCGACCCTCCACCCTACCAAGCATGACATCATTCTCCAGGGAATGGTCCCTTCTTACAAAATGACCAAAATAGGTGAGAAGAAGTCTGGCCATTTTTGCTTCCAAGGAGCATTCTGGCTGCACTTCCTCCTGGACAGATCTGTTAGTTCTTTTAGCAGTCCATGGTACTTTCGGCATTCTTCACCAGCACCACAGCTTAAAAGCATCAACTCTTCTTCGATCTTCCTCATTCATTGTCCAGCTCTCACATGCATACGAGGCGATTGGAAATATCACAGCTTGTGTCAGGCACACCTTAGTCCTCAAGGAGATACCTTTGCTCCTCAGCACTTGAAACAGTTCCTTTGCAGTTGACTTTCCCAATGCTACAGGTCGTCTAATGTCCTGACTGCTATTTCCGTTGACATCGATTTTAGAACCAAGCAATATGAATTCTTTGACAACATCAATCTTCTCTCCGTTTATTGGGATGCTATTCATTGGACCAGTTGTGAGGATTTTTGTTTTCTTTATATTGAGA
>NW_006921884.1:336450-339803 GCF_000298275.1 Orycteropus afer afer | reverse complement strand
GGGTCTTCCTTGTAGGCGTATGGATATTATCCTATCACTGACAGCATTGTATTTCAGGACAGATCTTGAAACATCCTTTGTGATGAACGCCACGCCATTCCTTTTCAAACTGTCATTCCCGGCATAGCAGATCATATGGTTGTCTGATTCAAAATGGCCAAAACCAGTCCACTCAGCTCACTAATGCCGAGGTTATCAATCTTTATGTGTTCCATTTCCTATAGGATAGGTATTACTTTCCAGTTTTCAGCCAGTTTCTTAGGATACATTCTGAAAAAGACAGATGTCATTCCTGCCTTCACAAAGCTCTAAACATAAAGTAGTTTCTATAGATGGTTGAAAGAACATCTCTGTAATAACCTTTTACAGATTTTATATTCTTTTATGCAACATAGATCAAGCCTACCATCTCTTCTACATAATAGCTTATCTGATCAGAAAATATTTTTTTATTATTTCTTAGAATCTTCTTTTTTTGGGGTAAACATTGTTTCTCTTCATTTGTGATCAAATAATTATGTAAAACTGAAATTCAAGTCAGAGATAAGGCATGCTATGATTTTTGCATCATCTCCAAATATCCAGAAAGTATATCTAATTTGCTAGTATGTTTGCCTAGCACAAGTATAGAACATTGTTCCTGATACTAAAATGAAAAGATCTTTTAGTTATAGAACTTGAAGGACATTTCTTAATATTAATGGTGCATTTCTATTTATTTTATAGAGAATAAATTTAATGCTAATTATTTAAAAAAGTGAACATAGAATGAATTTAGACAAAAATTTAAAACACTATTTTGAAATAGGAAAAAAAAAAATTAGCAAAACTTTTGAGCACCAAAAGGTTGAATTCTTTCAATAGTTGATTTTTTTTTTAATTGTGATTTGGGTGAAACTTTACAGAGCAAATGCACTTTCCATACAGCAGTTCACATATAATTTGTCTCATGGCATTGACTACAATTTACCACAATGCAACTGCTCCCCTCTCACTTCCTCCACATAGTTACCTTTTCCCTGTATCCTTTCTTCCATGCATTCCTGCCCCCTGACTTGTCTCCCTGTGCATAAACAGCCCTTCTATTCTCTCATGATTGTTATCTCAAAGAAGTGTATCTATCTAGTGTAAATGTTCACCTCATATGCCTATCTTTTGTTTGGCTGGAAGCCACAGGTGTGGGTTCAATTCCAGACCTGAAGGACAGCTAGGGGCCATAGGCTCTTCCATCAGGCTCTATCAGACCTGAAAACCTGGTCTCTTTTTTTTTTTTTTTAATGATTTTGAGTTTTGTTCCACATTGTTCTCCACTCTGTCCAGGATCTCCTACATAGATCTCCCTCCAAGTGGTTGACAGTGGTAGCCAGGTACCATCAAGTTCTTCTGGTCTCATAGTCATAGGATGAGGAAGGCATGGTATACCAGTTGTTCGGACTAATTGTTTCCATGAATCTTTGGATTTCTTCATTCTTCTTTCTTTTGGATGAGGAGAGACCCATCAGTGCATCTAGATGGCTGCTTGCAAGCTTTTAAGATCCCACTCACTACTTGCCAAGTAGGATGTAGAACAGTTTTGTGTAGTATGTTATGCCAATTGAACTTGATGGCCCCTGCAACTATGGTCCTGAGCCCACAGGTCCAAGTACTTGCTCCCTCTGGGTAGCTGGCTGTGGCCCAGAAGCGACTACAACCTTGTCCTTTGTCAGCTCTAGTATATACCTGGGAATTCTTACAGAACATACCAATATGCTTATAGAAACACTGCTAGCCCTGTACATGGTCTTGGACACATTCCTCCCCACACACACGTGGTTGTTGTTATGTGCCATTGAGTCAGACCTGACTCATAGCAACCCTTCCTTGGGTTTCCGAGGCAAGATCAATATGGAAGTAGATTGCCCCATCTTCCTTCCAAAGAGTGGCTGATGAGTTTGAACTGCCAGCCTTCTGGTTAGCAGTCAACTGCCTTAGGCATTATGCTACCAGAGCTCCTCCCCCCTACATAGAGATACTTAATAATTAGTTCAGCCAGTCCACCCTTCTATCCACCTGTATATCAATGTTTGCCTTCACTGACAACACAGTACTACATGTGCAAAAGGGTTCATCTTTGCTGTCTGTACCTCCCATGCACCTCTCTATGTCTTCCTCTTCCTCAATACCATCATGTTGATCACTCACATTTGGTACATTGCCCTTCTCTTGATTTATGCTTGTCTTTACCTATCTAACAGTGTTCCATCCCCTCACCTCCCATCCTGGTAACCAACAAAGAAAATTACCTTCCATATATAAAACTTTCCTTGGCTTTTTACAATAATAGACTAATACAATATTTGTTCTTCTGTGATTGACTTATTTCGCTAAGCATAATGTCCTCCAAGTTCATGCACATTATGTGGTGTTTTGTGGATTCTACTTTATTCTCTAGGGTTGCATGGTATCCCATTGTGTGTATGTACCATAGTTTGGTTATCCATTCTTCTGTTGATGGGCACCCAGGATGTTTCCATCTTTTGGCTTTTGTAAATAGTGCTGCAATGAACATGGCTATGCATATATCAGTTCTTGTCCTGGCTCTCACTTCTTTAGAATATACACCTAGTAATGGAATGGCTAGCTCAAGTGTTATTTTTAATGCCAACTTTTTAAGGAATCGCCATTCTGCTTTCCACAGTGATTGTGCCATTTTACAGTCCCACCAGCAGTGTACAAGAGTCCCAATCTCTCTGCATCCTCACCAGCATTTGTTATTTTCTGTCTTGTTGAAGTTTGCTACAAGTGCTGGGGCAAGATGGTATCTCATTGTTGTTTTGATTTGCATCTATCTAATGGCTAATGATTGTGAGCATTTCTCCATACGTTTGTTGGCCGCCTGAATATCATCTTTGGTGAAGTGTCTATTCATCTCCTGCCCAGTTTTGAATTGAATTATTTGTCTTTTTGGTGTTGAGATGTTGGAGTTTTCTATAAATTCTAGAGATAAGTCCCTTGTAAGATATGTCATTGCTGAATATTTTTTTCCCAGTCTGTAGGTTCTCTTTTGACTGTTTTGCAGAAGTCTTTGGAAGCACATAAAAATTTAATTTTTAGAAGGTCCCATTCATCTAGTTTATCTTCTGCTGTTTGTGTATTTTGGGTTATGCTTAATAGTCTACTTATGCCATATATTGTTGTTGTTGTTGTTTGCCATCGAGTCGGCCCCAACTCATAGCGACCCCTCCTTGGGTTTCCAAGCAGTATCACTATGGAATTAGGATGGCCCAACCTTCCTTCCGAGGAGTGGCTGGTGGGTTTGAACCTCCAGTCTTTTGGTGAGCAGTCAAGTGCCTTAGGCACTATGCTACCAGAGC
>NW_006921884.1:275195-336160 GCF_000298275.1 Orycteropus afer afer | reverse complement strand
GTATATATTATATATATTAGGGCCCCTAAATTTGCCCCTAGTTTTTCCTTGAAGAATTTTATAGTTTTAGGTTTCACATTTAAGTCTTTGATCCATCAGGAGTTAGCTCTTGTGTATGGTGTGAAGTGTGGATCTTGTTTCATTTTTCTGCAAATGGATATCCTATTTTGCCAGCACTATTTATTAAACAAGCATTCTCTTCCCCATTTAATAGATTTTTGGCCTTTTGTCAAAGATCAGCTGACCATAGGTCGATGGTTCTATTTCTGGGTTCTCAATTCAATTCCGTTGGTCTATGTGTCTGTCATTATACCAATACCAAGAAGTCTTGATTACTGTGGCTGTATCTGTATCTATGTGTCTGTCATTATACCAATACCAGGAAGTCTTGATTACTGTGTTGTATTTGAGATCCAGCAGTGTGAGAGCTCCTACTTTGTTCTTCTTCTTCAATAGTCCCTTGCTTATCCGAGGTCTCTTTCCTTTCCATATAAAATTAGGGATTGGTTTTTCCATATCCTTGAAAAATGTTGATGGGAACTATATTGGGATTGCATTGAATGTATAGATTGCTTTGGGTTGAACTGACATTTTCACAGTGTTCAATCTTCCTATCCACAAGCATGGTATGTTCCTCTATTTATGTAGATCTCTATGATTTCTTTAAGCAGTCTTTTATAGTTTTTTTTGTACAGGTTTTTTTTTTTTTTTTTCTCCCTGGTAAGATTTCTTGCCAAGTATTTTATTTTTTTGGTAGCTATTGCAAATGATATTGATTTCCTTGTTTCTTTTTCAGCAATCTCTTTCCTGGTGTAGAGGAATCCAACTGATTTTTGGATGTTGGTCTTATATCCTGCCATGATGCTAAACCTGTCAATTTATTCCAGTAGATTTTTTATTGAATCTCTTGGGTTTTCTAGGTATAGAATCCTATCATCAGCAAATGGGGATAGTTTGACGTCTTCCTTAACAATTTGGATGTCTTTCATTTCCCTTTCTTGCCTTATTGCCCTGGCTAGGACTTCCGATACAATGTTGAATAGAAGTGGTGATAGCGGACATCCTTGTCTGGTTCCTGTTCGCAAGGGGAATGGTTTCAGTCTCTCTCCATTGAGAATAATGTTGGCTGTTGATTTTGCATATATGCCCTTTATTATGTTAAGGAATGTCCCTTCTATTCCTATTTTACTGAGAGTTTTGATCAGGAATGGATGTTGGATTTTATCAAATGCCTTTTCTGCATCAATTGATATGATCATGTGATTCTTTTCCTTTGGCTTATTTATGTGGGGGATGACTTTGATTGTTTTTCTAATATTAAGCTATCCTTGCATACATGATGTGAACCCCACATCGGTCATAATGGACTGTTTTCTTGATATTAGGTTGGAGTCTATTGGCTAGGATTTTGTTGAAGATTTTTGCGTCTATTTTCATGAAGGATATTGTTCTGTAGTTTTCCTTTTGAGTGATGTCTTTGCCTGGGTTTGGTATCAAAGTTATGCTTGCTTCATACAACGAATTAGGGAGGATTCCATCCTTTTTTTTTATGTTTTGGAATAGTTTTAGCAGGATTGGTGTCAATTCTCTGAATTTTTGGTAGAACTCTCCAGTGAAACTATCTGGGCCAGGACTTTTTTTTTTGGTGGTAATTTTTTTTATGACCTGTTCAATCTCTTGTTATTGATCTGCTCAACTTGACCACATCAGTCTGTGTTATTTTAGGTAAATGGTCTGTTTCTAGAAATCTGCTCATTTCTTCTAGATTTTCAAATTTGTTGGAGTACAGTTCTTCATGTTGTTGTTGTTGTTATATGCTGTCAAGTTGGACCCGGCACATAGCAATCCCTCCTTGGGTTTCAGAGGCAGTATCACTACAGAAATAGATTGCTCCATCTTCCTTCATAGTATCCTGATATTTTCCTTTTTATTTCTGTTGATTCTGTTTTGATTGTTGCCCATTTCATTTCTTATTTCTGTAATTTGTATTCTCTCCTTCTTTTCCTTTGTTAAATTTACCAGTGGTTTGTAAATTTTATTAAAATTTTCAAAAAACCAACTTCTAGTCTTGTTGACATTTTCTGTTGTCTTTCTATTTTCTCTTTCATTGATTTCTGCTTGAATCCTTTTTATTTCCTTTCTTCTGGTGACTGTAGGCTTCTCTTGCTGTTCTTTTGGTTATTGTTGGAAATGTTGGTTTAAAGTGTTGATTTTGGCTCTTTATTCTTTTTTGATGTATTTTTTTATTGCTATAAATTTGCCTCTGATCACTGCTTTTGCTGTGTCCCCAAAGTTTTGATAGGTTGTATTTTCATTCTTTTTGAGTCAAGGAACTTTTTAATTTCAATTTTTATTTCTTCTCTTACACAGTCTTTCTTAGGAGGGTGCTGTTCAGTTTCAATGTGTTTGCTCTTTTTTCCATTGATCTTCCCATTTTTATCTCTAATTTGATAGCACTGTGATCTGAGAAGATACTTTGCAGTATGTCAGTGTTTTTAAATTTATTAAGGCTTGCTTTATGGCCTAACATATGGTCTATCTTGGAGAATGTTCCATGTGCACTGGAAAAAAATGTATATTGTGCTGCTGTTGGGTGAAGTGCTCTGTAGGTGTCTATAAGGTCAAGTTGGTGGATTGTATTATTTAGCTTCTCTGCATCTTTGTTGAGCTTCTTTCAAGTTGTTCTATCTTTTGTTGAAGGTGGTCTGTTAAATTCTCCTACTATGACTGTGGAGTCATCTGTTTGCCTTTTCCATTCTGTTAAAGTCTGATTTATGTGTTATGGGGCTTTTTCATTTCATCCATAGATATTTATTATGATTATGTCTTCTTGTTCAATTGATCCGTTAATCAGTATATAATGTCCTCCCCTGTCTCTTATGGTGGTTTTTGTCTTAAAGTCAATGTAATCAGAGATTAATATTGCCACTCCTGCTATTTTTTGGTTGCTGTTTGCGTAACATATCTTTTTCCAACCTTTGCTTTTTTGTCTATCTTTGCTTTTGTCTCTAACTTGTGTCTCTTGTAGTCAGCATATTGATGGGTTATGTTTTCTTATCCAGTCTGCAACTCTCCATCTCTTGAGTGGTGTATTTAATCCATTAACATTCAGTGTAATTATTGATAAGTATGAATTGGTTGGTGTCATTTTGTTATGTGTTTTTTCATGGTGTCCCTGGTTTCTTTTTCCATACTATTTTCTGTGCTGAGCTCATTATGTTCATGAATTGTGTTATCATTTCCTTTGTTCCTATTGTTTTAGAATTTGTTAAATATTTGTGTTTGTCCTCTTTTTTATTGTATTGTGAAGGTTTATCATTTTTCTTTGAGGTTACCCTGTGATTTATAAATTTCTCCCTGAGTTTAGAAAAGTCCATTCTATCTTGCAACTCTCTTGACTTCCTCATCATTTAGAAGTTCTGTAACTACACTATTTTTCCCTTTTTTGGTTTGTTGTTTTCCTCATTTGCCAATTGATGTCCCTGGTTCCCTGTTTACAAACTTGTAAGCTTATTTCATTTTGGATACTTCCATAGTTATGTTGGTTTCTGTGTTCCATCATCTTGTGGTTAATTGTCAGTTGTTGTTCGCTATTATTGGTTCTCTGTTCAAAGGAATTCCTTTGGTATCTCTTGTAAGGTTGGTCTGGTTTTAACAACTTCCCTTAATTTCTGCTTATCTAGAAATCTCCTAATTTCACCATCATATTTGAGGGACAAACTTGCTGGGTATATAATTCTTAGTTGGAAATTTTTCTCTTTCAAGTTTTTATATATACAGTGCCATTGCCTTCTTGCTTACATGGTTTCTGATGAGAAATCAGAGCTTATTCTTATTGTTTGTCCTTTGTAAGTAACTTTTTGTTTATCCTGTGCTACTTTCAAGATTCTTTTTTTGTCTTTGGTTTAGATGAATTTGATGATGATATGTCTTGGTGATTTTCTTTTGGGGTCTATCCTGTTTGTGGTTCATTGGACTTCCTGAATGCATATATTCTCATCTTTCATCATATCAGGGAAGTTCTCTTCCATCAAACCTTGGACAATTATCTCAGGTTTTCTTTTTTCTCTTCCTGTTCTGGAATTCCAATTACATGTAAATTATTGCTTTTGATGATATCCCACATGAACCTTAGGCGTCTTCATTTTGTTCTGATATTTTTTTCTGATTGATCACTTTCCAAAGATGTATTCAGGTATTTTCTTCAGTCTCATTAATTCTGTCTTCCATTGATTCCATTCTACTTCTTTGTCCTTTCAATGTGTTTTCTATTTCTGAAAATTTAAGATTAATATTCTGGATTTCTATCCATAGATTTTATATCATTTCTGTTTATTTTGTCATTTTGTTCTCATATTTTTTTTTTCTGAAATTGTTCTAGGGTTTTTTCTTTGTTTTCCTTAGTTTTGTCAGTGTTTTCCTTGCTCTGTCTCTCAATCCTTTGAAGATACCTAAATATAATTCTTGTGAATTCTTTATCAGGGAGTTCTCAATGCTGCTTCTTCCTCAGCAATGTGTTCTGGGTTTGTATCATGTTCCCTTGTTTCTACCAATTTATTTTGGTTCTTTGTGTGGACTGTGATGGTCTGTTGTCTTCTAGACATTGTGACATTGTTGCATTTAGATCTCTATTAACTGTTCAGCAAGGGTGGCTCAAGCTTTTCTTGGTGGTCATTTATAGTTGACCTGTTTTTGGAGAAGGAAGTGGTTTCTTTCACTCAGTAAGTGGAGCTGCAGGAGTGTGGGTGTGGTTGCATCTCCCACTGTCTCCCACTCAATTAGACAGAAAAAACAAATGCAAAGCCATCAAAAAATTAAAAGCAAGCAGACAAAAACACACAGGAACAATCACCAAACAAAAAGATAAAGAAAAAAAAAAGAAGAAGAGAAAATCCACAATATCTGGGGAGAAGGCAATAAGAGGGAAAAGGCAGAGTAGAAGAATAATGAGGAAATTGGGGAAAATTCAAAATGAAAAAACAAAGAATGGTGTTAGCCATGAGAAAGAAAAAAGAAAAAAAAAATGGAACCAGGAACAGGGAAGAGAGAAAAGCTGAAAACTAGAACTTGGGAAGGGAAAAATAAAGAATAATAATAAAAAACATACTACTACTGTTGTTGCTGTTGTTATGTGCCATTGAGTCGGCCCCAACTCATAGCGACCACTCCGTGGATTTCCGAGACAGTATCACTACAGAAGTAAATTGATAAACCTGCCTTTCGAGGAGTGACTGGTGGGTTTGATCCACCAGCCTTCTGGTTAACTGTCAAGTGCCTTAGGCACTATGCTACCAGAGCTCCTATACTATTATTAATAATAATTTTAAAATAGACAAAAACTAAAAAAAAGGAAAAAGTAATATCTGTGCAGGGCACCTAGGCTCCGTCTGGGATGGAATTCCTACCGGCAAGATGGTGGGTGGGAGTGAGGGATCGCTGCACCTCCATTGATTAAGAGGGTGTGGGGTATAAGAATAACAAGTGGAATATTACACCTTTCCAGTCAGAGTCCGGAAAGTCCTTGTGGTTCCTGGCAAGTGGAGCCTGTTCTTAAATCCCTGTAATCTGGGAGAATACTGTCACTTTAAATAGCCAAATGGTTGAACTTCTTGTAAACATTTAAAATGACTGTGCCCTCCGGACAGGCAAAAGTCCACAGCTCATTCTGCCTTCCTCTTCGCTGCTTCCCCTTTTATTCACCAGGCACTAGTGCAGTCCTCCATGCAATCCCTGGCTAGCAGGGTTGATTTTTAGGTTAATTCTTAGGTCCTACCATCACTCGGCAATATCCAAGCTGTCTGTGCCGTCAGAATTGCTGCCAGACCACAGTTCCGTATGTCACCTTTTTTGGTGTTTTCATGCAAATTCCTCTACTAGTTGGAGTTTAGTTGACTTCTACATCCTTCCCTTCAAAGCTCAGGGCTCCAGGATTATCGTCTGTATCTGTGTTAATTGGTTCCCCTTTTCTTTGTTGAAGAGAGTCTGTGCAGTCTTTCTGCGTCTTCCACAATCTTACTAGAATTCCTCAGTAATTGATTTTATTTAATCCCATGAACTCTAGTGAATATCTATGCTTTTTAGGTTTTTTATAGACTCCTCTTTCCTGTCAGTTTCTTCTCAGTGATAGAATGATAGTATTTTCACTGTATCAAGCATCAAATAGGAAACAAATGAACATATATTCTAGTTTTAGGAATGTTACAAAGTGATATAAACAGAAAATTGCTATAGATTTTGTTGCTTTGTTGTTAAATGTGAAAAATATCATGTACCAAGAAAGTCTGAAAATCATTTTATTGAAGTTTGGATTTTCAATATTATGAAACTACGAAGCATTGAATGGTTTAAGGGTCACAAAAATGCCAACTACAATCTGGATTGGTAAAAACTCAGTGTCAAGTAAAATTATAACTAAACAAAAATTGAGGGAAATAGCTGAAAGACTCTCTCTCTAAAAACATTTCATGTTGTTTGTAGTACTCAACTGAGGTATTTGATTCTAGTTTAAGATATTTTTCATATATATATATATATATATATATATATTTTTTTTTTTTTTTGATGACTGAGAAGCTTATTTTGTGAATAGTTTCTCCAAGAGGAAATAAAAATGTGGTCAGTAATTTAAAGAAAACAAAACATTTCATGTGAAGTTAATTCAGTAATTTTATCCTGTGACTTCAAGAGATTCTTCTTGAGTGGTGGTCACATCAATATAAAGAAAACAAAAATCTTCACAACTGAACCAGTAAGCAACCTCATGATAAAAGGAGAAAATGTTGAAGATGTCAAGGATTTCATTTCAGTTGGATCCACAATCAACACCCATGTAGCATCAGTCAAGAAACCAAATGGCATATTGCATTTGGGCAAATCTGTTGCAAAAGACTTCTTTAAAGTGTTAAAGAACAAAGAAGTCACTTTGAGTACTAAGATGCATGTGGCCCAACCGATGGTATTTTGAATCACCACATATGCATGTGAAAGCTGGGCAATGAATAAGAAAGACCAAAGAAGAATTGATGCCTTTGAATTATGGTGTTGGCAAAGAATATTGAATACACTATGGACTGCCAGAAGAATGAACAAATCTGTCTTGGAAGAAGTACAGCTGTAATGCTCCTTATAAGCAAGGATTGCCAGACTTTGTCTGTGGTGGTTATGTTTGTCTGTCAACTTGGCTGGGCCTGGTTGAGTGGCTGGGCAGCTAGTGGTAGTTAATCCCCATGATAAGACTGGCAATCAACTCCATGGAAGGATCTACCACAAGCAGCTGAGTTGCTGCCTTAGGGAATGTGATCTGCTTCCTGTATATAAGCAGAAACCTTGGGGAACAGTCTTTAGTTTATGGCATGCTTGGACCCTGCATGTAGCCTTGTCATTGTTCAGCAGCCTGCTATGCTCTGCTGACCTTGAGACTTACAATAGACTTAAATTAATGGCCTGCTGTGTGGTTTGGTAACATTAGGACTGTGTCTTTTTACTTCTCAACCTTGGGCTTCTCAGCTTCAGCAGCCAGCAGCTGTCTGAGTGAAGAAAAGTCTCTAGCTCCAGTGGGCTGGAAGCAGGAGGCAGAGCTGAACCCCAAGGTTGAAGGGTGGGCTTTCACCCAGTCCCTAGGGCTTGGCACTTTGAACTTGGACTTAAAGCCTCCAAATTGTAAGGATAAACTCGTTTGTGTAAGCCATCTCATTTGTGGTATATTCTTGTCAGAGTGGTACTAGGTAACCAGAACACTGTCTCATGAGTTTTGTTTGCAGTATTAGGAGGGACCAGTCCCTGGAGAAAGACATCATGTTTGTTAAAGTATAGAATCAACAAAAAAGAGGAAGATCCTCAATGAGATGAATTGACATGCTGGCTGCAATATGGGCTCAACATTGCAAAGATTGTGAGGATGGTGCAGGACCAGGCAGTGTTTTATTCTGTTGTACAAATGATTGGTATGAATCAGAACTGACTCAACTGTACACAACAACATATAACATATATAAGTCTTTTGAATTCCTTATCAGGTAGTTTCATTACCATATATAATCCTCAGGGAGCTTTCCTTCTTCTTTATTTTCTCATTTGTTGGAGATATCCTTTTTCTGTGTGTATAGGTAATTTGGTATTGACTGTTGTTTCTAAGGCATTACAATATAATTATATTCATTTGTTTATTATATATTTATTTGGCGCACCCTGATTTTTTTGTTAAGGAGCTCTGATTGTGTTGTGCTTAAAGAATTCAGCTGATAACCAAAAATATCAGCAGTTCAAACCCATCAGACTCTCTACAGGAAAAGGATGAGACAGTATGCTTTGGTAAAGATTTACAGCCTTGGAAACCCAATGGGGCAATTCTACTCTGTCCTAAAAGAACCACTGTGAATCACAATTCATTCGATTGAAGTTAGCTTGCTTTCTCTTTTTTTCACAGTTTTTGTTATGCTTTGCTTTGATGTAACCAGACAGACAAGTTGAGTGTACTCCTCCTGTCCCTAGTCTGATTTTACTGAAATGCTCTCTACCCATCTCCAAGGAGGTGGGATAGCATCTGGGTGTGAGCGTGGGTCTCTGTTTGCTGATTTTGGAGGTGGCTGACAATGGGTTGGGTGGATGTTGCTGCTGTTTGTCCAGTGCCACAAGAACAAGTAGTGTCACTCATCGACAGAGTGGAGCAGTAGGTGTGGCAGGATAGTTGATGCATGGTTGCCCCACCTCTGCCATACATGGGGAACAAATGGCCAGCAAGTGTGTACATGGTAGCACTGATGCTGCCTCTCAAATAGTGGGTGTGTATGTTTAGGAGCTCTGGTAGCGTAGTACCCAAGGCACTTGACTGCTAACCAGAGGGTGGTTCAAACTCACCAGCCACTCCTCGGAAGGAAAATTGGACAATCTACTTCCATAGTGATACCACCTCAGAAACCTAAGGAGGGGTCGCAATGAGTTGGGTCTAACTTGACAGCAAACTACAAGAACAAAAACATGTGAGTGGTTGGTTGACCTATGCATGATTGGGTACTCACTGCTCCTTTCCAGGTAGGAGGTAGTGGGAGGGGCTAGTGGGAGAGGGAAGGGAGTTTGGGTGAGTTGTGGGTAGGGTGGAAAGCTTGATGGGGGAAGGGTGGGAGGAATCAGTTGGGGAGAAGGTGGGGGTTAGTGGGGTTAGTGTCAAAGCTGTGTGGGAGGGAAGAGATATATTCATATCTTGGTCCCTGGCATTGAAAGCTACAGTAATGTGGAGTTTGTGCTGTTAATATTGAGGAGGGTGAAGGGAGGGAGATTGTGATTCTCTGGGAAGGGTGCCTGGGCTCTTCTCATTGGCTGTAGCCAGCAATTGGGACCTTATTCTACTCCAGGTATGTCCACACAGTCAATCTATGTCCATGTCCTGTTTGGAAACCTATGAAGTTGCTTTCTGCCCTCCTCACCCAAGTTTGCTGTTGTCTTTGTCTCAAGAAGGCTATCCTATGCCAGATCTGCTTACAGGTCCCCTCCACTCTGTCTCTTATCATTCACTGTTTTCAGTTAGTTTCTTCTTCCAAATAGTGTTCAATCTAGTTCTTCATCCTTTCGTTTGAAGTTCAGGGTTCCCAGGATTGTATGTCTTCTGTATCTGTTTCACTTAGTTTCTCAGGTCTTTGCTGTAGAGGGATGGTGTAATGTATCTGACTAAGCTGCCATTTTGGCCGGATGTCCCTGCTTCTGGTTTTATGAGGATGCGCTGCTTTATATCATTTTGGCATAAACAATGATTAAATATCCCTCCCCCATCCTAACTTTAGGCAGACATAATCTAATCTGTGTTATGTGACAAGATCAATTAGTCTCACCCACTCTCCAGCCTTCTGTCCCTCCCTTTTCAGCTGCTACCCTCTTGGCATTCCATCTCTCTTAGGAAGTAGCTATGGGAGCCAAATTTTCTAACTGAATTCATTAGATGAATATGCAGGTCCAGATTGCATAAATTTTCTCACATCCTCAAGTAGAACTCAGACTCAAGACTTCTTCAGACTCTTTTCTCTCATTGTATTTTATGTTTGTCAGAAGAGCTTTGACTACAGAAATTCCTTACTAGATCAAAAGAAATGAGAGCTGCATTGGCAAAAGGAAGGCCTGGAACCAGTCAGAACAAAACCAATGCAGAAATGTCATTCTTTTCCTGAATGTCCTATGTTATTTTCTACACATTTTTTACAAAATAGAAGCCTGAGTATCTCTGACAAGTATAGGTAGGCTATAGAGTCCATAGGATGGGTAAGTAAGACAAGTCATTCATAATTCATGCTATGGGAACTACAACCTATTAGGAAAACTAGAATAAGATGGGACTTTCAGGACAAGACTTGGAAACACGAAACAGCTGGTGGTGCACAAATCTGATCAATATCATTTTTACATAGTCATACTGGAGCCACCACACTGAGATGGCCGTCACCAAGAAAGTCTGACCTTTCTAGATATTAAAGGATCACAGAAAGAAAACTCTTCAGATTGCATCCTTCTGTCTGTTTCTGTTATCAGAAATAGTTTTTATGTTTTTAAACATTATCTCATTCTTTTCAATATCATAACTACTGAAGGAGGGATGAACATTCTATAAAAAACTGAGTCAGAACCAACTCAATGGCAATAGGATAGCTTAAATTTCAAAATTGATAAATATAAATATACTTTCATATCTTCAGAAAGATCATGAGTACCTTTGCCTGAGTCAAATGTTAAAATAAACATTTTTTTCAAATTTTACATTGTCCACCAGCAACACAAATGTGCCATTGCAAATATACCTGATAATCATGTTGGTTTGGAATAAGATTGCTATGTTAAAAACATAGGTGAGCTCTTTTGGATTAACTGAAATTTTCTTTACAAATACATAAATATAAGCATCAGGCTGGAAGAAAGAAAGACTGTGGAACACATGCCAAAGCCTATGCAGTAAATTATCCTCTCTAGGAATTTGAGGTGACAATATAATACTATTTCTTTTGAATGTCAGTTTCCCTCTCACACTGAACATTTTAGATGCAGTTAATTGTCATCTCTGGCCCCATCACCACAAGCAAGAAGACAGAAATGTATTTAATGTGACTTCTCTCCCCATTTCCTTGTAACTCGGAAAACATTAGTTATGGCACTATTGATTCTGTGTTCTCACACCCTATACAGCAGATTTGGATCACTGACTTGATCAATTCTGTGGAAATTCCAATTAATATGATCTACAACAAAAAGATTAATGGAGTATCCCTGGATAATTTGGTCACATTATTGAAATGTGAAATGTGACCTGAGAGCGTAAACATAGCTATGGAAGCAATTCTCATTCAAATATTTCAAATAACTTCCTCCTTTGCTAATATACCTTGACAAAGGAAACAAGAGGCAGAAGGAATTTCTTTTTCTTCAAGTGATTTTTATCTCACATGCTCAAATTTCAACTTTGTTAATTCTCGATATAAACTGTGCAGTAAAGTAAAATTTTCATGTAATTCAAGTATAGTGGCAATTAGGGGTAGCAGTCCATAGGGGAAGGAAACATTCTCCCAAAATGATTTATTCACTACCTTACCATTTCTCAGCACCCTCTGCACTCTGACTTGTACAGTGTTACAGAACTTGTTGAAACCAGCTGAGTACTTCGTTTTCCCTTGACTTCTGGCCAGCTTACATCCATAGTGCTGTTATCAGATTTAAAAAAATAAAAAATGAACAGGAAGAACTTAGACATTTAAAAAGTCTATAAACTGGGTGGAAAATGATATCTAAGGTATTATTACTTAGCTCATGCTTTGTTGTTGTTGTTGTTGTTGTTATTTGCCGTCGAGTTGGCCCAACTCATAGCGACCCCTCTTTGGGTTTCCAAGGCAGTATCACTACGGAAGTAGGATTGCCCAACCTTCCTTCTGAGGAGTGGCTGGTGTGTTTGAACCGCCAGCCTTCTGGTTAGCAGTCAAGTGCCTTAGCCACTATGCTACCAGAGCTCCCTCTGCTTAGTAAGCTTCTAATATAGGGTAAATATGCAAAACACATAAGGAAAAATATGCATAGAACACAGTTCTTGTCTTCATGGAAGTCTAATATGTTGAGAACTTGGGGAAATGTCTCAAATTTAGCATGTCTTTGAAGTTCAATAAAAGTGGTGACATGTAGTCAGGAGGCTTTAGAGAATTAAATTGTCCACTTAAAGGTGTGAATATGGAGAATCTTTCTGGAAGGAAATTCATGAACCTTTATAAATGATCTTAAGAATGTTCATAGTCTTTGAGTCAATTATCCCAACTCTAAGAAACATAAGTAAATAATCTAAGATATAGAGAAAGAATTACACTCAAGTAATACTCAAAACTAATAAAAAAAGAAAGAAAAAGCAACAAATAAAATGCCAATTAATAAGAAATGCATTGTGTTATTGTTATTAGGTGCCTTCAAGTTTGTTTTGGCTCATAGCGATGCAATATACAACAGAACGTAACAATGCCAACTCCTGCACCGTCCTCACAATTACCACCATGCTTGAGCCAGTCATTATAGCTACTGTGTCAATCCATCTTATTGATGGTCTTCCCCTTTTTCACTGACCCTCAACTTTACCAAGTATGATATCCTTCTCCAGGGATTAGTCTTTTCTAACAATGTGACCAAAATATGAGAGACAAAATGTAGCCATTTTTGCATCTAAGGAGCATTCTGTTCATATTTCTTCCAAGACAAATTTGTTCATTCTTCTGGTACATTCAATATATTTTACCAATAAGACAATTGAAATGCACCAGTTTTTTTTTTTTTTTTTTTTTTGTGGTCTTTCTTATTCACTATCTAGCTCTCACATACATACTAGGCTATTGAAAATACAATGGCTTGGGTCAGGCAAACCTTAGTCTTTAGAGTGGCATCTTTGTTTGTTAATACTTTAAAGAGGTTATTTGCTTCAGATCTTCCCAGTGCAATACATCCTTTGATTTCCTGACTGCTGATTCCATGGGTGTTGATTATGGAGCCAAGGAAAATGACATCCTGGACAACTTCATTATTTTCTCCATTTATCATGAGGTTGACTATTGGTCCAATTGTGAGGATTTTTCTTTTCTTTATGTTGAGGTTTAATCTATACTGCAGACTGTAGTCTTTAATCTTCATCAGTAAGTGCTTCAAGTCATCTTCACTTTCAGCAAGCAAGGTTGTGTCTTCTGCAAATCTCAGGTTGCTAATGAGATTTACTTCTATCTCATGATAGATTTTTGCATGACCAATGACTTTTTCATTGAAAATACCTATTTTAAATAACATAAACAGCAGCAATACACATGGACCTCACCAGATGGAATATAAAGGAATTAAATTGACTAAATCTGTGGAAGGGAGCTCTGGTAGCATAGTGGCTAAGTCACTTGCCTGCTAACTAGAAGGCTGGCGGTTCAAACTCACCAGCCACTCCTCGGAAGGAAGGTTGGGCAATCCCACTTCCGTAGTGATACTGCCTCGGAAACCCAAGGAGGGGTCGCTATGAGTCGGGGCCAACTCGACGTCACATAACAACAACAACAACAACAAATCTGTGGAAAGAGATGATAGAGAAGCTCAATATCATTAGTGAGATCAAGCCCAAGGATTAATTGAGGAACAGATCATAAATTGCTCATATGAAAATTCAAGTTGAAGCTGAAGAAAATTCAAACAAATCTACAAAAGCCAAAATATGACCTTGTATATCTCACATGAATTTAGAGACCATCTGAAGAATAGATTTGATGCTTTGAACACCAGTGAATGAAAATTAGACAAGTTGTGGGCATTATACATGAATGAAATAAAAGATCATTTACAAAGAGAGGAAAGGATGAGAAAACCAAAATGGACATCAGAAGAGACTCTAAATATAGAATGTTTAAAGCAAATGAAAAAAGGATGAAGTTAAAGAGCTGGACAGAAGATTTCAAAGTGAATCTCAAGAGGAGAAAATAAAATGAAATGCGCAAAAACCTCGAGTTAAAATATCAAAGGGGAAGAACAGTCACAGCATGTCTCAAACTGTAAGAACTGAAGAAAAAATTCCAGCCTTAAGTTGCAATATTGAAGGATTCTATGGACATAAAATTGAATGATGCAGGACACACCCAAAGAAGATGGAAGGAACACGCAAAGTCACTGTACCAAAAATGATTGGATGACTTTCAACCATTTCAGGAAGGAAGACCAAATAAGGAAGACCAAAGGAAAGTTGATGCGTTTGAGTTGTGGTGTTGGCAAAGAATGCTGAAAGTACCGTGGACTGTCCAAAGAACAAACAAGTATGTCCTGGAAGAAGTGCAGCTGTAATGCTCCTTGGAAGCAAGAGTGGCCAGAGTTGGTCTCACCTACTTTGGTCATGTTGTCACAAGGGACCATTTCCTGGAGAAGGATATCACGCTTGGTAAAGTGGAGGGTCAACGAAAAAGAGGAAGGTCCTCAATGACATGGATGGACACAGTGGCTGCAACAATGGGCTCAAGTATAGCAAGGATTGTGAGGCTGGCACAGGACCAGGCAGTGTTTTGTTCAGTTGGTCATAAGGTCACTATGAGTTGGAGCCAACTTGATGGCACATAACAACAACAACATGATTGAAAAGGAAAAGCATTAGATGATGGTAAATCCAATATATTTCTGAACATTTGTCTAGCCTGAATTTTTACTTTAGAAATATAAAAAAAATATATATGATTAGATAATACTTTATAACATGGCTTCAAATGACTCTCATAGTTAGAACCTGGACTCAGATGAGTCAAAAGAAGTACCTTGGTAACAATATTTAAGGAGACACTCACTATTAGGGTCTTACAAGAGCAGAGTTACCACTTGCCACTTGCAAGACCATAAGAATGAATGACTCCTTAAATGTTGCACTCTTGGTGCCTCTCTTACCTCACTCTAGCCCAGTTCTTTCCATAGTAGACTATGTGGTTGTTATTGAGTACCTCTAATTGGTTCTGATTCATAACAACCCTACATGACAGAGTAGAACTGCCCCATAAGATTTCTTAGGCTGTAATCATTATGGAAGAGGATCTCTTGGTCTTTTCTCACATGAAGACTCTGGTTGGTCTGTACCACCAACTTTTCATTTAGCAGCCAAGCACTTGACAATTGTGCCACCAGGACTTATAGTAATCTATAGGTACACCATAACTTACATAATCAGTACCCTACTGTTGGATGTTTAGGTTGTTCATAATACTTTGCCGTTATAAATAACACCGTGATAGACCTATATCCAACATTATACTTACTGCCATCAGTCATTTCCAACTCATAGCAACCCTATAAGACAGAGTAGAGTTGCACCAAAGGATTTCCAAGGCTATAAATCTTTACAAAAGCAGACTGACTCACCTTTCTTCTGCAGGGTGGCTAGTGGGTTAGAAGCACTGACATTTTGGTTAGCAACCAAATCCTTTAACCACTATGCCACCAGATCTCCTCCCAACTCATAGAGATCCCTCCTTGGGTTTCTGAGGCGGTATCTCTACAGAAGTAGATTGTGCAGTCTTCCTTCCAAGCTAAAACATTATAAACATTTAATTTTGTCACTGTAAAACATTTCTTCTTAGAAGGCTTAAGGATTTGATCCATACTGACATATTTCCTCCAGGAGGTTTATATTCCTTTATATATCTTCCTTAAGTAGAACATGAGAATTTTCATCCACATTTTTGTTTCTACATATTAATCTTTGTAATCTACATAGGGATAAAAAGAAATCCCATTCTTTCCATTTTCATGTTTTATTGCCAATGTTATTAAATATTTTATTTTTCATAGCATTTAGTTTGTGTGCATGTATAATGTCTATTCTATCAGGGTTTTTACATTCTCTTAAAGATTTGTAAAAGTTTCTTATAACTTAAATCTATACTCTGGTGGCATACTGGGTAAGGCATTTGGGTGCTAACCAGAAGGTAGGTGGTCCAAACCTACCAGCTACTCCATGGGAGGAAGATGAGGTAATCTACTTCAATAAAGATTTACAGCCTTAGAAACTCAATGGGGTTTGCTATGATTTGGAATCATCTTGATAGTAGTAAGTTTTATTTATTTTTTTTTAATTTATTTAACTCTGCCTTTCAGATATTCTACAAATATTTTTTTCTTCTACTATCTATACTTGTTTATGGTGTTTTGCTGTGGTAAATTTTAAAAAATAGTAAGAAAAATAGTAATAGTTAAAAAAATCTGATAGTTTGTTTTGTTTTGATTAAAGGGTAATGTTTTGCCCTTTATAATTATTATCTCATTTAATCTGGAAAAAAACAAAAGAAGTATGTACAATTATTCCTCATTTTATAGTGGCTGATACAGAGCAGTTAAGAGGTAAAATAACATGACTTAAATCATTCAGCTATTTAGGGGCAGGGACAGGTTTCTTACTGAAGAGCTCAGCTTCCCATATTGGAACTATAAAGAGGTATTATACACTACCTACAATGGCAGAATGGACAATAATACAATTACAAATCAAATTTATTGAACATTCTTTTTTTGCTATGTCTAATGCTTTGCAATTTTCTTCTTTTTATGGTTACTTCTATTTAAATCAGGGGATTAATGGTTAATCATATAAGAAATGGTGTTAGTATGTTTTATAACCTAATACACACATTGTTGTTGTTGTGTTGTTGCTATGTGCTGTCGAGTCAAACCCGACTCATAGCGACCCCTCCTTCGGTTTCCGAGGCAGTATCACTACAGACGTAGGATTGCCCAACCTTCCTTCCGAGGAGTGGCTGATGGGTTTGAACCGCCAGCCGTCTGGTTAGCAGGCAAGTGTCTTAGCCACTATGCTACCAGAACTCCCAATACATACATACATATATATATATATATATATATATATGTGTGTGTGTGTGTGTGTGTGTGTGTATTAGGTTATAAAACATACTAACACCATTGGGAGCTCTGGTAGCATAATGGCTAAGGCACTTGACTGCTAACCAGTAGGCTGGCGGTTCAAACCCACCAGCCACTCCTCGGAAGGAAGATGGGGCAATCTACTTCCATAGTGATACTGCCTCGGAAACCCAAGGAGGGGTCGCTATGAGTCGGGTCCAACTTGACGGCACATAAAAACAACAACTATATATATAGAGAGAGAGAGAGAGAGGGAGAGAGAGAGAGAGAGTAAATCAGTGCCTCCATCATACTATACACTAGAGTTAAATCTAGAGTGGATTAAAGAGTTAAATGCTGAAAAATAATTAACATAAGTTTTCTTACCCACATTTTACCCATGATCTTTTAGTTATGGTATGGTGGTGATTCAGTGGTAGAATTCTTACCTTCCAAGTCAGAGACCTGTGTTTTATTCCCAGAGGTTGCACCTCATAGAGAGGCGTGGCTTGTCTGTCATTGGAGGACTGCATGTTGCTATGATGCTGAATGTGTTTCAGGGGAGCCTCCAGATTAAGATTGACTGGGGAAAAAGTCTTGATAATATACTTCTGAAAATCAGCCAACACAACATTATGACACTATGGGTCACAATGGTCCAGTCTGCATCAGATTTTGAGGATGGTGCAGGTGCAGGTGCAGGACTAGGCAACATTTCATTCAGCTATGTATGGAGACAACTCTCATAGGTTTCTTACATTTCTGCACATATTGTGACAAAAGGTGGCCTATGTCCTGGACTGACATTTTAAGGAGGCTGATAAGGTGATCCCCCTTGGAAGACATAGTATTTCTCTTTGGAGCAGAAGGCATGTTTGTTTACAGTCTAGACTAATAAAGATCACATTTCCCTTTGCAGCAAAAGGCAGACAGGTTTGCATGTGGCAAACTAAATGATTTAGGTTCCAGCTCAAGGTCCATCAGCTGTGATGTACACAACACCCATCTGATCCTTCAACATCATGTTGTTGTTGTAAGATGCTGTTGAGTCAGTTTCAACTCATAGCCACCCCATGAACAACAAAACAAAACACTGTCCAATCCTGTGCCATCCTCACAATCATTGCTATGCTTGAGGTCACTGTTGCAGCCACTGTGTCCATCTATCACTTGAGGGTATTGTTCTATTTCACTGACCATCTACAATAGCAAGTATGATGTCCTTCTTCAAGGACTGTTCCCTCCTAATCATGTCCAAATTACAGAGGCAAAGTCTCACCACCCTCGTTTCTCAGGAGCATTCTGGCTATACTTCCTCCAAAACAGATTTGTTCATTCTTCCAGTAGTCCATGGCACATTCAATATTCTTCAATATTACTAACAAAAAATGATGTTGTTGAATTCAGCATCACAGTTCATCTAATTTGGAAATCTCCAGAGAAATGATTAAACTGAACATATGTTTCTGGAAAAATATTGATCAGAAGTGTGTTTATTCACATATAAGATGAAGAAAATGAAATTAGGAAACATTTGAGTTCCCTGACTGAGAGTCAAGGTAGTCAGGTTTCTTGCTGTGGAGCTTATGAACAGAAATAAAATGACAGATAGCTAGCTACATTATGTAATATTATTTCTCAGATACAAAGGAACAGAACTGTGACCTCCCATAAACCAGTCATGGAGAAAAAGGTTAGATAAATTGGTGTGATACTTGGTGCCCTAGAGTTTTCTAAGCACCCAGTAATAGGAGATAAAATATTCCCACCCACCCTGCCCCATACACTTACACATTGAAACCAATGAGTATTTATGGAATGCCTGTGACCTGCGTAGCATTTGGTGAGTGCTATGGAGGATACCAAGATAGATAAAGCAGATTGTCTGTCCTAAAGGATTTTGAGATCTAGTTCTATCCATTCATTGGAAAGGCCAGTGGGAGAAAAATGTGCTTTCAGAATCAGAAATAAATAACGGGCAAAGATAAAGCAGGAGCTGAAAGATAATGTGTCTTCATATGACTAGGTAACTTTGAAATTTTTGCTTTTCCTTAAAGCTATACTCATTCTCACAAGATCCTTAAAAGTGAAGAAAGAAAAAAATATTTTACAGTCAGATACCTAATGCCTTCAGAGTGTTAAAATGAAACAATTTCTATAGTATTTTGTTAGCCTGCTTTATAAGAATAACAGACTAGGGGGACTTCACTGTTTTATTAAATAAGACTTTAGAATAGCTAAGGCAGTCATGAGAAATAGCAAAATCTGGCAGAGATGCATATAAACTATTAATAGATGTTTTCAAAATTGGATTTCTTTTGTCTTTCACATTTTACTTAATTTTTCATCATTAATTCTTGCTCTCTCATACACATACATATACACACATGCACACATACAGCTAAAAGGATTTGAAATCTGTTAGTTTAGTCATGTGAAGAAAGTGGGAATGGGTGGTCTCGTTGGAAAAGAAAAGTGCTGACACTTTCAAAAATACAAAGAAGTGAAATATGTAAGTGGTGAAAATGTGGCAAGCAGTGTGCAAAGATTCTTGGAACTTTTCTGCAAAGCTTCAGGAAGCTATCTCTATATTCACAATGATGTTTCTGTCTTGTCAGCATTTTTCCTTTATTTGTGTTGGACTTTATGACATATCTAAGAATAATAAATAATTTATAAGATGCAATGATGGTCTGGTACATTTCTGGCAGATTTAAAACAAAAAAATCTTTTCCAATAACTCATTTAATAAACTCTTGAGTTCTTTTCTCTAGAACATTTCACACAACAATGCTTTGTTTTAAGGGTTGTCTATCAATGAGTTGCAAAGCATTCATTATACATTCAAGCCTGCTTTTTTGTCGATCCCTTTCTTGCCTCCTTTAATATTTCCCATTTAAATGGCTTTTTTTTTTTTTTTTCTGGGAGTAATCTGATGCCTTGAGATATAAAGTAAAATCATGCTAGAAAAAGAAAATTAACTCTTCAGATCCACAATGAAAATTACACTCTCTCATAACAATGATCAAATGTCAAAATCCAATTTGATTTAATACTTTTTTTTTTTTTTATCATTTGCCTACTCATCCCAACACAGATGCACATGTGCACATACATATTTTGTGCACACACACATTTAGTAGTTAGACTGGAATTCTATGAAAAAGAGAAAATAAACAAAAGCATTTTCCATAAATATTCCTAAGAAACAATGTCTTCATGTACTATCAGACACTTACTGAGTGTGTGTGTTCCTTGGGCATTGTCCAAAATTAATGCAGTGTGTGATTCCTCCCCTCTATTCACTTTATAGACCTAAAAGATGATCCCAAAATAGGTGGCTGGGGATCAGAGATGGTTCTTTATTCTTGATTATTTCCTGCCTAGGATGTGGGTAGCTTAGCACGCTGTCCATTGTAATTAAGGTTATGCTCGCATCACGCCGTCAGCACATCTAGTGCTATGGAATGTGTTTTAGAAGGAGAATTCTCGCTACACTACGTGATGCACAATCTCTGTTCTTTCCAGGGCCTCTATGTCACCAAAGATTGCATTTGCAAAGTGGCCAGCTGTTGTTTGGCTATGAACCCAAGATTTTCCATTTCCAAAATAACTGGTCTTTATCATGAAAGAGAAAGTTCAGGTAAGACATGAATGGAGAAAAGGAGGGCTTATTAAGTAGTGCAACTACATTTAAAAATGGCCAAGAATCACAGTGATTATAGTGGCATCAGAAGGTAACAGATTCACATGCTTAGGAGCTCTGATGGCATAGTGCCTAAGGCATTTGACTGCTAAACAGCCCACCAGCCACTTCTCTGAAGGAAGAGTGGGCAATCTACTTCCATAGAGATACCTCCTTGAAAACCCA
This sequence comes from Orycteropus afer afer, assembly GCF_000298275.1. Taxonomy (NCBI): domain Eukaryota; kingdom Metazoa; phylum Chordata; class Mammalia; order Tubulidentata; family Orycteropodidae; genus Orycteropus; species Orycteropus afer. The sequence goes on along the minus strand of NW_006921884.1, from coordinate 315,426 downwards.
AGGAGTGGTTGCTATGAGTTGGAATTGACATGACAGCAGAGGTTTTTTTTTTTTTTTTTTACCCAAATCATGTTAGAATAGTGGTCAGGTGGCTAGCTCCCTTTCAAGTAATTCCTTGGAATTCCTCAAAGATCACTACAGATTCTAATTATAGATGAGACTCATTAGTTTCATTCACCAGAAATGCATCAAACTAAGGACTCTGTACCCTTCTGGAGAGACAGAGAATCCCCCCTACTCTCAACCATGCTCTTTCTGATGGGGACACATATAAACCCAGTATCCGAAACTTAGATTAGAAATTTTGATCTATACTCTAGTTCCTTAATTCAAACCTGTTGCCATCAAATAAGTTCCAACTCATGGTGACCCCCATGTGTTGCAGAGTGGAACTGCTTTTCATAGGGTTTTCATGGCCGTGACTATTCAGAAACAGATCACCAGTTCTTCCTTCCAAGGCACCTCTGGCTGGGTTCAAGCTGCCAGATTTTCAGTTAGTACCCAAGCACTTAACCATTTGTGCTACCAAGGGACTATTTCTCAATTCAAAGATGAAATTCATTCTAATATGTGCCTTTGATTAATAACTGCTCTTCACAACAAAGTCAACACCAACAATATTACAGGTACACATCCAATACAAGAGATATTCCAGAAACATAATTTAAAAATGTGTTCTTAGAATCAAGGCAGGAATATTCAATTGTTAGTCTCTAGAAACTGAAAATTGAACTACATTAATGATGTATGGTCTTATTCTCTCATGTAGGCATGCATTAATATAGTTCATTCTGCAGGTAAGCCACTATTCTACATGTTGGGAGTATTTTACAAGGAATTTATGGAGTAGAAGATGCCAAAACATAAAATATATTATATTCAGGTAAGTACATTCCAACATTGAGATAATAAATATCTCAACCATGACTCAAAAAAAAAAAAAAAAAAATTAAAATGAATGTTATGTGTTTTGTATTTGTCTGAAAAAATATATTACCTCTAGTTTGGCTGGGGAGTGGAAGGGGATTGAAAAGCGAAATTTTTGTAGGGAAAGTAGCATATCTTTTCTACATCTTGAATGATGAATAGGATTTCCTACTCAGCAATTCACTGTAATGATTCAAGTAATCTTTAACAGTTAATTTCAACACATCATTTTGTATTAAATGTATTCAGCCCAGGCTTTCACACAATTCATCAAAATATTTTTTATAGTTTATAGTTGTGTTGTTAGGCATTGGGCTTCATTTTTATTATGCTATCATATTTATAATGACTATCATTGAACTGGCATTCCTTAAACATAGATTTTTGAACACCTGAATATGGTAATACAGTGTGCTAGGTAATTGCTATGTAATGTAATGAAATCTAACATACGTGTCCACTCATTGAGAAACTTTAACCTTGTTTAAGAATTTTAGTTGTGAATTAAAAAGATAAATAATGACTGGAGCTCTGGTAGCATAGTGGCTAAGACACTTGCCTGCTAACCAGACGGCTGGTGGTTCAAACCCACCAGCCACAACAGAGATAGCATGCACTAATAAGAGTTAGGTGATTTTGGGAAAATAGGAATAGAGGAGAAAAGTTCATATTGTCTGGGTAATGATGTTTCATAAATTCTATCTTATAAGAAAGGAAAGATGTAAAAAGAAAAGAAGGATCAGGACCTCCTAGGAGAAGAGATAGTATGAGTCAAAATTTAAAAAAAAACAAAAGTTGCTGCTGAGTTCATCCCAACTCATGACAACTCCATCTGTTACAGAGTATAACTGCCCCATAGCATATTCGTTATTATAATCTTTACAGAAGCAGATCACCAGACCTTTCATCAATGGAGATGCTGGTGGCTTGAACTACCAACCTTTAGGTTAGTAGTTGAGTTCAAACAATGTATGCCACCTGGGACTTAGTCAAGTTACAAAGGTGGGAATTTTCAGTGTCTTGGATGTAGTGCCTAAGGCATTTGACTGCTAACCAGAAGGCTGGTGGGTCAAACAAAAATCAACAACAACAACAAAAAAAACCCCACCAGTCACTACTCAGAAGGAAGACTGTGCAATCTACTCCCGTAGAGACACCGCCTCGGAAATCCAAGGAAGTTGAGTTGGAACTGACTTGATGGCAATGAGTTTGGTTTTTTTGTTTTGGGATCAGGAAGTCAACTAGCAGGACTGGTGATATGTTGAGACATAGAAAATGAATTAAATAAAAATCAACATTCTGTATTAAGCATTTGCCATTTGTCAGAAGCAGTGTTAGGCACTAAAAACCAAAAAACAAACCCACTACCATCAAGTTTATTCTGACTCATAGGCAACCCCCATTGGGTTTCTGAGGTGGTAAATCTTTATGAAAGCAGATTTCACAGTTTTCTTTCTGCAGAGTGGCTGGTGGGTTTGAACAGCCAGCCTTCTGGTTAGCAGTCAGATGCCTTAGGCACTGTGCAACCAGAGAGCCTTGTGTTAGGCCCAAGAGGTACACAAATTTCTAAGATGTTATTTATTTTTTTCTTTAAGGAACCACCAATCTATTTGGGAATATTGACAAATCAATCAATAGTAGCAATAGTGTAAGTAGTGGAAGCAGTTCTATGGTGCTACCCCATTAGCAAACAAGACCTTTGGAGGATTTTTGATTAGAAGGAATTTGCAAAGCAGTACTATCGGGATCAGAGAGGTGATGGCCAGATATAAGGATAAAGATAGGAGAGTAATGCCAAATCTATTTATGATTTTTATTTCTTTTTCTATCCATTACACATGAACATTAATATATGAATGAGGTGGCCTGTATGCAGAATTCTAACTAAATACTACCTTAAACTAAACAGCAACCTTAATGGTCTGTTTTCAGTAAATAACTATTATTTGTAAACCAACCTAGAAAAACATACTCTTGAGGGACTCATTTTCTACATTTTTGGCTGACATTTCTAGGTCCTTGAGCAGATCTTATTAGCTTGGTGATTTTAATCTCCATCTTTTAAAAATGAAGGTCCCTAGATCAGAATTTCTCCAGGTGATTTATACCTTTCTCATCCTTTTCAACACATTGCTTCCTCCCCAGTGATATTAAAGAGTGATTATTGGGCCTGATCAACTCCACAGGCATCCATTTGATTTAACAGTCGAATATACACAGGTTTTAGTGATCTTTTTTAAATACCTTGTAAACTCTATTTATATGCTGAGCTCTTGAAACAAAATAAGCAATTTGTTAATCTTGAAAGGAGATTGATGCCACTGTATTTTCTGCCAGTTTAGGTAATATTACTTCTAGTGTTTATCAGCTGTGGCCACTAACTGGCTAAAATTCCTTTAGGGTCTGAAGCAAGGCTCTGGAAATGGCAGTATCAGTTCTTTTCACTGCCTTTGTATTACATATTCCTAGTTTACAAATAAACTGACATTCATATTAATCAGCTCACTAGAGAAAACATAGATGAAGAAAGGCTAATGCATCATCCCAAAACTGCTACCGTAAGTTCTAATTCCAAAATCTTATTGCTGCTGATGATAAATGGCATAAAGGAAAAAGGAAACTTGGTGTTTTCATTGACTGGTAACTACAGGAGAGAAAATGTTCTGTATTTTGAGATGAAGTTTGATATATATATATATTTTTTTTTTTTCAAATGGTCTTGATGGCCAATAAAGATTAAACATTGTAAAATGCACATTTCCCATGTTTCCTCCAGAAAATTGTATTAGATGACTAAAACATTAATAGGTTCTAGTTTTGCTGCTGGAATGGTTTCAGAACACATTGTCTAACATGTACGTAAGTATACAGCAATGACCAAAACACTTACTGACAACCTAAGGGAAATATCCATTGGCTTAAGTAGACTTTTATAAAAAATGGCTTTGAAATTTCAGTAGTTTCACACGAGGTAAAAGATCCTTGTCACAGATAAGAAACCTTCTAACAGAGTTTGAGAAATATAGGCTTAGACCTACCAATCATAATGAAGGTAAGACATAATGTAGACTGGTCTTCAATCTTGTATAGTCCTGGAACGTGGGTTTGTTAAATGATGTTAAAGCAAGATGTTTAAAGCTGTCCATCACTCACTGTAACATCACCATAATTAAGTTTCAAGGCTGTACTCCATAGATCACTGGAACAGATATTAGAGTTGAAAAGGTCTCATTAATTTGAATGACATTAGTCATCGAGATCCCCAATAAGAGATACCACCTTAAATATCATGCTTTTATTAACTCTGAAAGAAATGCATCCACTAGGAGGAAATGAGAGGCCACCTGAATGTCTACTGAAAAGTAAATGACCCCCTTTTGATGGAAAGCAGAGTATAAAGAGTGAATCCCAAGGTTGAGCAATAGACTAGAACAAAAAGACAAAGAGATGATGCTGCATATATGTAAATACAAGGTCTTAGGAGAAAAAAAGAACATAATCTTGTACCAAACACTAACAATGTACAGCCAATTCTACTGAGGCTTGCTGAGACTTCTTGCAGATTTTACCCAGGGAATTTGGGACAACTATTTTACTAATCCATGTGATGTTGGTGAGGAATATTGAATATACCAGGGACTGCCAAAAGAATGGACAAACTCATCTTAAAAGAAAAAAAAAAAAACCAGAATCCTCCTTAGGAGCAAAAATGGAGAGAAACCTAACCAGAAGGCTGGTAGTTCAAACCCACCAGCCACTCCTTGGAAGGAAGGTGGGGCAATCTACTTCCATAGTGATACCACCTCGGAAACCCAAAGAGGGGTCGCTATTAGTCGTATCTCACTCGATGGCAGTGAGTTTGGATTTTTGGTTTTAAAAGAGAGAAGAGTTGAGTTGAAGTGGAGCCTGTTCTTGGACCTGAGATCCCTGAGCTGGTCCTCCTTGGCAGAGATGCCTCAGCAGAGACATGCCAATAGTGGAACCAAAGAGCACAAGACAGAGCCGGTTGGCTTGCTGGACCACAGAAGAAGAAAGCTGAGTGACTTTGAGCAGGAGGCTTGCTGGCGGAGTGGGTGTACCTATAAGCAGAGCTAAATGAGCTTTATAACACTTGCCTGAGCAGGGCAGAGGCCAGGCTGAGAAGCTAAAGACCAGAGAGGTGTGACTGAGGGCAGAGCAGAGGAGACTGACCCAATCAATGGTTATCCTGAGCGTGTTCCTAAAACTAGAACTGTAGCCTGTTACTTCCCTAATAAACCCCCATAATCTTTGAAAAAAAATAGCAGCAAGAATGGAGAGGTTTCAATCAAGAAAAATCAGCTGCTAGAAAATAACATCATGTTTTGTGAAGTAGAGAGTCATTGAAATAAGGGAAATCTTCAATGAGATGCATTGACACATAACCCTAATGGACTCAAATGTACCAACAAGCATGAAAATGGTGCAGGGCCCAGCAATGTTTTGTTCTGTTATACATAAAGTTGCCATGAATCAGAGCCAATTTGACCACAGCGAGCAACAACATCTTATTTTAGTTCTAATTCAAAAGACTGTTTCTTGCTAAAGCTTCACTCTAATCTCAACTAAAATAACATCATCTCACCCTAAGCAGAGGGAAACAAGATCACTGTAAAGAAAACATAAGATTAGAAACAGAAATAATCTTTATTTGGCTTAAATTCTGTCTTTAAAAAAAAAAAAAAAAAACTTCGTAAGCTTGAGTGATTTCTTTAACATATTTGAGCCTCAGTTTGCATTTGTAATAAATGCATAATACCCATATCCATTTTGTGCATTGCTGAATATGAATAAGACTTTGAAATCTACAGTGTCATGTGGATTTAGAATTATTACTATTAGAATAAAGTTTTTCCTAAAGAACTTAATTTAGCCACATAGCAACCTTACATTAGAAATACTAGTGAGAATAATTAAGGAATAGCTGATCCTGACTTTCATCAAATGTCCCTAGTGAGAACCAGTATATTTACTTAATTTCCACTATATTGACACTGCAAGAGATGTCTTTGAGATTCTTTCTGGAAATGTGTGTCTGAAATATGCAGAATTTGTCACCACATATCACTATGTAGCAAGTAGCTACCAAGTATCTGCTCTTCATGTGTCGTTGTTGTTGCTGTTATGTGTCGTGCCATCGAGTCATCTCTGACCCCTCCTTGGGTTTCCAAGGCAGTATCACTATGGAAGTAAATCACCCAGTCTTCCTTCTGAGGAGTGGCTGGTGAGTTTGAACTGCCAACCTTCTACTTAGCAGTCAATTGCCTTAGGCACTGTGCCACCAGAGCTCCCAGTGACTCCTAAGAATTCAGAGCTCCCTTCTAGCACAGGGAAAAAAAAAATATATATATATATATAGAAAAATACTCAAGACTTATCAAGTCTTAAGAGAAACAAGAGAAAAGAACAAAGTAAAATGAAGAAGCCCAAATGGAAATACGGGATTCAATGAAATAATCTAACATTAGAGTTATTGGCCACCACTCGTCTGTCAGTTTTTTGTAATGTAGTGGTTGTGTGTTCTATTTTCATAATATGCATACTGCTTTTAAAAAGCAATGGAAGTGGAATGTCCTTGAAAAACTAATATGCAAACAATAGTTAAGATCATATTTCAGTGTATTTTGTATCCTGTCCATTTTTCTGTTATTTTGAAGAAGTGAATGTCTCTGTGGTTAGCTCAGTTTCCAGCTTCTGAAGCATCTCTGGTTTAGTCATGTATTTTCCCGAGAACATCGAGTCATCATAATTGGGATTTGCACTATGTAAACTTTGTTGAGTTTTTGTTGTCGATGCTTTCATTAATGTTTTAAATCTGTGAGGTGTAAATATATTCCTCATCTTAATACAGCTAAGTCTTCTAGTCCCAGCCTTAATGCTTACTTATATATTATATAACATTAAAAAGAAGAGGGTGGAGTAAGATGGAGAAGTGAGTAGATAATCCCATTTACATCTCCAGCAACTAACCCACTGATAATAAAAACAAGCACAGACTGACACCTCAGAACTCTGGATGGCAGCTGAAGTGTTGGAGGGTCTGAGTCAGTCCAGAACCAGGGAGAAGAAGAGCAAGGAGAACAGGAGCTGGGAGGACTTTCAACTAAAATCTGGAACATTTGCTCATCACAGGCATTTTGTGATGGGCAGGGTGACATCCCAAACAGGTAACAAAGAAAGAGAACTTATTTGAGGAAGCTGTAGCCCAGTATTTCAAGGTAGCACAGATTGACTATGTGAGTTTGCAGGTCGCACAATCGGAAGGGCACAAAGGCAGACCATGGCACTGTGAGAGAGTGCTTTTGAATCTCACTGAAGAATGGCATAGATGGACACTAATACTGGGAGGAGCTGGAAAAGCAGCAGAGTGAGAGGAATGCTTTGGATGGACAGGCAACAAAGGGCTGTCTCCTTGCCCAAAGAGACACACCATGGGGTATCTGTGCAGGGATGCCCATGAGGGAAGGAAGTAGAAAGCATCCCTCCTTCATCACAGAAAAGTCAACACCATCACTTACGTTGGCATCTGAAAGCAGCTAAACCACTCCCCCATGCATGTGTATTGAATGCCAGAGATCACTTATCCAGAACATCTGAAGAAGCACTGGGGAAAAAAAAAGTCATTTAAAAGACAGGAAAGGAAGAAAAGACCAAAATGGATGTCAGAAAAGGCTCTGAAACTTGCTCTTGAAAGAGAGTAGCTAAAGCAAGTGGAAGGAATAGCAAGATAAAAGGGCTGAACAGAAGATTTCAAAGACTAGCTTGAGAAGACAAAGTCAATTATTATAATAAAATATGCAAAGACCTGGAGTTAGAAAACCAAAAGGGAAGAACATGCTTGGCATTTCTCTAGCAGAAAGAACTGAGGAAATAATTTGAGCCTCAAATTGCGATGAAAGATTTCATGGGCAATATGTTGAATTATGGAGGAAACATCAAAAGATGGTGGATGGAATACACAGAGTCACTATAGCAAAAATAATTGGTACATGATCATCCATTTCAGAAGGTGGTATATGATCAAAAACCAGTGGTACTGAAAAGAAAATGTTGAAGCTGCACTGAAGAAATTGGTGGAAAAAAACACTACAGCAATTGACGAAATATCCATTGAGATGTTTTGACAAATGGATGATGCAACAGAGGCACTCACTTGGCTATGCCAAGAGATTGGGAGGACAGCTACCTGGCCAACTGACTGGAAGAGATCCAAATTTGTACTCATTCCAAAGAAAGATGATCCCACAGAATGTGGAAATTATTGATATCACACACAAGTAAAATCTTACTGAAGATAATTCAAAAATGGTTGCAGCAGCATATTGACAGAGAACTTCCAGAAATGTAAGCTGGATTAAGAAGGGGATGTGGAGCAAAGGATATTATAATTGATGTCAGATGGATCTTGGCTGAAAGAAAAGAATACCAGAAAGATGTTTACTTGTGTTTTATTGACTATGCAAAAACATTCAGTTGGGTGGATCATAACAAATTGTGGATAACATTGAGAAGAACAGGAATTCCAAAACACTTAATTGCACTCAAGGAATCTGTACATAGACCAGGAGGCAGTTGTTTGAATGGAATAAAGGGATACTGAATCATTTAAAATCAGGGAGGGAGTGTGTCAGGGCTGTATCCATTTACCATACTTATTCAATCTGTATGTTGAGCAAATAATCTGAGAAGGTGAATTATATGAAGAAGAATGTGGCATCAGGATTGGAGGAAGGCTCATTAAAAACCTGAGATACTCAAACAACACAACTTTGCTTGCTGAAAATGAGAAAGACTTGAAGCATTTACTGATGAGGATTAAAGACTATAGTCTGGAGTATGGATTACACCTCAACATAAAGAAAACAAAAATCCTCATGACTGAACCAGTAAGCAGTATCATGATAAATGGAGAAAAGATTGAAGTTGTCAAGCACTTTGTATTGCTCAGTTCTATAATCAGTGCCAAAGGAAGCAGCAGTCAAGACATAAAAAGACTTATCAGCTTCAGGCAAATCTGCTGCAAAAGACCTCTTTAAAGTATTGAAGAGCAAAGATGTCTCTTTGAAAACTAATGTGCACTTAACCCAAGCTATGGTATTTTCAATTGCCTCATATGCATGTGAAAGCTGGACAATGACTAAGGAAGACTGAAAAAGAGTTGACGCTTTTGAGTTTTTGTGTTGGTGAAGAGTACTAAAAGTACCATGGATTACCAGAAAAACTAACAAATCTGTCTTGGAAGAAGTGCAGCCAGAATGTTCCTTGGAAGCAAGAATGACTAGATTTCATCTCACCTACTTTTGTCACATTGTCAGAAGGGGCCATTCCCTGGAGAAGGATGCCATGCTTGGTAAAGTGGAAGGTCAACAAAATTAGGGAAGGCCCTCAACAAGATGGACTGACACAATGGCTGCAGTAATGGGCTCAGGTCTAGTAGGAATCATGAGGCTGGCACAGGACCAACAGCAATAGAATTATTGGAATTTCAGAACACCATGACAATAATAAATGTATAGAAAAAATTTTCCAGGAGCTAATCAGAGAGAATTTTCCAGACCTGAGCAGACACCAAGCCTCCAAATGCAGGAAGCTACGTGAACATCAATAAGAAGAAACACATACAGACACAAAAATCAACTCTGTTCCAGAAACTCCAGAGGACAGAAGACGATGGAGCAGCATATATAAATACTGAATGAAAACAATTGCTGTTCTAGTTACCTAGTGCCTCTCTGACAAGAAATATACCACAAATGGGATGGTCTTAACAAACAGGAGTTTATTCTTACAATTTGGAGGCTTTAAGTCCAAGTTCAAAGTGCCAGGTCCAGGGGCTGGTTGGAAGCCCCTCAACCTTGGGGTCCAGCTCTGCCTCCTGCTTCTGGCCCACTGGAGCTAGAGGTGTTTCTTCACTCAGACAGCTGCTAGCTGCTGAGGCTGAGAAGCCCCAAGGTTGACAAATAAAAAGGTACAGACCCGATGTTACCAAACCACATGGCAGGCCATTAACTTAAGTCCATTGTAAGTCCCAAGGTGGGCACAGCATAGCAGGCTGCTGAGCAACGACATGGCTACATGCAGGGTCCAAGTGTGCTATAGGTCAGAGACTATTCTCAAGACTTCTCCTTATATACAGGAAGCAGACCACATCCCAAAAGCAGCTACTCAGCTGCTTGTAGTAGATCCCACCATGGAGTTGATTGCCAATCTCATCATGGGGAATAACTACCATTAGCTGCCCAGCCACTCAACTAGGCCCAGCTAAGTTGACACACAAACATAATCATCACAATTGCCAACAAAGAAGTCTTTACTGATCAAGTTGTAATGCAGAAATGAGTAGGAAATCAAGACATTCCTAAATAACAGAAGCTCAGAAAATTTGCCACTACCAAACTGGCTTTGCAAGTATTACTCAAGGCAGTACTCTAAATAAAAAAAATAAGAGCATTAAATAAATACTCATATCTACACAAGGGAAAATAAATTAAAAATAAGAGAGAACTTACCTCTAAAAAGTCTCTAACTCCAAAAAAATACAACAACAGGGGTGATCATAAAGACCAAGTATATAGTATTTTCGGGGAATAAACTTAACAATTAAATCCTGCAAACAATATAAGTTTGTATGAAATAAGTACAAAATAAACATACTGAATCCAAAAATAAAAACAAAAAACCCTGCAATATAGGTTGTTTATTGATATTAATGGAGAGGAAAGAGCAAATCAGGAATAAATTTGTCATGTTAAGGTTGTATATTAACTGTGCTCATATGTTAAACATTGTTGCAATTGTAAATCATGTAATGTAATATCTGTAGTCTAAGAAATCACTAACAAAAACCATTCAGAAGAAAAGAAGGAAGAAAACAAAAAGGCTTGTTACAAGAATGCAGCCAAATACAAATAATAAAAGAAAAAAATTGGAGGAAATAAACAAAAGAGATACAAAACAATCAAAAAACAAATAGCAAAATAAGTGATGTAGACATTTTATTTTTGTTAGTAATAATCTTAAATGTAAATGATCAAATATCCCACGCAAAAGGCCAAGGGGCAGATTGGAGAGAAAACAAACATGATACACTCTTTTGCTATCTATAAGAAACACACAAACACAAACAGACTGACAATATAAGAATGGAGAAATATATTTCATGCAACAGTAAACAATAAAAGAGTAGAGATGGGCATACTAATATCAGATAAAATAGATTTTAAACCAAAATCAACTACAAGAAATAAAGAAGGACATTACATAGTAATAAAAGGGTCAATTAAGCAAGAAGATGTAACTATTTTAAATACATATACATCTAACAGCAATGTTCAAAGTATGTGAAACAGTGAATAATATGAAAGGAGAGATAGATAATAATAGGGAGTTTCAACACAACACTTCAATCATAGACAGATCATCTAAAAAGAAGATCATAAAGGTGAGAAATTAAATAAAACCATAAGCCAACTGGACTTAACAGACATATATAGAATACTTAACCCAACATCCAAATAATACACGTTCTTCAATGCACATGGATCATTTTCCAGAATAGACCATGTACTAGGACACAAAACAAGTTTCAACAAATTTTAAAAAGATTGGAATCATACAAAACACCTCCTCTGACCATAATGGCATGAAGCTAGAAAGCAATAACATGAAAACAAAATAATACAGTGCTAAAAAAAAAATAAAAATAAAAATAAAAAGCTATTTGGTCATAGAAAAAATCAAAAGTGAAATTTTAAAATTCCTAGAATCAGCTGAAAATGAAAGCAACATATCAAAACCTTTGGGACACAGCAAAAGCTGGAGTGAAAGGAAATTCATAGCAATAAAAACCTGCATTGAAAAAGAAAGACCGAAATTCCTTAACTTATTCTGACAACTTAAACAACGAGTAAAAGATCAAAAGAAGCCAAAAGCTATCAGAAAAAAAGCAATAAGAGAAATAAACAAAATTAAAAAAATGAACAAAATTAGAAATTGGTTCTGTGAAAAGATAAATAAAGGACAAATCACTGGATAGAGAGATACAAGAAAAAAAAGAAGAGGCAAATAATCAAAATAAGAAAAGAAATTGGTAACATTACAACCAATCCAACAGAGGATCCTAACAGATTATTATGAAAAATTTTACTCCAACAAATTTGAAAACCTAGATGAAATAAAGGAGCTCTGGTAGCATAGCGCCTAAGGCATTTGACTGCTAACCAGAAGGCTGGAAATTCAAAGTCACCAGCCACTCCTCGGAAGGAAGATTGGGCAATCTACTTCCGTAGAGATACCGCCTCGGAAAACCAAGGAGGGATTGCTGTTAAATTAGCAAAATTCTAGAAGCACAGTACCTGCCCAATCTAATACAGATGTAAAAAAAATTTACACAGACCCATTGATACTGAAGATCACCAAAAACTACCCCCCCCCCAAAAAAAAGAAACGAACAAACCCAGGAGCAGATGACGGTCACACTGAAGAACTCCACCAAACATTCAGAGAAGAGTTGATACTGATTGTACTCAGTATTTCCAAAAAGAGGAGGAACACTACTGAACTCTTTCTATAAAACCAGCATAACCCTCATACATAAATCAGAAAAAGACATCAGAATAAAAAACTAAGACCAATATTCCTTATGAATATAGACGCAACCATTTTCAACAAAACTCTAGCCAACAGACTTCAGCAACATATGAAAAAAATCATGTACCGTGATTAAACTGGATTCATGCCACGATGACAAGAGATTCAATATTAGAAAATCAGTGTAATGCACAAAAAAAAATAAAACCAAGAAAAGGAAACATGATCATATCACTTGGTGCAGAAAAAGCAGTTGATAAAATCCAACACTTTTTCCTGATAAAAACTCTCAGAAAAGTAGTAATAGAAGGGGAATTTCTCAACATAATTAGGAACATATTTGCAAAAACCACAATCAACATTATATTCAATGGACAAAGTCTGAGAACCTTCTCTTTGAGAACAGGAATGAGACAAGGATGCCCATTATCACTCTTATGCAATATTGTACTGGAAGTCCTAGCCAGAGCAACAAGACAAGAAATAGAGCTGAAAGGTACACAAATCAGAAATGAAGAAGCAAAATTAGTTGTATTTGCAGGTCATAGAATCCTATACATACCTGACCCTAAAGATTCCTTAAAAATAAATAAATAAATAAATAAATAACCTTGCACTAATAGAAGAATTTAGCAACATTTCAGGATAAAAGATGAGCACAAAAAATTCAGTTGGGGTCCTCTACATTAACAAAGAATATTCAAAAAGAAAAAAAAAAATCAAGAAAACAATATAATTTATGATAGCCCCTAAATTGATGACACTTAGGAATTAAGGAATTAATCTAACCAGGGACATAAAAGGCATATACGGTGAAAATTATAAAACACTACTAGAAGAAACGAAAAGAGAAGCTATTTTAAGACAGTTACAGAAATGGAAAGATATCCTGTGCTTCTGCATGGGTTGGAAGACTTAATATAGTGAAAACGTCAATTCTTCCTAAATTGATCTACAGATACAGTGCAATTCCAATACAAATGCAACAATATTCTTTATTGAAATGGAAAAGCTAATGACCAACTTTATATGTAAAGGCAAGATACTCTAAATAGCCAAAGCACAATTGAAGAAAAAGGACTAAGCAGAAGGCCTCATATCCCCCAATATCAAAACATACTATATAGCCATTGTAATCAGAACATCCTGGTATTGGTTCAACAATAGACACACAGACAAGTGAAATAGAATTGAGAACTCAGAATTAAACCCAATCAGCTATGCATAACAAAGTCCATTCAATAGAGGCAGAAACAGTTTCTTTAACAAATGGTGCTGGCAAACTGGATATCTATCTGCAGAAAAATGAAACAGGGCCTATACTTCACTCCATCCACAAAACCAAACTCAAAATTGATCAAAAACCTAAATATTAAATCTAAAACCATCAATTTCTTAGGAGAAGTCTATGGAACCAAATGTTCTGTAAAAATAGGCTAACAAACATAACAATAAGTAAACAAATAAGACAAAATAGGTAAATGGAACATCATAAAAATTAAAACTTCATGCTTATCACAAGACTTTATTAAAAGGGCAAATAGACAATCTACAGGCAAGGAGAGTATTTTCCAAAATGACTCATCCAATAAAGATCTAATCTCTAAAATCTATAGAAAATTGCAACAACTCAACAACACAAAGTCAAACAACCCAACCACAAAATGGGCAAAGGACATGAATAAAACCTTCACCAAAGAGGTCATCCAAGCAGCCAATAAACATATGAACAGGTGTTCAAGATCATTAGCTGCTAGAGAGATGTAAACCAAACTACAATGAGAGAGTATTTTACCCCTGTTAAAATGTCAATTGTCTAATTTGTCCTAAGCTTTCAATCCCAGAAAACCAATCTTAGAAGGTGTTTGTTTATATCTGAAGAGGGTCTATATTTTTGTGTTCAATTAATATATGTGCCTGTGCCCAAATATTTGTATTTACATGTACCTATAGATAGTTCTACATCCATTAGGAAGGATGTCACTTTGAAGATTAAGATGCACTTGACTCAATCCATGGTATTCCAATAGCCTCATATGCATGATGAGCTGGACAATGAATGAGGAAGACCACAGAGAAATTGACACCTTTTAATTGTGGTCCTGGCAAAGAATATTGAATGTACTATACACTGGTAGAAGAACAAATAAATCTGTCTTGAAAGAAGTACAGCCAGAATGCTCCTTAGAAGGGGCAATGTCTAGATTTCATATCTTGTACTTTGGTCATGTTGTTAGAAGGGATCACACCCTGGAGAAGATACCATTGTTGGTAAAGAGTCAGCTAAAATGAAGAAAACACTCAAGAAGATGCATTGAAGTGGTGGCTGTGACTATGGGATCAAGCATTTTAATGTTAACAAAGATGGCATAGGACCAAGCAGTGTTTTGTTCTATTTTACAGAAGGCTACTACTATGAGTGGGAACAAACCAGACAGCACAAAACAACAACAACAGTGTTCATTAGTGGTTACCAGGATGGAGGAGAAAGTACACTCTAGACCATTGTTATTTTTAATGATGGAAAATGTAACAGTGAATGTATATGTAGTGAGCACATTACAATCAAAGTAAAAATGAGAGTTTGAGCACTACTATGCATTGGTATAGACCTATTAGTATATGGGTAGGTATAAGTGCACATGAAAGTAAGAACAGATAGAATTATCTTTAAAGTAAAACCAAACTCACTGCCTTTGAGTCAATTCTGGTTCATAGAAACCCCCATTGGGTTTCCAAGGCTATGAATCTTTATGGAAACAGACTGCCTCATGTTTCTTCTGCAGAGCAGCTGGTGGGTTTGAACCATCAACATTTGGTTACTAGCCAAATACCTTAACCACTACACCACCAGAGCTTTTTAGAACTATCTATAGGTACACGTAAATACAAATATGTGGGTACTGGCACATATATTAATTGAACACAAACATATGGACACTCTTCAGACATAAACAAACACCTTCTAAGATTGGTTTTCTGAGATTGAAAGCTTAGGACCATAGTCTTATGGGACAAATCAGACAATTGGCATAACATAATTCATGAAAATCATGATCTGCTTCCTAAGGAAGTGAGTAGCCCCTGGGGTTTAAAGGCTTGCAAGTGGCCATCTGTCTTAGGCTGGGTACTTTAGTGAAACAAAATCAGTGAACATGTCTATATCTCTACCTCTACCTCTACCTCTATCTCTACCTCTATCTATCTCTTTCTCTCTCTATCTATCTATCTAAGGAGAGAGAGAGAGGGAGAGAGAGAGAGACAGGGAGAGATTTATCTTGGGGAAATGGCTCACACAGTTGTAGAGCCTGGCAAGTCCCATGTTCAATGGGTGAACATCAAGCTGGAGGGATCTCCTAACTCATGCATCTGCGGGTGCTGATGAACCCAAAATTATCAGGCAGTGTAGCAGGCTGCTGGCTTTGGCAGTTGATGAATCCAAGAGCAGCAGAGCCATACAGTTTCCTCTTTTGAGGACTCTTTGGTGTGCTGCTTTACCTGGCTTAATATCATAAATGCATGTGCATATCTGATGGTCCAGGATAGGTTAAGAGTGTGTTAACTATAAGGAACATAAAAGCAAATTTAACTTAGCAAGGCTTAAAATATGGAATTTATATACCTCATAAGGAGTCTGGGATATTAGGGGCAGCAGCTTTGCAATTCACTTAGAAAACTCATGACTACAAGAGGGATACACTGGCCCTAAGCAGAGGTCAAATCCATCTCTTTCATCAAGAAATTTTATTTTAGACAGATAGACCAATGGAACAGAATTAAAAACCCAGAAATAAACCTATCCATGTATGGACAACTAACTGATCTTTGACAAAGGACCAAAACCCATTAAATGGGGGAGAGATAGCCTCTTTAACAAATGGTGCTGGCAAAATTGGATATTCACGTACAGAAAAATTAAACCAGACCCGTACCTCACCCCATACACAAAAACAAACTCAAGTTGGATCAAATATTTAAATGTAAAACCCCAAACTATAAAGTTCATCAAAGATAAAATAGGGGCAAATCTAGAGGCCCTAATTTATGGCATAAATAAACTATCAATCATGACCCAAAATGCACAGGAGATGGAAGAGTAGCTAGCAGACTGGGACCTTTTAAAAACTAAATCCTTACATGCATCAAAAGACTTCTCCAAAAGAGTAAAAAGAGAACCTAGAGAGATTGGGAAAAAATATTTGTCTGTGACATATCAGACAAAGGACTTATCTCCAAAATTTATAGAAAATTTCAACACCTCAACACCAAAAAGATGAACAACCCAATTCAAAAATGGGCAGGCACTTCATGAACAGACAGTTCACTAAAGATGATATACTAGCAGCCAACAAACACGAGGAAATGCTCACAATCATTAGCCATTAGAGAGATGCAAATCAAAACAACAATGAAATATCATCTCACCCCAGCAATAGTAGCAAAGTTCAACAAGACAGAAAATAAATGCTGGCAAGGTTGTGGAGAGATTGAAATTCTCGTACACTGCTAGTGGGACTGCAAAATGATACAACCATTTTGGAAAATGGTATGGTGTTTCCTTAAAAACTGAAGATAGAAATACCACTTGATCTAGCAATTCCATTACTAGAAATATATCCTAAAGAGGTGAGAGACAGGATGTGAACAGACATATGTTCACTGCATCACAATTCACTGTAGCAAAGAGATGAAACGACTTAAATGCCCATCAACAGATGAATGGATAACAAAACTATGGTACATTTACACAATGGAATGATATGGTACATTAAAGAATAATGAAGAACACACAAATCATCTCACAATGGAGATGAATTTCAAGGACATTATTCTGAGTGAAGTAAGTCAATCACAGAAGAACAAATATGAGTCCATTATTGTCAAAAATCAAGTAAAGATTTACTTAGGGAAGCAAACTCACTGTGGGTTACTGGGGATGGGAGGGAAATGGATGGAAAATTTCAGACTAGTTGAGGATCACTTGTTTTTTTGGGTGAAGAGAGGTATGGTACAGCAAGAGTCTGTGACCAGCATGATGACATTGGGGAAAGGAAGGGTACTGAAACCTGAAATATAAGATATAGACAACAGAGACAAATACTACCATATACTCAATACTGTTCTACCACTGACACCAAACACCAGGCTACAGATAAATGCATCGACAAGTGAGAAAATCAGGTGGGGGTCAGCAAACTGGAATATATCCTAGACCAAGATAGATTTAGCTGAAGATAATCTTACAACACTTGTGCTACAAAATTAGCCTCACACCATTACAGAAGCAAGAGAACATAGAGTTGGAGTAACTGCTCAGAGACAACCAAACACCTTTAGAGAGAGAATCACAGAGCCTGGTGACCTGGGACAATAGTCTTGGGGGACACCAAGCTCAATCGGCACAACATAGTACATAAAAATCTTGTTCCAGAACCTACTTTGGTGAGTAGCAACTGGGGTCTTAAAAGCCTTCAAGTGGTCATCTAAGATGCAACTACTGGTCTCCTCTCATCTGAATCAAAGAAGAGTGAAGAAAGTAAAGGCATCTGTAAACAATTATTCCAAGGATACATTGGAACCCGAGACCAGAAGAACTAGAGGGTGCCCGGCTGTCAATGCCAACCACTCAGAAAGGGATCAAAACTGAAGATCATGGATAGAGTGGGAGGAAAAATGTGGAATAAAATTCAAAAACACAAAAATGACCAGAATTGCTGGTCAGGTAGAGTCTGGTGGAACCCCTGAGACTTTAGCCCTGGGTTACCCATCAGGACTAGAATTCTACTTACTCCCATGGATTGGATCTCAGCCCAACAGTAGAAAGACCTACATGCAGGACACCTACCCACGGGCAATGCACACACCTCCTTCTGGGAGATACACCCATTGCAGCAACTGGCCATGGGGCACCAGAGGCCAGCTTTCACATAGAGGGAAATTTGGATAGACAGGAGTGCATAGTTAAGAAGTGTACAAGGAAGAAGTAGTCACCAGGACAGGAGGGGAGGAAAGTGTTTTTATGGTCAGGGATGATCATTGAGATGTGAAATCAAATTTACATGAACTGTTAAATGTAAAACAAATTTTGCTCTGTAAATTTGCACCCAAAGCACATTAAAACTTGAAAATCACCTTCACGTACAAACTTTAATAAATAAATAAATAAATAAAAGCTTATTTTTCCTAGAGGAACCAAGAAATTTCTGTTCAAGTTTTACTGGCCAAAGCCGGTTTATATGGCCATCCCGAGCAGTAAGGGAGGTTGGGATAATGAAATGAGCTTATAGAACAGTTATTACAGAGTAGAGAAGGACAAAAGTACTAGGGAAGGTGTGTTAGGTTAGTTAGGCAACAGTTCCTATCAGATTTCTTGTAGAAGAGACTGATAGCTGACCACCAATATTTTGTGAAACTTTTAATTTTAGCTAGGCACATGACTTCCCAGAACAAGATTATGCCCCATCCTCTCTTGTAGCCCAGACTAACCAGTTGACTATTCTTGAAGAGATATAAGTACATAAGCATTGATGTGGCCATTCTGTATTTTGAGAGCCTTCCAACCTAGGGGACTCATCTTCCAGCACTATATCAAACAATGTTGTTGTGATCCATAACACAGTGTTGTTGACTAATTTTTGAAGTGACTAATTTCCAGACCGTTTTTCCTAGTTTGTCTTTGTCTAGAAGTTCTGCAGAAACCTGTCCACCATGGATGAATTTGGTGATATTTGAAATACTCTGGCAAAGCTTTCCACATAATAACAAACATGCAAGCCGCCACAGTATGACAAAAAGACAAATGGGTGGTGGGATTATTTTGAGTTTTCTGTTACTTATAAGGTAAGGTAATTCTAATAACATTTTATCAGTTATACTGTGGATATCTTGAAAGCAAAGATTGCATCTTATTTTTATCTCCCACATGAACTAGAGGAGTGTGTATGTGTATTATTATCAGTGGCACTACATTTATATTGCTATCAACTGAGAAAGGAACTTGTATTTAACACAGACTGACTGCTAACTTCAAATAAAGATTGGAAAAATTTCAAGAGGAGGTTTTATTAGTTGTAACTCTTGCTTCCTAGCAAAACATGTATGCTAAAGCAAAAGTTGGTTGAAAGGAAAGCAACACCTAGAGTAATGAATCAAAGTTTTGGATATGTTAGTATTTTGATGTCTATTGCAAGGTTTAGTTTACATTTTAGAAGAAATAGACATTTTTTTCTCCCACTCACCAATACTAAATAAAGACCCAGTAGGTGGTCTGCTGTGCTTACATTTAACCTGCTTCCCAAGTTAATTGGTTTTCTTCCACTTAGCATCTTGAAGACTTCCTCAGCTTTCTAACATGCTAGTTTTGGGTTTATTTCATTTGAATGTTAATATACATTTTGTTTTCTTTTGTTTTCATTGTACTACTCAATCAAGTATAGAGATAATAATTAAAGCAACCTTGAGAGTTTGCAGAAATGAACATCAGAGGGTTCTACTGACTTTCTGACCTTTATGAAGATCATATTAACTATGAGAAATTCTATAATGTTTATGTGGGATTCAAAGTTCATTCTGCTACTAAAGAGCTTGAGTCTCTGGAGAAGTAAAATCATGACTTAAGGTTTCCATATGTGTAAAGAAAGGGAAAATGTATGTGTACACACACCCACATACATCATGTGAATTTTTACCATGAACCATGTGTTTTTTTCTTTTTTGAGACTTGTTTAAAGTATGTGTCCAAGATCAAACACAATTAAATAGCAGAATCAAGATTTAAGCCCAGGTCCATTTGACTCCAGAGCATGACATTACAAATCTATTCTTAACATTTTCTCTTGGAAAACATTTCTTGTTTAAACATTATGTAGAAAGATCAGCTATTGATGTTACTTGATAATTACTGGCTTTTCTACTCTGAATTTATTCTGTATAACTAGTGTTGTTTTTATAGCTTGTCAATTTAATCATTATCTACACATTCCAAGGATTTATCCTGCCAAAGTCTATTCCTCATTAAAGAATACAGAATGTGAAAATCAATGAATGTTACCTAATGCTTGTAATAATTCAACATGGACAATAATTAACCTGCAGTTATATTTTCTAGTATGTTTTACACTATCACTTGAAATCTATATCAAAAGCATAGTATGGATTTAACAACCCCCCTCCATAAATACTGAAAATATCATGGACTGCTGGAAAAACTAACAACTCTGTCTTGGAAGAAGTATAGCCTGAATTCTCCTTAGAATAGAGAACGGCCAGATTTTGTCTTATCTGCTTTGGTCATGTTGTCAGAAAGGACTCATCCCTGGAGAAGGATATCATGCTTGTTAAAGTAGAGGGTCAGCAAAAAAGGGGAAGACCCTCAGTGAGATGGACTGATGCATTGGCTGTGACCATGGACTCAAGCACAGCACGGATTGTGTGAATGTTGCAGGACCAGGCAGTGAGTGTTCTACTCTGTTGTACATAATGTTGTTATGAGTTGGAGCTGACTTGAGAGAACCTAACAACAACAATTCCATAAATTACTTTTAAATAACAGTGGAAACGTAGGGCCCATTATTTTCTGAAAGTAGATGATTATTGAAGTGCTAAAGATTTTATTATTTTTCAAAATGGTTGGTTTACTCCAGTTCCAGCCAGGAGTCCAAAAATTGCTTAAGTTTAGAGATAGACAAGTATGTCAGAACTTCCATGAAATTAGACTTTCCCAAGAAATAAGGAAGAAGCCATGTGACTGATAAGGTGCTACGTCAAGCATGGCAGATGTCACCTTCCCTTGAGAACATCTCTGTAGGACATTTTAGAAAGTCCACATCACCAAATGCCAGTTATTTAGAGTGCATCCATCACATTTTGATTGTATTTGATATAATACATAAGATGCTGCTGAAAGTCTACATTAATATTTAAATTGTCAAGAGATCTAAGAGTTCAGCTGTCAGGCTAATAATTGACATACTCTACACCAATGTTTGAATCAATTTACATTTTTTAAAATAATTTCTTATGGCAGGCTAGATAACTTAAATTTCCAGGGGAGGGGGAAGACACTGAAGAACACTCAAATTCTCAAAAAAATAAAACATCAAAAGGGTAAAATGTATTTAAAAATAGAATGGAAATTAATAACAAATAAGAATTTCCCTAATGCCAAGCCATTCTTCTGTAGTTCAAGATGGTTGACTAGAAGGACTAATAGCTGTCTGGATAATATGAACCTATACCCTAGTCCCAAGTCAGCCTTAAGGAGGGCTCTTTAGGGGGCACATTCATTCTTCAAGACATTAGGAACTCATTTAATACCCAAAACTGACTCATTAATTCCAAAAAGCAATGCTCTAGCCCACCTAAAAAAAGTCTTTCATTTAGAATCCCACAG
The DNA here is from genome assembly GCF_000298275.1 of Orycteropus afer afer. Lineage (NCBI taxonomy): Eukaryota > Metazoa > Chordata > Mammalia > Tubulidentata > Orycteropodidae > Orycteropus > Orycteropus afer. Next base: position 293,501 of record NW_006921884.1, on the reverse strand, counting down.
TTTAATTAAACTCTGCATTATTTACTTTAATGCACACCATTAAAGTCGTTTTTCTTCCTTGGGGGTGTGAGGAATTAAAATAATAATAATGTTTTGTATTTATAAAGGACTTAATCTATAAAGCTCTTTATTTTTTTTTTCTATTTATTATGTTGCTTGCATCTTAAAACAAGTATAAAGAGTTGCCTGTATACCCCATAACTAACTCTCTTTGTGAGTTATGGCCAAATTTGTCTTATTCTCCAAATCTAGCCTAGGGCCAAGAGTAATAATACAGTTAACTAACATCCACCACTGATTGTCAAGCACTGCTGTAATCACTTATAGATATTAATGTAGATATAATCACTTATAGATACTAGTAATCACTTATAGATATTAATATAGATATTAATCCTCAAAACAATCCTAGGAAGCAGGTACTGTTGGTATCTCCATTTTATAGATGAAGAAAGTAAGGCAGAAAGGGCCTGAGTAACTAGCTTAATGCCATGGAACAGAAAGCCTTGGCTTGTAGCCACTATTTAACCACTGTAGAAGCAAAGGGTGGACACCAATCTTTGCTGCCTCAGTGAAGAAATGCAAAACTATGGTGAATAGGCACAATATTATACTGAGTTTAAAGACAGTTGAGGTTCAGAAATATTGTAATTTTGTCATATAACTAAGCATTGTGCAACTGGAACTGAACCATTTTGTCTGACACTAGCCCAGTATTCTTTGTATTGTTTCTACTCCTTTCCACTTGTGTGTATACAAGCCAGCTGTTTTTTGTTTTGTTTTATTTTGCTTTGTTTTTGCTATGTGTTAATTTGTTACTTCTTTTAAGCTAATTATGACCCAGGCTCAATTTTCTGGATTGGCTAATTCTGGCTTCCTCATACATCAAAGTGGCTCCCAGAGTCCTTATTGTCAACCAGTATTTTTATCAAGTACTTTAGAATAGATAGAGTACTAGGATCTCAAGGCATTTTTTTTTCGACATCACCTATATCTTTAACTCAATTAGATGTATCCTGGGAATCAAAAATGATGATCAATTCCTGAAAACAAATTGAAACTAAAAAAAACAAATCGTTTTTAGGAAACCGGCAATCTTTCAATTCAAAATGGCATTTTAAATTTCCAAATAAATACAACCATGAAATCAACATCAACATAGGATCCTTCCCTGGGATTTAGGAGACCAGTTTCTAAGACAAGCTCAGCTTGGTTATTGGGGAGAGTGGAAGCTCTTTTTCAATATATATATTTTCACAGTAACACAACAGAATTATTTATGTGTTGTAGGTTGAATTATGTCCTCCACGAAGATACATTGAAGTCCAGATCCCCTGATGCCTGTGAATGTAACTTTATTTAAAAATAGGATTGCTGCAGATATAATTAAATTAGCATGAGATCATTAGGGTGGGCTCTAATCTCTTTGTGACTGGTATGTGATAGGAAGACAGAAGAGACACAGAGGGAAAATAGCCATGTGATGATGGAGACAAGAGATTGACACTTTGCTGCCATAAACCAAGGAAAGCCTGGGCTGCCAGAAGCTGGAAGAAACAAGAAAGGATCTTACCCCAGAGACTTTGGAGAGAATATGGCCCTATGGACACCCTAAATTTGCACTTCTAGCCCCTCAAACCAACACCAAACTCACTGCCATCGAGTGGATTCAGATTCATAGCGAACCCTATTGGGTTTCTGAGGCTGTAAATCTTTACAAAAGTAGAGCGCCCCATCTTTCTTCTTCTGTCAACCTTCTCGTTAGCAGCCAAAGATCTTATTCACTATGTCACCAGAGCTCCTTTCTAGCCTCTAGAACTGTGAAGAAATGTGTTTCTGTTGTTTTAAGCCACATGGTTGTGGTAATTTGTCTCAGTAACCCTAGTAAATGAATATAGTATGCTATTTCTAACAATGAATAATGATCTTCAATTACAAATGATGCAAGGTCCGTGATAACTCTGTCTGGATGGAAGTTTTGACAGGACAAGGTTCTCCAGCCAACTGAGAAGCAGACCAGTGTCCTGGTGTTCCTCATTGTTCACCCTGATGAAAAAGGGTCATGGTTCCTCTGTACTCATGAATTTCCAATAGCCAAGACACTCTGTACTGCACAAAAAAGAGTTAGCATTTTGGCCTCAAAGTCACTGTTGGTAAAGACTTAGTGATTCTTCCATTTTCCCGGATATATAGCCTATATTTGTAGGACAGTACTGTTGACATGTTCTAGGGGCCATTTCTATTATTGGGAGAACATCACAGAACAGAGGGCAGTAGTGGTTCAGTGGTAGTTTTCTCACCTTCCATGTGAAAAACGTAGGTTTGATTTCTAGCCAATGCACCTCATGGACATCCACCACTCCTCCATTAGTGGAGATTGGCATGTTGCTATGTTACTGAATAGGTTTCAGAGGCACTTTAGGATTAAGACACACTAGGAAGAAAGGGCTGGTGATCTAACTCTGAAAGTCACTCAATGAAAACGATCACAATGATCTGATCTCCAAGCCATCATGGAGATGGTACAGGTCAGGGTAGCAATTTATTTTTGCCAGCTTTTCATGGGGTCACCATGGCAGTTAACAATAATGATCACAAAGAAAAGAAAGATTTGAGGACAGAGACTGGGGGTTCTTGGGCAAGAAGAGCATTCTCATTCTCTCTCACTCTTTGCCGTCCATACATCTGATGTCAGTCCCCTGATTCTGGTGTCAAAAATGATCTTAGGACAGGAGTGTCAACAGACTCCTCTAAACATGGAAAATTGTCAATCTGAGACTACCAGAATTAAAGTTACTCATGGCAAGAACTAAATCTATGACAAAGGATCCAGGTTTGAGGGCCAGTTAGAAGAGCATTGATGTGTAGGCTTGCCCCAAAACACTACTTCCAAACTCACTGCCATCAAGTCTATTCTAGCTCATAGCAACCACCATCAGATTTGTAAGGCTGTAAATCTTTATAGAAGCATACTATCTCATTTTTCTTCTGTGGAGCAGCTGGTGGATTCAAATCACTGACTTTCTGGTTATCAACCAGTGCCTTAACCACTACACCACCAGAGCTCCTTATATACTGCTTACTTGTAGTTAAAAGTGATGAACTGCCCCTGTATGTCTCCCCATGCCTAAGGGCTTCCACTGCCCTGGATTCTATCCCTCCTCATGTACTTAGTGATTCTTCTCATTCCTGTATTTATCACCTCTCTCTTTCTTATCTCTCTAATCCTTTTTCATCTTTTCCAGATTAACCTTATCAGCATACAAACAAACTGTATTGTCTCCAATATAAACTGCAAAGCAAAACAGACTAACCTTTTGGTCTCATGTCCCTTTAAAGCTCTTGCCCACTCATTTTCTCCCTGTATAGCAGAAATATTCAAAAGACATGTCTGTACTTACTGCTTCCTCTTCCTCAACTCCCCACATCTACTTAATCTAATCCAGTTTGTTCCCAACATCCCACTGAAGCAACTCTTGTTAAGATTTACAGTGTCTTCTGTGTTGTAGAATCCAGTGATCAAATCTCAGCTTATTTTTCTCAATCCATTACAGTATTTGATACAGTGGTTTATTCACCTTGACATGCTTTCTTCCCTAGACTTCTGAAAAACTACAGTCTCCTAGTTTGTCTCTTGTTCTACTGACTTTTTTGTTTTCTTTACAGTTTCCTTTCCTTCTTTCAAAATACACTTCAGCAAACAAGCACAGACCTTGGGTTGGTAATGATGCTTAGATTGAAATAAGAACTGAAAATAAAATGAAGTTATATTCAGCCCCAGCTTATCACATTCGGTAATTCCAAGTCACAGACCATCCATGACATGACATCAGAAGATCCAGCAGTTACGGTTAAAGTATCATGGCTTTCCAACATATATATAGAACCAACAATTCAACATTGTAGAGAAAGTAAAAAGAAGCATAATTACCACTCTTTTGTTTCTGATTGACTGAGAGCAAAGCTGTCCACCCACACATTGTTTGATGTATGTCAAGTATTTTACAAACTTCAGAGTAGATTTTCTGAAACTTATACTTTGACGTATTTTTTTTTTCAGATCTCTTATGTGACAGAATTCACATATTGCTTGGAAATTCTATGTTTTCCAAATGGATGTGCACACAATCATATAGTGAGATGAAACAGATATACATTGCTATCTTTATTTTTCCAGGTAACAACAGTTTTTACTACTGTCAAATTAGATTGCAAAAAAATGAGAATTCCATAACACTTCATTATGTTCTTCAGAAACTCTACATAGACCAAGAGACAGCTGTTCGAACAGAGCAAGGGGATGCTGTGTAGTTTAAAATCAGGAAAGATATACATCAGGGTTATGTGCTTTCATCACACTTATTCAATCTGTATGCTGAGCAAATAATTCCAGAAGCTGAAGTATATGAAGAAGAATATGGATGACATAAGAATTTGAGGAAGATTCATTAAAAACTTGCAGCATGCAGATGACACAACCTTGCTTGCTGAAAGTCAAGAGGTCTTGAAGCACTTACCGATGAAGATCAAAGACAAGACCCTTCAGAATGGATTACACTTCAACTGAAGAAAACAAAAATTCTCACAACTGGACTTATAAGCAGTATCATGATAAATGGAGAAAAGATTGAAGTTGTCAAGGATTTCATTTTAATTAGAACCACAATCAATGGCCATGGAAGCAGCAATCAAGAAATCAAATGACATATTGTGTTAGAAAAATCTGCCTCAAAAGACCTCTTTACACTGTTTAAAGGCAAAAATATCACTTTGCGAACTACTGTGCACCTGACTTGAGTCATGATATTTTCACTCCCCTCATACGCATGCGAAAGCTGCATGATGAATAAGGAAAAAGAAAGAATTGATGTATTTGAATTATGCTGTTGGCAAAAATTATTGACTCTACCATGCCCGTCCAGAAACACAAACTAACATGTCTTAGAAGCAGTACAGACAGAATGGTTCCTAGAAGACAGTCTCATGCACTTGGGGGCATGTTATCTATCAGGAGGGACCAGTCCCTGGAAAAGGACCTCATACTTGGTAAAGCAAAGGATAAGTGAAAAAGAAGAAGACCCTCAATAAGATGGATTGTCACGGTGGCTGCAATGGTAAGCTCAAACACAGCAATGATGTGTGAAGATGACGCAGGGCAGGGTAATGTTTGGTTCTGTTGTACATAAGGTCACTATGAATCCGAACCTAATTGGCAGCTTCTAACAAAAACAACAAGGCATCCTATTTTAACAAATGCCTAGATTATAGGCTGATTTAAATTTTATTCATGATTTTCCCAACTGTGAATTCACACCTTCTACAGAGCTGCTTACCTGTCACAAAACAAATTCATTTGAAATTCATTGTTGTTTACCTACCTTCCAATACAGACACAAATTACCTCTCAAATAGTCAAGAGACTGGAAATCACAAAGAGGTGGAAAAAAGGGGCCAAAAAAATAGAATAAACCCACCAAGGTTAAGATTTCACTGTGAACTGAGCCCAGTTTAAGATAGAAGGAACTTTCCTGCATCTGACATACCTACTCCCATGGGAATAACTTAGCATTCATGGGAGGGATGGACAAAACAGAAAAGCCAGTGTGGACTGGACTCTGAGTTCTGGAAGTAATGGAATGAAATAAGATGATGTATGACCTTTCTTGGGAGCTCTGGTAGCATAGTGGCTAAGAGACTTGCCTGCTAACCAGACGGCCGGTTCAAACCCACCAGCCACTCCTCGGAAGGAAGGTTGGGCAATCCTACTTCTGTAGTGATACTGCCTTGGAAACCCAAGGAGGGGTCGCTATGAGCCGGGTTTGACTCGACGGCATATAACAACAACAACAACATGACCTTTCTTGGTGAGATTTTAAAATAGCAAAGGCTAGCACATAAACCATGAGGAAGAGGCAATAAAATGAGGTGGTAGAGCATGGACTAAAGAGACAGCTCCATCTTCAATACAAGCCTCTTGGCTTATCAACTATGTGACCTTAAGCAAGTTATCTAAGCTATCTCTGTGTCTCACTTCCCTCACAGGTAACATAAAGGGAATAACAGCTTCTACTTTAGAGCTATTATGAGGATGAAATGAATTAACATAGAGTTTATCAACAATGGACATTTTTGGCCAGATAATTATTTGTTTGGGAGGGGGAACTATCCTGTAATTCTAGAATATTTAACAGCATCTCTGGCCTCTACCCACTAGATGTCAGCAGTAGCTTCCCTTGCCCCATTGTGTCAATTACTGATATCTCCAGATACCACCCCTGGTTGAAAAACATTGAGTTATTACTTTTAAAGAACATAGAACATGCTCATCACATAATAGGTGTTAAATATTTGTTTAATAAAATCAGTAATAAACTGATGCAACATTTCAAAAACCAATGATAGAGATGAGTCATAAAGATGGATAAACAATAGATGGAAAAAGATAGGTTGTTGGTTTTCCTCAGTCTGTGAATTCTAAACAAAACAAATCATCATGACATGATCTATTCATAATAATATCCTAGGGATTAATGTCTGAGACCAAAGATGGCTGCTAGATTTGAAATTGTTCTTATAGTGAATCACAGCCTTTAATTCCTTTATGCTACACCCTGTGTTCTCTATAGGAGCTCTGGTAGCATAGTGCCTATGGCATTTGACTGCTAACTTGAAGGCTGGTGGTTCAAACCCACCAGCCACTCCTTGGAAGGAAGGTAGGGCAATGTACTGCCATAGTGATACTGCCTCAGAGACCCAAGAAGGGGTTGCTTTGAGTCAGATATGACTCCATAGCAGTGGGTTTCATTTTTTTGGTTTGATGTTCTCTATATAATTGTTCACTTCTTTTATCACCTACAGTCCCCTGGTGACTCTCGTATTCTGTCCAATTCTATCAATGTAGAATCTCACCTTTTGAATAAATTCTTCTTTCTCCTATCCAGTGAGGAACTTTCCTTTCTGGCATTAAACATAGAATCCCAAATACTAACCTTAGGGCAAAAAAAGATTACCGAAATAAAGGATGTGAGCCCAGGGTGCACCATGTTGGATTGCCTCTCAGAGGGAACACTATAGCACTCCAGATGCTGAGTAGTATTAGAAATGTGGATCCAATTTTGCCAAAACCAGGTACTCTCTCCAGAACTAAATGAACTTGCAGGAAATAAATGGGAAGTATATCCAGTGTGTAGCTGCAATTTTCTAACATCTTTTCTCATTTAGAAGATTATAGATTGGACATCTTTTCAATGGCACGGTACTCCATGACACAGAACAGTCTTTTTGAGATGTTGAAGAAGTTGTGTGAGCATGCCCAAATAAATATACAAAGGGAGCTCTATTACTGGTTTCCCTGTACCCATGTATTACTATGTGCTTGAGAGTAATAAGCATTTGAATATTCTTTGAAACCTTCAACTCAGAAGAACTAATATATTGATGTATGTAGACATACATGGGAGCTCTTGTAGTATAGTGCCTAAGGCACTTGACTGCCAACCAGAAAGCTGGTGGTTCAAATACACCAGCCACTCCTTGGAAGGAAGATGGGGCAATCTACTTCCAAAGTGATACTGCCTCGGAAACCCAAGGAGGGATCACTATGAGTGGGGTCTGATTTGACAACAACAATATAAAAAAACCAATAATTTAACTATGAGTGTTAGAAAAGGAATATTGATTTGGAAACTGAATTAAGTCACACAGTAACATTTAAAATAATAAAGAAATAGCTTACATTACACTCTTTTAGTAGCAGGAGCTCCATTCATTTTGAATAGTTGGATAGTAACTAATTGTGCAGAACTTATTATTAAAGAAAGCCAAAATAAGCAATTCAATTATGCTATGGCTGATTAGGCCTTGTCATCCATACAAGATCTCAAAGTCAGTAACTCTGGCCAGGCATTCTTTATATGGTATCAAGTAATTTCACAACCTTGTAATGTTCATATTGTACACATTTCAACCTGAACAGAGAATGAGAACAGAGAGTATCACCTACTATGGTGATGGCATTTGTTGAAGATATGAAACCCAAAAAATATACCTCCTGACATTGAGTCAATGCCAACAGTTACCCTATAGAGTAAAATTGCCCTATAAGGTTTCCAAGGCTGTAATCTTTACAGAACCAGACTGCTATATCTTTCTCCTGTGGAGTGGCTGGTAAATTCAAACCACCAACCTCTTGGTTAGCAGCTGAGCACTTAACCACTGAACCATTAGAGCTCCTAAATATATAAATGTAAAATGAAACCCACCACCATAGAGTTGATTCTGACTCATAGTGACCCTGTAAGGCAGAGTAGAACTGCCCCATAGGGTTTCCAAGGTTTTAATCTTTACTGAACCCAACTGCCACATCTTTCTTCCATGGAGCAGCTGTTGGGTTCCAATAGCCTATTTTAAGGTTACCAGCCAAGTATTTTAACCACTGTGCCAAGAGGGCTCCACCACTGAGTATATGCTAGGTGTCAAATATTGTACCAAGCAGTTCATGTATATATCAGGTTTAAATCTCACAACATTATAATTTTCTAAATGGGAAGTTCTGGTGGTGTAGTCCCTAAGGCATCTGACTGCTAACCAGAAGGCTGGAGGTTGAATCCCACCAGCCACTCCTCAGAAGGAAGTTTGGGCAATCTACTTCTGTAGTGTTACCACCTTGGAAGTCCAAGGAGTCACTATGAGTCAGATCCCACTCAACCACAATGAGGTATCCCCCCCCCCCCCCGGAAAAAAGAAGTTAGTTATCTTACCCCATGCCGTTTTTTTAGTTATCTTACCCCATGACGTTTTTTTTTTTCTTTTCCCCAAACCCAACAGCCACTCCTAGGAAAGAACATTGGGCAATCTAACTTCCCTAGTGATACTGCCTTAGAAACTCAAGGAGGGGTTGCTGTGAGTTGGATCTGACTCAATAACAGTGAGTTTGGTTTTTGTTTTTACGACAAACTAAGGAGCACTGGTAGGTGGTGCCTAGGCATTTGACTACCTTCCAAGGAGTATCTGGTGGGTTTTAATCACCAGCCTTTCCTCAGAAGAAAGATTGGGCAATCTGCTTTTGCAGTGATACCACCTTGGAAACCCAAGGAGAGGTCACTATGAGTCAGATCCAACTTGACAGCAGTGAGCTTAGATTTTTGTTTTTTTATGATGAACTAATTACTTTCTTAAAATCAGAATAAACACAATGGTTACATATTTATTAAAAAAGAAAGGAGGATTTTCTAAGAGTATGTATGTATATGTGCATATACAGATACATAGATATATGTATGTATATATATATATGTATATATATATATATATATATACACACACACACACACATACATAAGCACACACACACATATATATATATATAAATTCATTTGTAGGCTACATAGATGCAAATATGTGACAACTATACAGAAAAGCCTGAGTTAGTACCAAAATACCAAAAAAAAAAAAAGAAAAACAAACAAACAAAAAAACCCAAAGCCACTGCCGTTGAATCTATTCTGACTCATAGCGACCCCCATTGGGTTTCCAAGGTGGAAAATTATGCAAGTAGTTGCCCAATTTTCATTACATGGAGTGACAGGTAGGTTTATACTGCCAACCTTCTGCTTAGCAGGAAAATCCCTTAGGCACTGCACCACCAGAGTTCCTTTGGTACCATCCTAGAAGATGAAAAAGCAAACAAACCCATTGACCTCAAACCCAGTGATCCATAGATTACAGAATAGTATTGTTTTACATCATTTTCTTGGCTGTTACTTTTACAGAAGCAGATTGTCAAGTCTTTCTTCCATAGTGCCACTGAGTGGGTGTGAACCTTCAATTTTCAAGTAGTAGGTAAACATCACCTATAGAAGATAGAGTGATAGTTAACACAGAAACAGGATTTATCACCTTCTAAGTACAGGAGCTCTGGTAGCATAGTGGCTAAAGCGCTTGACTGCTAACCAGAAAGCTGGCGGTTCAAACCCACCAGCCCCTCCTCGGAAGGAAGGTTGGGCAATCCTACTTCCGTAGTGATACTGCCTCGGAAACCCAAGGAGGGGTCGCTATGAGTCGGGGCCGACTCGACAGCAAACAACAACAACAACAACAAGTACAGGAGATTCAAAACAAAAATACACAAAATCCTGCCTTATAGAGGGAGCAAAACAGTGTTAGAAAAACCAAAGCATACGATCCAAATTTAAAGTCACCAGAGTCAATCTCTTTATCCAAATTTACCTGAGAACTGACCAATTTAATGAAGGGTTTGGTTGTTGTTAGATGCCATCAAATAAGCTCTGACAGAATGAAACACTGCCCAGTTCGGCACCAGCGTCACAATCCTTGTTGTGCATGAGCCCATCATTGCAGCCACTGTGTCGATCTATCTTATTGAGGCCCTTCTCCTTTTTTGCTGACCCTCCACTTTACCAAGCATGACATCTTACTCCAGGGAATGGTCTTTTCTGACAACATAACCGAATTAGATGAGCTATCTGGTCATTCTCACTTCCAAGGAGCATTCTGGCTGCACTTTTTCCTGGACAGATCTGTTAGTTCTTCAGGCAGTCCATGGTACTTTCAGTATTCTTTGCCAACACCACAACTCAAAAGCATCAACTCTTCTTTGGTCTTCTGCATTCATTTGTCCAGCTTTCACATGAACATGAGGTGTTTGAAAATACAATGACTTGGGCACCTTAGCCTTCAAAGAGACAGCTTTGTTTGTCAACACTTTAAAGAGGTTTTTTGCAGCAGATTTGCCCAGTGCAATACATCATATAAATCATAACATTGATGTTGCTTGTGGAACTAAGTAATATGAAATCTTTGACAACTGCAAACTTTTTGCCATTTATCCTGATTCTGCTTATTGGTCCAGTTGTAACTTCACTTTCATAAGCCCTAATTTAATCCTAATTTAATTGCAGGTTATTGCTTTCTTTAATAACTAGCACTTGCATTGCTATAACTTAATTATACTATTACATTAATTTATTTTTCAGGCAAAGAATAATTCCCAACTCGTAGAGAGTCAGTATATGTCTAAGAGTGCTCAAAGTCCATGATATCCTAAAATTAATGGCTCTTTGTGAGGTTTCTAGAGGATCCTTTTTTTAAGCCTTATGGACTTCTTGATCTCTCTCTAGTGATGCATGGCTGCTCATGGATCTGAGCCCACAGGATCAAGGTGATATGACACAGTAACATCTCATATCCATCTCAATAATACAGTAACTTTCAAACCCAGTTATTAACAGCTAAATGACTGTTGAGCATTGCAATCACTGCTAATAAGTTCATTTAGTATTAAAAAAAAAGGAGAAGAAGAAGAAATGACTTGTCAAGCCCTGAGATTCTGTGGGAGAAAAGTCATGTAAAACTTTGTGAATATTCATGGGCTTAGTTTGATTAACTGAGATCCTTTACACTTTTTAATTGGGTCAAAATATAACCACCCTTTTAAGGAATCTACTTGGTGTTGTAGGTCCCATGAGTTTTTAAAAAAATTGTGAAAGCAGTTTGAATTAATGAATAAATTACATTGCAAATGATTCTGCTTGTAAGTATATTTGGTTTTGAAATTTTAGTCCTTGACTTAAGGGATTATATCAATAAAAAATATTCCATGTTTGCTTTTGATTCAAGTATGTCCCTATGTGTAATTTTATTGGAAATTCAACCAACAGCATTACCTAATGATTTTAACATCTTATTCCATTTAGTGATTAAGCTGGGAGCCAGCAGACAAACTAAAACTTTTGATGTTGCCCCTGCAGCTCATCAAAGAGAAAATTGGATGGAACTGATTGATTGGGAGGCTAGTACCTAGGGGAAAGGCAGGACATTTTTAAAAAAATTACAGACTGATGGGAAACACAAAGAGACATATAATGCCAACTCCACACTAAAATGTGCAATAATTCAATAGTATTGTAAAGCAGATATATTACCAATATGGAAACTAAGTATTAAAAAAATAACAATTATCCATAAATTAACCATTTATATTATTGTTTCTATATCTGTGTGTTCTGGTTACCTAGTACCACTCTGACAAGAATATATGACAAATGGGATGGCTTGAACAAATAAGAGTTTATTCTTGCAATTTGGAAGCTCTAATTCCAAGTTGAAAGTGCCAGGTTCTAGTGGCTGTGTGAAAACCCCTAGACCTTGGACTTCAGCTCTGCCTCTTGCTCCTGGCTCACTGAAGCTAGAGGCATCTCTTCACTCAGGCAGCTGCTGGCTGCTGAGGCTAACAAGCCCAAGGTCAACAAATAAAATGGCACAGTCCTGATGTTACTAAACCACATGGCAGGCCACTAATTCAAGTCCATTGAAAATCCCAAGGTTGGCAGAGCATGGCAGGCTGCTGAACAATGACATAGCTACATGCAGGGTTCAAGCGTACCATAAGCTAAAGACCATTTCCCAGGTCTTCTCCTTATATACAGGAAGCAGACCACATCCCCAGGGCAGCTACCCAGCTGCTCAGAGTAGAGTCCACCATGGAGTTGATTACTAGTTTCATCATGGGGAATCACTACTTGTAGCTGTCCAGCCACTTAAGCAGGCTCAGCCCAGTTGACACACAAACTTAACAACAACACTGTATATCTCTCCCTGTTAGATAGTAGACAGAGACAATATCATCTTCATCTTTCTATCTTCCGGGTTTAATCATATATAAGTGCTTAACATATGTTTGTTGAATGCATGAATATACTTGACCAGATGTCCCTCATTCTATTCCTAGGTAATAAAATTCTATTAGAGCTTTCCCTCCTAAACTGTAGACCAATTATGAACTTCATCATCTATACAAAAGACAGCTTCCTTCCAGTGTTCCAACTCTCAGTTTTCACAAAATTCACTGGAAGCTATCTGTGAAAATCCCTTAAGAGTGCTGTCTTCATTGGAAGAGAGCATCTTGAAGGAAAGGATGGAGAAGGATCTCTTTCAGATCAGGCTGTATAATATATGCAAGAGTTGGTTCAGATAAATATGTTTTCAAGAAAAGTATGTGTGCTTATGTAGGGTTTCTGCTTTAGAAGAACACTGTTTATTGATCTTTGTTCGTTTGACTGGACCTTCTATGATGAGATCCTTGCACCCAACATTTTCTGTCTTTGTGACCAATACCAATAGTTTTCAAAACCAGCATGAAATGCAAATGAAGGTCAGATATATCTATCAGGGCATGAGTAGCTCATCAAAATCCAGCATGTATGAGAAAATTACAGTTGGAGACAAACTAAAATCAACAATGGAATTAACAGTAGAAGACATCAAATCTGATTAAGGAAAACCCAAAAATGAGAGTGAGGATTTCTTTGGGCTCAGAATTGGTTTAACAAGAGGAAAGAGACAAGCCCTTTTAATTATGGGCTACTCTGGTGGGGTTACTTTTGAAGTTCTTTTGACTGCAGATGTACTTTCTTGAATATTAAAAAGGAACAGTACCTATTGTTTGCCAAGGCAGACCTCAAGGTATATGCTAAATAAAGGGAAGCAGATGACATTTTTCTTCCCTCATGGACTGGAAGGTGAACCAAAAGCACAGTCCTAGATGGAAATGGAAAGAAACAAGTCCAGATTTTATCACTGAAATATGGAAACAGCATCAGACACCCCTCACCACTCATTGCCATCGAGTTAGATCCGACTCGTAGCGACCCCTCCTTGGGTTTCTGAGGCAGTATCACTACAGAAGTAGATTGTCCAACCTTCCTTCCAAGGAGTGCCTGGTGGGTTTGAACCACCAGCCTTCTGGTTAGCAGTCAGATACCTTAGGCACTACACCACCAGAATCCCTATACAAATACTAAACTTTGAGAAATCTAACAAGAGGAATATAATTAACATTCATTAAAAATTTATTCCATGACCACTAATTTATTTTCATTAAGCCCACCATCAATTACACTTAGGAAGAAAAATGAGAAAAAAAAGAAAAACTAGCTCAAAGTTTTGAATGTATTGGTGGTACCAACACAGAATCAAGCTTTTGGACAAAAAAAAAGAGTTATATCAAGAGGCAAACTTTAGGAAATTAAGTGTCTTCTACCTTCAAAACACATATCTTTCATCTCCCTCCTTGAACAATACAATTATTATACATCTGTTGAATGGATAAATAAATCTCCCATGAGTGAACAATTGTTTTTGTTAGATGCCGTAGAGTTGGCTCCAATTCTTGACAGGCTCAAGTACAACAGAACAAAATTCTACCTGATTCTATACCACCCTCACAATTGTCTACATGAATGACTTCATCATTTTGGCCACAAAGAATCTCCTATACTCTCAGTGGTCCTCTATTTCACTAAACTTGATGTCCTCCTCTAGTGATTGATCCCACCTGATGATGGGTCCAAAGCAAGTGAATTGAACAATGTTCTGTTGTGATCCATAAGGTTTTCATTGGCTAATGTTTGCAAGTAGATAGCCAGACTTTTCTTCCTAGTTTGTCTGGAAGTTCTGCAGAAACTCATTTACCATGGATGACACTCCTGGAATTTGAAATATTGGTGGCATAGCTTCCTGCATCATAGCAACATGCAAGCCACCATGTCAAGACGAACTGACAGATGGATTATGGGTGTGAACAGTACAGAAGATTAAATAGCAAACAAGATGGCTCCTCCCAAGAAGGGGCCTTGAAACATGGTCAACACAGTACTGATGTAGAATGCAGCCCCTTTGAGCTACTGACTGGATATATGTTGTGGGAACATCAGAATTCTCAAATACTTTCTCTGTGAAAGCATGAAGTAAGAAGGGTGTCCAGCAAATATAACAGAACTGCAAGGCAATGAAGAAAAGACAAGAGCTATCAGAAACTGATCAAACAAAAGAAGAGGAATAAGAACTAACCTTTATTAATTGCTTATTATAAACCTGACCCTCTTCTGGTCACTTTATATATGCTATCCCATGACATAATAATAATAATAGGAACCACCATTAATGAGAACTTTCTATGTTCCAGGCACCACACTAATAAGTTTACATGACTTATCTCACTGAATCCTCCCAACAGCTCTATTATACTCTCTTTTTGCATATGATGAAACAGTTTAGAGCTTGTAAGTACCCTGTCCAAAGGCATGATTTGATCTCAAGTCCCAGTTGTTTACAATTGTTCCACATGTTTTCTCCCTATGTGGTTAAGAGGAAGAATCACATATAAGACATGAACCTTGTGATCAAGAACATAACATTTTCATTGGCTAATTTTCAGAAGTAGATCACCAGGCCTTTCTTCTTAGTCTGTCTTAGTCTACAAGCATCATTAAAACCTGTCCACCATGGTTGACCCTGATGGTGACTCTTATTATCAGTTCTTTAAAATAAGCAATATGTGTACTAGCATAGATAAAACTACCATACAAACAATTTTCTAAAACAGGGGCAATCATATGCATGTACATGGTTACTTTATCTAATGTGAATTCTAACCCTTCTCTACAATTGCAATCTTACTTTGCTTCTTGAGAACTTCAGCTTTCAGTAAACTCTAGAACACTATCACTGGATTTATCCTGAGTTAGCACATTCTCTCTTAGCCACCACACTTATTACTCACAGCATGCATTTGTGAGTTGTCTGGCCAGGTTTAGGGGTGTAGCTTGGAATGTAGAATAGGTTTGTTTTTCACTCTGAGTCAATTTTCCTGGTTTCTATGAAGAAAGATTCTGGCCTTATTAGCACCACACAAACTGAGCTCACTGACCTAGATAAACATTATCTTTCTGACATATACTTTAGGAATACTAAATTTATCGAGGAAATCAGAAATTGGAATAACTCCCAACACTAGGTAGCCCCAATTCTATTTAAATTAAAAAATATATATATATTTCCTATTTGCCTTTGGTCTGTACCTAATGATTTATTTTCTGTGGATTTAAGATGCTAATGATGCCTTGGTTAAGCTAAGGTTAAAATTAGTCTGCATTCCCTGCCCACACAGCAACTGATGGCAGGGAATTCATTCTGGGAGCCTGCTGCACAGTGGGAGAAGCTGGCTCATAAAATGCCAGAGGTAATCTGAGAAGTAGAAAATGCCTATGATGACAATTGAGAGGCAACAATATCTCACTGGTCACAAAAAATCCACTTTTCTGTCCAAATACAGGGCAAGAATAACTAGAAGATAGGGGTACAGCACTAGAAGGGAAAAGAGAATATTTAGTAAAAATGCTGATGTTTTGGTAGCAGAAGTGAGTAGATTCTGAATGAGAAAGAAGGCATAGAGCCAACTTCAGGAAGGAAAAAACAATATATTTTATGGCCTTTCCAGAAATGATAATTCTTCTATAGCCTAGTTTATTTATGTGAGCATATAGAAACAATGCCATTTTCCTTCCCATGTTATGGGATTTATACTCTATTTTTTTTTACTCATGAGAATTTGTAACCTAGAAAAAGTAAGAATCCTTATATATAATTAACCTGCTTTTTCATCATTCAAGGGACTTTGGTGCCAAGACCTTCACTTTGACCAAATAATGAAACCATTGAAGTTACAAGAATAACGCAAGGAATTAAGAATGTAAAGAATGTCACCAGAAGTCACTTGCTTCCATCGGAATGTTTTATATATGGCCTGGATAACTACTGGAAATGAGTTCATGTCTAGGTAACTTCTTTTTGTTAAGAAATAGGCTACATAACAGCTAACATTAATTTGTGAGTGTGTGTGTGTGTGTGTGTATGTGTGCATTTAGCACAAAATGCTAGAATGCAGTGACAAAACTATGAAAACAGTTATCAGAAATTTCGGAACTGTGAGGCTACAAGTGGCCCAATCATCATAACCTAAAACATATTTCGATAGTTCTTATTTAATGTAAAATGCTGGTGTAGGGAAACTGTTCAGCTAGTTGGAGATCACAAAATAATTCTAGGACTGTTGTGCTGCTAATCATAAAGCATCTGGGAAACAAATAGTTGTTCAACAAAGGTTCTTTGTCTTGGCAAGTTTATGTGGAACTAATCCCAAGCTAAAGTCCTGTAGGTCACTACTATAACAATTCAAAAGGTTTTAAAATAATAAACATGCCATTTTTTTTTTCTTACTTAACAGTAATTTAACCAGCAAGCTTGTGTACCCCCATGCATGTCTTTTTACTTGTATTATGCTGATAGGCTCAGAAAGATCTTTTGTTGTCATTTGCTGTGTAGTCAGCTCTAATGCATGGTGACCCTATGCACAACAGAATGAAATGTTGTCTACTCCTGAGCCATCTTCATGATTGTTGGTATGCTCAAATCCATTGTTGCAGCCACTGTGTATTTTGATTACCTTCCAACCTAGGGGGCTTATTTCCCAGGACTATATTGGACAGTGTTCTGTTGTAAACTATAAGGATTACATTGGCTTATTTTCAGAAGAAAATATTTACGCTTTTCTTCCTGGTCTGACTTAGCCTAGAAACTCTGCTGAAACCTGTCTACCATGGGTGATTCTGCTGGTATTTGAAATACTGGTGGCACAGCTTCTAGAACCATAGTGACATGCAAGGCACCACAGGATGACAAACTAACAGATGAGTGTTAGTCTTTGTATATTCAGTGACCAGGACTAATATTTGTTCCTTTGTGATTCTGGGAAGGCTTAGGAGGGATAATCAGAAATAACTTGCAATGAGATCTAGGACAAGATGTGGTGTCATGCTCCATTCAGCCTGGTGACCTCCTGAAAGTGGCTCTCACATTTCCTTTATGCCTTCTGGTGGAACCACAATGAGATATTGGGCAGTGTTCAAATTCAAAACTCTGAACTACATCATGCCAGTTTTTGAACCAAGAGTGACTCTTTCACACCATAGGTGTACCAGCCAATAAAGAGGTTTCACCAATTGTCACAGAAGACTGATGAAATACCTTCCTCTGGCAACCTGCTGAAAACGCAACATAGACTTACCTACACATCAAAAATGGGAACAGTATGTAGGTGACAAGAGAAAGAAGATTGAATTGATCAGAAGAAGATAGTCTTTCCAATCAAGCAAACTACAAGCTTCTAATATTCTTGGGCTTCTAGGACCACGTTTCATTTATTGAAGATGTTGGTGGTTAGGACCATGGAAGGAAGGAGATAGACAATTTCCCTTAGCTCCTACATGCAAATAATCCCAAGCTAGGTAATGAGGCCTGACCTTCTACCCCAGTGGCAAAATATGGCTGGAAATACGAGCAAGAGAGAACTTAAATTCATCATTTATAAGCTGATGTTTAAAAGAATACCTTTGAAGAGTAGTTTGGAAGTCCAAGTGAGCTCTGGTAGCATAGTGCCTAAGGCATTTG
>NW_006921884.1:266412-275002 GCF_000298275.1 Orycteropus afer afer | reverse complement strand
GAAAAAAAAAAAAAAACCTGATAAACAGTAGGACAAGCATTTAGGAATTATCCTTCCCAAATAATAAAAGAAGTATAGTTGTAAGTAGGTCAGGGCTGCTTTGAGAGCTCAAAGATTTTATCAAAAACTAGGGTTCCTTCTAACTTCTTCTTTTTTTTTTTCATTATTTCAAGATAGCTATTGGACTTATAAGACTCCAAGTTTAACCAGGATATTGTTGTTAGGTGCTGTCCAGTCAGCTCAGACTCGTAGTGACACTATGTACAGCAGAACGAAACACTGCCTGGTCCTGTGCCAGCCTCACAATCTTTGTTGTACACGAGCCCATTGTTGCAGCCACTGTGTCAATCCCTCTCATTGAGGGTCTTCCCCTTTTGCACTGGCCCTCTGCTTTACCAAGCATGATATACTTCTCCAGGGAATGATCCTTTCTGAAAATATGACCAAAGTAGATAAGAGGAAGTCCAGCCATTCTTGCTTCCAAGGAGCATCCCATCTGCACTTCTTCCAGGACAGATTGGCTTGTTCTTCTAGCAGTCCATGGTACTTTCGGTATTCTTTGCCAACACATCTCAAAAGCATCAACTCTTCTTTGGTCTTGTTTATTCACTGTCCACCTTTCACATGCATATGATGTGAATACCATTATTATAAATACCATTACTTGGGTTAGGTTCACCTTAGTCTTCAAAGAGACATATTTGCTCTTCAGAACTTTAAAGAGGTCTTTTGCAGCATATTTGTCCAGTGCAATACATTGTCTGATTTCTTGACTGCAGCATCCATTGGTGTTGATTGTAAAACCACGTAATATGAAATATTTGGCAACTTCAATCTTATCTCCATTTATCATGATGCTGCTTATTTGCCCAGTTGTGAGGATTTTTGTTTTCTTTATGTTGAAGTGTAATCCATACTGCTGACTATAGTATTTAATCTTTGTCAGTAAATGCTTCAAGTCATCTTCACTTTCAAAAAGCAAGATTGTGTTCTCTGCATATCATATGTCGTTAATGTGTGTTCCTCCAATCCTGATGCCAAATTCTTTTACATATAGTCCAGCTTTTCAGATTATTTGCTCAGCATAAAGATTGAAGAAGTGTGATGAAAGGACACAACCCTGAGGTAATGAGGATGACAAGGGGCAAAATTCTTCCCCTTGTGAGCTTTTGCTTCTATATTTATAAAGGAAAGCTAGCTTAAGGGACTTTTACTTATACTTCACTAGACAGGATTAAATCTGAGAATATATCACTTCTGTTTATAAGGAGAGATAGGACATTACAGCAAGGAACTAATTGACGACAGGTTTCTCATCTGTAAATTCGGAAATCAATAGTACCTATGTAATATATAGTTGAGATAATATAAGGAGAATATTTAGAAGACTTTCTAACACAAAATACATACTCAATAAATATTGATGTGACCATTTTTCTTATGATGATGTAATCTCCTTAAGAACAGGTACTCTTTATAACTCTAACCAGAGACCAAATGTAATATCCAGCACACAATCAACAAAGAATAAAAACTTTTTAATAAAGAGATAAATATCCCTAATTCCCAGGTTTAAAATGAAGGGTAAGCATATTCTCAGCCTTCTATTATCACAGGGATAGAATGAAGACAGCTGAGCTAAAGCTCATAAAGCCTATCTTTTTGTGCCTTTTGGGGAAAATAATTGTTTAAAACTTCATTTTTAATTCAATAACCACCAGCCACATGTGCCTATTGAGTACTTGAAATATGGTTGGTCCAAATAAAATTTGTTGTAAGTATAAACATATACCAGATTTTCTTTTATGAGGAAAAACAGAATGCAAAATATCTCATTAATAATTTTATATTGATTGCATATTGAAATAATCCTTTTTGGATGTTGATTAAATAAAAAAAATATATAACTAAAATTAATTTCTCCTGCTTTTTTTTACCATTTTTAATGTGGTATTAAAATTTAAAACTATGCACATGGCTTGTACTTTTGGATCACCTTATATTTCTACCAGAATGAAAACAGTATTTCTTTGCTGTTCTAGAAGTCAACAGTGCTACAGCTTCTGTTTCATATCATTTGATGACTATGACACAGGGAGCAATTATTAGACCACAAAATAATCAAGGCCCTGACATTCTGAGATAGAGTTTTATCCATAAACTGATTGTAGGGAATGTATAAGATCTATCACTTATCTCTCATTTTGTTATACTGTGGTGGCTTATGTCTTACTATAAGGCTGAAAGCTATGCCACTTATGTTCTCAAGGTCATCCAGGGTAGACAGGTTTCAGCGGTGCTTCCAGACAAAGATAGGCTAGAAAGAAAGGGTTGACAATCTACTTCCAAAACAGCCAATGAAAATCCTATTGACCACACAGAATAGTATTTAAAATAAAGGTGGAAATGAACCCCTGGTTGGAAGGTTCTCAAAATACATAGTGGCTACAACAATGGACTCAATCATACCGACGATCAAAAAAGATGGTGGAGGACTGGGAAAGATTTTCTTCTGTTGTACGTGGCATTATAATAAATCAAAGCTGACTCTACAGCAATAAACCACAATATAAGCAAAAGTGTCCAGATACTTAACAAACTAAAGCAGTAGGTTTTATCATTAGTCATCTAATTTTTGCATGCCCTTTACCTCAAAATCAGTTTTCTTTGAACTGAGTTTAATGCCTACATATCTGTGGATGTGTTATTTATCCTATACCTTGGCAAGGAAGTATTGCTTACAGTCCTACTGAGTATTGTTTCTCTGAAGCATCCACATCAGCACTATTATTTTAACCTCTGAGTTTCTTAATCTATTTATAGTCATGATAATGTTCCTCATGAAATTTGCTTTTCACTATTTAAAGCTTTTTACTAAATGAAATTTTGCCAAAGTATTACACACATTGATATATTATCAACAAAAACCTTTCCCCTCTATCTAAGAACTTAAAGTTCCAAGCACTTTTTTCAATTGAATCATCAATAAAGACATGTCTGTGTCCAAGTATGTGCCTTGTATACTTAAGAAAAATGAAAAATATAGTTAGCATTAAAGATTGTAGGTTTTCAAATTAGTGTTAAATTAATTGAACTGAGGAACTTATTACAAACTTTTAAAATCACATTCTGTTAGGCATACATAAAATAATTAAAAACAAATTTCGTTATAAGAAAGAAAACCTAGTTCTCTCTCCACCCCAACTTTGTAGGTAATAGAAAATAAATCAAAGTGTTAATAACAATCTAATACTTGGTAATGACAAAGAAAGCCAACATATCATTATTTTTCTGCCCTAGTATTATTGTTCAGGAAGACTCCCACAATGAGACATATATCCATCTATTCATTCTATTCATGTACAAGCAAGCTTATGCATTCTTAAATACTTGAAATTTGCTGTCAAAGATCTTTATAGATTAAAGAAATAATCAGATGTGCTTTGAAATGCAAGTGGTGAACTTGGGATATTTGATTTTTTCCCTCAGATGGAAAGTAGAAATCTGTACTATTAGACTGAAAAGTAAAATGAAATAAATTCATGGTCTTATATTCTGCAAGATGCTATATTTTTGAATTGTCTCTACTGCATTATAGCATGTTCTTCAGTTTCACTCATGTTTTATTGACTGTTTCTTCTCTGTTTCCTCTAAGGAATTTAGATTTTTATGCCAAATTCAAAGAGAACTCCATGAAAGATTGACATGATCATAGTTTGGAAGACGGTGAATCCAGAAATGATGGGAAATAGAATTTAGAAACCATAGATGAGATAAAGCAAAGGGACAGATCCTACAAAGATTACAGAAGTTTGGCTGTCTTCCTTTCCAGAATAGATTAAGTAATCTGAACAACTATACTGAAGAAGACAACTAATAATTTGGGCAACATTAAAATGTAACAATAATAAAAGAAATGCAATTTTCATGCATAACTGAGTTGGCAAAAAGGTAGAAATCAGCAGAGGCAAAATCCGAAGTAAAAGCAAGAACTCTGGGTAAACCAGTGCCTGAGCCACCCCATTGATGTCTATTAAAGCTTGGTGATTGTGAGTGTTACTTTCATTGGCTAGAGAGTGTGTGAAACATATAGCATAAAGGGTAGAGACAGATTTAAAAAAAAGAAAAAGAAAAAGAAAGAAAACCTAGAATTAGCTAGGGAAAAAAAAGGCTCAGAGTCTAATAAATTTCCCCATATAAAGCTAGGAACTCAAAGTGCTATAATCTCAGTTTGAAAAGTTCCCTGCATATGAGGCCAATAAGGAATCTTGCCACTCTTGATTTTATTCTAGAGGAATATGAAAAATTCTCCTTTGAGACATTACTATCACAATCCTCACATCAGGTGATGGTGTAGCACAAATTCATGCCAACTCATTTAAAAATAGATCTAAATTGGAGATGTTCTCAGAAAGAAGCATAAACAAACCAATACCCCTTTGGAAGCTGAAATCTCAGATCAAATATCAAAGAATTTTCACATGAAAATATTCAAGGAACATGATTTCAGAGTTAAAAGTAATAAAACAAACAAAAAATGTGACTTCATTTGCAAGGATCAGTAGAAATAACAGGAAGTAGCATCACATCCACAGTGAAAGTTAAATTGTTGTTGTTGTTATGTGCCGTGGAGTACTCATAGTGACCCCTCCTTGGGTTTCTGAGGCAGTATCACTATGGAAGTAGATTGCCCCATCTTCCTTCTGAGGAGTGGCTGGTGGGTTTGAACCTCCAGCCTTCTGGTTAGCAGTCAAGTGCCTTAGGCACTATGCTACCAGAGAAAGAGTAAAAATTAAATAATATATTTTAATAAATAAAATAGGTGATTAAGTATATAAACAAGAGAAAGAACATGTAAAACTTACTAAGGGAATTTGAAAAATTATAATTATAAAGAACTTTCATGAAAACAATAATTGAAATTTAAAACTAAATGTTTACATTAAACTACATATTCCATTTAGTTGAAAGGGGTATTTAGAAATTGGATTCGAAATTAGGAAAAAGCATTTTCCAAAAAGTAGCCTCGAAAGATGTATTGTTTGTCTATAAGGAGATAGTAGAATAGGAAAATGACATTATTCAAAAAGAATCTACCTCAGTTATGGAAAGAAAAAATGGGAAGCACAAGATAAGAGAGTAGAAATAAAATAAAAATTAAATTGGAAAACAGTACTGTAAATGTCCTAAACTTTTCTCTTAAAAAACAAAGATTGTCAGAGTAGATTTTTAAAATGAGCTAAGTGCTCAGAAGGAAGGTTGGGCAATCCTACTTCCGTAGTGATACTGCCTCAGAAACCCAAGGAGGGGTCACTATGAGTCGGGGTGACTCAACCGCATATAACAACAACAACAAGTGCTCATTACTAAAAAAAAAAAAAATAAAAACACCTTAAATATAAAGATATAGACTGGTAAAACATAAAATATGTAAGACGTAAACACTAACCAAAACAGGTAATGTAGGTATAAAACTAAAAGAAAAAAAGGAAACAACTGTAAAAATTTTACTGTGAACAAAGAACATCCACCACATATTGATTGTGGGTTAATACCAAATTGATACAATTTATGCACCTAATGATATAATCTAAAAGCATATAAAGCAAAAATATTCCTAATTGGAAGGTGAACTTGACAAATCCTAGGCTATAAATTTTCATTAAGTATTGCTTAACTCTAATGCAAATCATACATGAAGGGTAATGTTCAACCATTGATAGATCAAGCAGACAAAAATATCAGTAAGATATATGATTTTGAATAGTTGCATTCAACAAAGAGAAAATGCCGTCTTTACTTCAAACCCTTGTTGTGTTTAGGAAAATTCACCATGATGTGGGTAATAAGTTTCAAGAAATTTTACAAAATATGAAACAATCAATATAATTCATCATGATACTGAAATAAAAGGAGCAAGTTATGATATCTTTTCAGTAAATGTATAAAATGATTTAATAAAAACCAATGACAAAATCATGACCAGAAAAGAACCCTATACTGGGATTAAAAGAAAAGCCATGCTATGCAACTGATATTAAAGAATAAATAATAGTAGAAGCTGGTAAATATTTCAACCTGAATTATTATGAATAGATTTCATATCAGTATCTTTGGTATGTAGCTAAAACTGCATATAACAAGAAATAGAGACTTAGACTTAAAAGGTGATGTTTTTTCAAAAAGCTCAGAATTAAAAATGCAACAATTAATTTAGGAAATAAGAAAAAAAGGAAAGAATTATCCTACCAAAACATGGAAGGAAACAAATGATAAAAATAAGTAAATGATAAGGAAAATAAACATACAAAGGAGTGCATCACCAAAGTCAAGAGCTGAATCTTCAGAAACATCAATAACAGACAAAACAATGGCTGAGTTAATTAAGAAACAAAAAAGAAAAACACAAAAAGTATATTTAAAAGGAAATTAAGTTTATGCTTATAGATGTGAAAAATATTTGAAAAGTAATTAGTGAAAATGTAAGCCAATATATGAGTGATTAGATAAAGTTGACAAATTTCTGAAACAACACAATTTACCAGACTTACTTCAAAAGTAGAAAATCAGAACTGTTCTATAAAACTGAGAATTAAATTTCTTCCAACATGAAGTATCAAGTTCATACAGCTTTATAGATGAATTCTATGAAGTACTTAAAATTTAAATAGCTGTGGTTCAGTGATTAAAGCATTTGACTATTAACCAAAAAGTCAGTGGTTTGAATCCACCAGCACAATTACAAGGACCTTACGTTATAAACTCATTTAGCATTCAAAATAACCCTATGGATCATATCTGAATATTATCCTCAATTTACTAATAAGAGTATCAAGGCAAAGAGAATAGTATGCTCAAGGTCATACAGAGATAATGGGCAATGATAGGGCTCAGTCTTGCTCTGTGGTCCACTTAAAAGACTGGCAATTTAGTTTTGGCAAGATGTGAAGGAACTGTAATTCTCATACATTGCTTGTGAGAGTGAAAACTTACATAATTACTTTAAAAAACATTTTGGCAATTTCTTATCGATGTACTCCTAACATATGACTTAACAATTCCATTGTGGTTACTTACCCCAAAGGAATGATAACAACTTACAAAGAAAATCCAAGCAAGAATGTTCAAAATAGCAGCTTCACTCATAAAAGCCCCAAACTGGAAAAAAAACATATTTCCCAAACAAGGTGAATAAATAATCAAATTGTTATATATTAATATTACAGAATAATTAGCAATAAAAAATACTGATATATACAATGATATGAAGAAAGAAGTCAAACACAAAATATTTCATTTACATGTGTTTTTCAATTTACTAGAAATTGTAGGAGCAACCAAGATGGCACTCTAGGAAGATACACACTAGATTGTCTACAACAAAGACTCAAGAAACCAAGTGAAAGAGATATGGATACCAATCCTGGAACCCAAATGAAAGGATAAAGAAGTAGATCAAATACCAACGAGAAGAAGAGGATGAATAAAAACAGACAACAAGGAGCCATACAGAGCAGTAAATGGTCAACCAGCACAGCATGGCCATTTTGAATTATCACAAGCAGCATTCCAATCAGAATAGAAACCAGATAACTGGCTCCAATCACCCAGGACTGCACGAGCACCTACATCAGTGATTTGTGGTCAGAGAGGTGTCATCTTCCCTCTCACCTTGCACAACCTCCCAGTGACCAGAGGCCTACTCTTACCACATTCCAGCCACCTGGTGGCTGGTCAAATTCCCCCCCACTGTCAGTGCTGTGTTGCTTTTTGTTCCTTTTCTTTTTTCTTTAAATTTTTGTTCTTAGTTGTTTTCATTTCTCCCTTTTTATTTCCTTTTTTTGTCATCTTCATTCTCTCTCTTTCTCTGTCTCTTTTCTTTTGATCCTGAGGAACAGAATCCCTGCCCCCTGCCCCTGCCACCTCCACAGTTAGCAGTGTGCAGTCTCATTCCTCCCCAGTCAGTGGGGCTTGTTCCCACAGAGCAAGCACTGCATTCTCACTACAGGCATGTTCATCAGCTAATACTTTCACTAGTACTATACTACTCCTTTTTTGTTGTTGTTACTTCTTCTTTGTTCTTCTCTCTCCTCAAGTTGTTTTTCTCTTCTTTTTTCATTCCTCTTCCCACTTTTTCTTTCTTTCTTTTCTCATCCAACAGAGCAGGTGCATGCTCCTTTTCTCTGTGATTAGCTAACTAGAAGATTGACACATATTTAATTGGGTGAGGGGAAAGGCAATATGCAATAAGGGGGAAGTTGGCACAAAATGATGAAGGCAAAGGAAGGCACTGGGTGAAGCACAAAAGTTAAATTCCAAAAGGTGCAATGCAATGCAACACACTGCCCTCAAGTTGGATCCGACATGTAGCGACCCCTCCTCAGGTAAATTCTATTTAATGCCCAATGCTCCAATAACAGCAATAACAATAATCTATGAGTGGATACATAAAGACACAGTCAAGCTGAAAAGGGATGGAAAAACAAATGGGACTGCATTCTTGAATATATATATATTTTTTCCACAGCTGTGTTGTTGTTGTTGTTGTTAGGTGCCATCAAGTCATTTCCTACTCATAGCAACCCCGTGC
>NW_006921884.1:197652-266312 GCF_000298275.1 Orycteropus afer afer | reverse complement strand
ATTAATATCACATGCAAGTAAAATCTTACTGAAGATAATTCAAAAATGATTGTAGCAGTATATTGACAAAGAGCTTCCAGAAATGCAAGCTGGATTCAGAAGAGGATGTGGAACAAGGGATATCATTGCTGATGTCAGATGGATCTTAGCTGAAAGCAAAGAATACCAGAAAGATGTTTATTTATGCTTTATGGACTATGCAAAAGCATTTGATTGTATTGGTCATAACAAATTGTGGATAACATTAAAAAGAATGGGAATTCCAGAACACTTGATTGTACTCATGAGGAATCTGTACATAGATCAGGAAGCTGCTGTTCAGACAGAACAAGGAGATACTGCATGGTTTAAAATCAAGAAGGCAGTGTGTCAGGGTTGTATCCTTTCACCATACTTATTCAACCTGTGTACTGAGCAAATAATCCAAGATTCTGGATTATATGAAGAAGAAAATGGCATCAGGATCAGAGGAAGACTCACTAACAATCTGTGATAGGCAGATGACACAACTTTGCTTACTGAAAGAGAGGATGACTTGAAGCACTTACTGATGAAGATTAAAGACTACAGTTTGCAGTATGGGTTACATCTCAATGTAAAGAAAACTAAAATCCTCACAACTGGTCCAATAAGCTTCATGGTGGATGGAGAAAAGATTGAAGTTGTCAAGGATTTCATATTACTTGATTCTACAATCAACACCAACGGAAGCAGCAATCAAGACATCAGACGATGTATTCCATTGGGTAAATCAGCTGCAAAAGACCTCTTTCAAGTGATGAAGAGGAAAGATGTCTTCTTGAAGACAAATGTTTTCCTAACCCAGGCCATGATGTTTTCAAATGCCTCATATGCATGTGAGAACTAGACAAGGAAGAAGGAAGACCAAAGAGGAGTTGATGCTTTTCAGTTATGGTGTTGGAGAATAATTCTAAGTGTACCATGGTCTGCTAAAAGGACTAACAAATCTGTCCTAAACAAAATGCAATCAGAGTGCTCCTTAGAAGCAAGAATGGCTAGACTTCATCTCACCTACTTTGGTCATATGGTCAGAAGGAACCATTCTCTGGAGAAGGATATCATGCTTGGTAAAGTGGAGGGTAAACCAAGAAGGGGAAGGGCCTCAATGTGATGAAAAGACACAATGGCTGCAACGATGGACTCAGGTATACCAAAGGCTGTGAGGCTGGCACAAGACCAGGCAGTGGCTTGTTCTGCTCTGAGTAGGGTCACTTTGAGTTAGAGATGACTCAATGGCATCTAACAACAACATAACAACTACATAAGTATTTACAAGTGCTGCAAACATATCCATGAATATACTGGACAATGTTATGAAAGTTTTTAACTGTAACCAAACACTTTGAAGGAATGAGTCACTGAGCCTGGGTCCCAAGACCATATTTTCAGGGGACACCAAGTTCAGTTGGCATGACGTAGTCCACAAAGACAATGTTCTATATCCTACTATGATGAGTAAGTACTGGGGTCTTTGAAGCTTGTGAGCAGCCATCTAAGGAGCAATTATTGGTCTCTTTCTGTCTGGAGTAAAGAAGTGTTAAAAAAAATTGAAGACAAAAGGAAACAATTAGTCCAAAGACTAATGGATCATGAGAGTTCCAGTATCCATGATATGAGTGTCTACTATTTAAAACTTTTATACTTTAGCTTCTCATATTATGTGCTTTATTTATGAAATTAATTTTTGTATATAGTATGATATAAGAATACAAATTTTTTCTTCTAGTAAGCGTAATCAATTTTCCACCATCATTTATGTAATACTCAAAACTTTCCCCACTGATATTCAATTCATCCCATCTTTCAACAATATTTATGCCTGCATTGTCATAAATTAAATTTCCACAGGTGTGTGGATCTGCTTCTAGATTCTCTATTTTGTTCCATGGTTCAAATGGCTAACCATGCACTGTCTTAATTATTATAATTTTATAATATCTTGCTATTCCGTAGGGAATTTCCCCTCCTCCAATGTTGTCCTTCTTCAGAAATACCTTAGTTATTCTTGACACATTGTTCTTACACATATATATTTTGGAAATATACAGAATATATAAAATATTTTGTTAAAATTTTTATTGGAATCTTATTTAATATATATATAAAATTTGGAGAGAAATTATATATTCTGACCCATATGTATGGCATATCTCTTGATATATCAAATATTCTTACTCTCTTTTAGTAATATTTTGTAAATGCCTTCACAAAGAGTTTGCCCAAATTTCATATATTAGTTTTAAAGTATTTCATATATTTACGCTGTTGTTGTTAGGTGCCATCAAGTGGCTCCCACTCATACTGACCCTATGTACAACAGAATGAAACAGTGTCTGGTCCTGTGCTAGCCTCACAATCCTTGTTATACCTGAGCCCATCATTGCAGCTACTGTGTCAATTCATCTTGTTGAGGGCCTTCCCCTTTTTTGCTGACCCCCCACTTTACCAAGCATGATATTCTTTTCCATATCTGACAACATGACCAAAGTATATGAGATGAAGTGTGGCCATTCTCTCTTCCAAAAGGAACGTTTCAGCTGCACTTCTTCCAGGGCACACGTGTTAGTTCTTCTGGCAGTCCCTGGTACTTTATAGATATTGTAAATGTTATTTTCAATATAAAATTTTAATTGAAGAATAATATAAATCCATAAAAATGCACAATAGTAAGTATACAACTCAATTAGTTATAGCATATGAAACATATTCATGTAAGTAACAAGTGGATCTAAAATAGAAAATGATTGGATCCTCAGAAGCTACTGAAAGAGGGCTTCTGGTCTCAGTACTTCCCCTCCCTCAAAGTACCACTAGACTAATTTATACAGTTTTCACTTTCTTTGAATAAAGTCATACAATATTTTACTGGCTCATTTCAGTCAAAACTGAATTTGTGAGATCCTTCCATGTAGCAGTAGCTTATTCACATTCATTGCTGTATAATATTCCTTTGTAGTACTATTCTAAAATTTCCTTTCTATTCTAATGTTGATGTGTAGTTTTAAATTTGAGCTATTGTGATTAGTGTTGTTATGAATATTTTTGTATACATAATTTTTTGTATGTATACCTAGCAGATTTTGGATTTGATTTTATTCTACTTAAAATCTTATGGCATTTAACTGCTAACCAGAAGGCTGGCAGTTCAAACTCACCAGCCACTCCTTGGTAGAAAGATTGGGCACTCTACTTCTGTGGAGATACTGCCTGGGAAACCCAAGGAGGGGTTACTATGAGTTGAATCGACTCAACGGCAGTGAGTTTTTTTTTTTTTTTTTAAGTTAATGTATTACTATTCCATGGAAGCTGGTGGACACGTGAGACTCCTGATCTGAGACAAAGAATTTTATTATTCCCAGCACAGTAAACGGCATGAATGTAAGCATAATTGCATTAGTTTCCCTTGCTTCCATTCACCTATTCTCTTGGGAGTGAAGCAGAAAGTTGAGATGGATGCCTGTACACATAGTGGGTTGTGTTACAGAAAAGGAATGCTGAGCTTGGGATGTTAATACTTTACAGCAAGAAGAAAAGCAAGCCAGATCTTTTTCCCAGAGGTACTAATTGCAATGGGTTATAAAATGATATATTTGGATTTTCTTGGTTTAGGACTGTGTCATGTGTAGATAATGACAGGCTCTGTTGTTTTCTTTCAATCATTATAACTTTTCTCCTTTTTCCTGCCTTATTACTCTAGCTAGAATTTTCAGTACAATGCTAAACACAAGTGACGATAGAAAGCTTCTTTTTCTTCTTCCAGATCAAACTACAAGGCTTCCAAATTTTGTTATTAAACATTATATTTATTGAGGATCATTATCATTACAATATTATTGAAGTATACTTTACACATAATATAAAACAGAGATTTAAGCATGAAAATTGATGAGTTTTGACTGATCCATGTAAGTAAGTCCTTATGGTAGACAGAATTTTAAGATGGACTCTAAGATTCTGAGTCCTGAGAATTCATACCCTGAATAAACCTCTCCCCTTGAGTGCAGGTGAAACCTGTGAATATGATTGAATATCACTTTATTTTATTGTGATTTGGGTGAAAGTTTGCAGACCAAATGCACTTTCCATACAGCAGCTCACATATACTTTGTCTAATGACATTGACTACAATTTACCACAATGTAACAGCTCCCCTCCCATTTCCTCCCGATAGTTACCTCTTCCCTGTGTCCCTCCCTCCCATGCACTCCTGCCTTCCAGCTGTCCCCCTGTGCATACACAGCCCTTCTATTCTCCCATGACTGATCTCTCCAAGGAGTGCATCTACCTAATGTAAATGTTCAGCTTATATGCCTATCTTTTATTTGACTGGAAGCCACAGGATTGGATTCAATTCCAGACCTGAAGGAAAGCGAAGGGTCATAGTCTCAGTGGTTCCATCAGGCTCTATCAGACCAGCAAGTCTGGTTCCTTTTTTTTTTTTTTTAATGATTTTGAGTTTTCTTCCACATTGTTCTCCCACTCTTTCCAGGATCTCCTACACAGATCCCCCTCTGAGTGGTTGACAGTGGAAGCCGTGCATCATCTAGTTCTTCTGGTCTCAGTCATATAGGCTGAGATTCGCATGGTGTACCAGTCACTTGGACTAATTGTTTCCACGTGTCTTTGGTTTTCTTCATTCTTCTTTGCTCTGGACGAGGAGAGACCCATTGTTGTATCTAGATGGCTGCTTGCAAGCTTTTAAGATCCAAGTCAGTACTCACCAAAGGAGTATGTGGAACAATGTTTTTGTGTAGTATGTTATGCCAATTGAGCTTAATGTCCCCTGCGACTATGCTCCCAAGCCCACAGGTCCAACTACTCACTCCCTCTGGAAGTAGTTGAGGTCCTTCCCCTTTTTTGCTGACCCTCTACTTTACCAAACACATATTCTTCTCCAGGGAATGGTCCCTTCTGACAATGTGGACAAAGTAGGTGACACAAAATGTGACCATTCTTGCTTCCAAGGAGCATTCCAGCTGCACTTCCTCCTGGACAGATTTGTTTGTTCTTCTGTTGCTCTATGGTATTTTCAGTATTGTTTGCCAACACCACAAGTCAAAACAATAAACTCTTCTTTGGTCTTCCTTATTCATTGTCCAGCTTTCACATGCATACGAGGCTACTGAAAATACCATGCTTTGGGTTAGGTATACCTTAGTCTTCAAAGAGCATTTTTGCTCTTCAGCACTTTAAAGAGGCCTTTTGCAGCAGATATGCCCATTGTAATACATCATCTGATTTCTTGACTTTTGCTTCCTTTGGTGTTGATTGTGAAACCAAGTAATATGAAATCTTTGACAACTTTAATCTTTCTCCATTTATCATGATGCTGCTAATTGGTCTAGTTTTGAGGATTTTCCTTTTCTTTATGTTGAGGTGTAACCCATACTGCAAACTGTAGTCTTTGATCTTCATCAGTAAGTGCTTCAAGCCATCTTCACTTTCAGCAAGCAAGGTTGTGTCATCTGCATATTGCAGGTTGTTAATGAATCTTTCTCCAACCCTGATGCCATATTCTTTTTCATGTAATCCAGCTTTGTGGATTATTTGCTCAGCACACAGATTGAATAAGTACAAAAATACAACAATACAAGTGAAAAAATACAAGCCTGATGCACTGCCTTCCTGATTTTAAGCCATGAAGTGTCCCCTTGTTCTGTTCAAACAACAGCCTCCTGGCCTATGTAAAGGTTCCTTATGACCACAATTAAGTGTTCATAAATTCCCATTCTTCTCAATGTTATCCTTGTTTTGTTATGTTTCACATAGTCAAATACTTTTACATAGTCAATAAAACACAAGTAAACATGTTTCTGGTATTCTTTGCTTTCAGCTAAGATCCATCTGACATCAACAGTGATATCCCTCATTCCATGTCCTTGTCTGAGTCCAGTTTGCATTTCTGGAAGTTCTGTGTCAATATACTGCTGCAACCATTTTTTAATTATCTTCAGTAAGATTTTGCTTGCATGTGATATTAAGGATATTGTTTGATAATTTCCACATTCTGTGTGATCACTTGGTTGCATAGTGTCTAAGGCATTTGACTGCTAACCAGAAGGCTGGCAGTTCAAACCCACCAGCCACTTCTCAGAAAGAAGACTGGGTGATCTAATTCCATAGAGATATCACCTCGGAAATCCAAGGAGGGGTTACTATGAGTCGGATTTGATTTGACGGCAATGTTTTTTTTGTGTGTGTGTGGGATCACCTTTCTTTCGAATGGGTACAAATATGGATCTCTTCCAGTCAGCTGGCCAGGTAGATGTTTTCCCAACTTCTTTGCATACGTAAGTTAAATGTCTCCAGTGCAGCATCTGTTTGTTTAAACATCTCAGTGGGAATTCCATCAATTCCTGGAGACTTGTTTTTTACCAATTCCTTTAGTGCAACTTTGACTTTTTCCCTCAATACCATCAGTTCTTAATCATATATCACCTCCTCAAATGGATGAACATTGACTAATTCTTTTTGGTGCAGTTACTCTGTTTTCCCTCCATCTTCTTTTGATGTTTCCTGCATCATTCAATATTTTGCCCATAGAATCTTTTAATACTGCAATTCAAGACTCGATTTTTTCTTTTTCTTTCAGCTTGAGAAATACTGAGTGTCTTCTTCCCTTTTGGTTTTCTAACTCCAGGTCTTTTCACATTTCATTATAATAATTGACTTTGTCTTTTCAAACTGCTCTTTGAAATCTTTTGTTCAACTCTTTTATCTTGTTATTTCTTCTATTTACTTTAGCTATGTATTACTGGAATATGTCACTGTCTGATATATTACTGCAAAACATTATGAATAGCCCTGAAGCATTCTCCAATATAGTGCTGGAAAACTCGCCCCTCAGGTCAGAAGCCACTCAAAGTACAACTAGGGAAGAGCTGCCTCCTAAAAATAAAGTTGATCTTAATGACATGGATGGTGTAAAGTTTTCAGGACCTCCATTTGCTGATGCAGCACAACTCAAAATAGGAAGAAACAGCTGCAAACACCTCTAATAATCAGAAAATAGAATGTACGAAGTATGAATCTAGGAAACTGGAAGTTGTCAAAAATGAAATGGAATGCATAAATATGATATCCTAGGCATTGTTGTTGTTGTTATGTGCCATTGAGTCAGACCTGACTCATAGCGACTCCTCCTTGGGTTTCCGAGGCAGTATCACTACGGAAGTAGATTGCCCAATCTTCCTTTCGAGGAGTGGCTGGTGGGTTTGAACTTCCAGCCTTCTGGTTAGCAGTCAAGTGCCTTAGGCACTACACTACCAGAGCTCCTAGGCATTAGTGAGCTAAAATGGACTGGCTTTGGCTATTTTGAATCAGAGAACCACATGATAAGAAGCAATAGAAAACTAACACCCTAATACATATATAAATTAAATTCCATTTAATTTAATCATACTAAAGATGGTTCTGATTTTCATAACAATGTCTTAGTTTTGCTTGCCCAAGAGTTTCTTCTTTAAAAAAAAAATGTATTGTGATTTGGGTGAAAGTTTACAGAGAAAATTGGTTTTCCATTCAATAATTCATAGATATTTTGTTTTGTGGCACTGATTGCAGTCCCCATAATATAACAGCACTCTTCTCACTTCCTCATTGTGTTTACCATTCCATTCTTCCTTCTTTCCTATCCCTTTCTGCCTTCTGAGCTTTATTCCTGGACAAATGTTGCCTTTTAGATCTTGTATGATTGATTGTCTTAAGGAGTGCTTACCTCTCTAGTATTATTTATTGTTCATCTTATCATTTGGCTAAAAGTTGAGCCACTGTGATGAGTTTAATCCCGGGCTTCAAGGGCCATGGTCTCAAGAGTTCAACTAGTTGCTTAAAAAATAAATAAATAAGAAAAAACAAACTCAATGCCGTCAAGTTGATTTGACTCATGGTGACCCCTCCTTGAGTTTCTGAGGCCGTATCTCTATAGAAGTAGATTGTTCAATGTTCCTTCTGAGGAGTGGCTGGTGGGTTTGAACCACCAGCCTTCTGGTTAGCAGTCAAATGCCTTAGGCACTATGACACAAGTCTCTATCCAAAAAAATAAATACTGCATTGACTCAATTCTGACTCATGACCCACACTGGGTTTCCAAGGTGGTAAATCTTTATGGAAGTAGATTGCCCTGTCTTCCTTCCATGGAGTGGCTGGTGGGTTTGAACTGCCAACCTTCTGGTTAGCATTTAAAGCTTTTGGTACTGTGCCACTAGACCTGTTCAAATGACTGCCTCTTGATCTATGTACATATTCCTCATGAGCAGTTAAGTATTCTGGAATTTCCATAATCTTTTATAATTCTCACAGTCAAATGCATTTGCATAGTCTCTATAACACAGGTAAATATCTTTCTGGTGTTCTATGCTTTTAGTCAATATGCACTTGATACCAGAAATAATATCCCTTGTTTCATGTCCTCTTTTGACTCTGGTTTGAGTATCAGGCAGTTCCTGGTACTACTGCAATCATTTTTGAATTATCTTCAGCAAAACTTTAGTTGTGTGTGTATTAATGGTTTGGTTTGATAATTTCTATGTTTTGTTGGATCACCTGTCTTTGGAATGGGCACAGATATGGATCTCTTCCATTTGGTTGTCAAGGTGGCTGTCTTCCAAATTGCTTGGCATAGATCAGTGAGTACTTCCATTATTTCATCCATTTGTGGAAACAGCTCAATTGGTATCCCATCAATTTCTGAAGTCTTACTTATTGCTAATGCTTTCAGTGAAGCTTGGATTTCTTTCTTCAATACCATCTGTTCTTTATCATATACTACCTCCTGAAATGATTGAACTTTGATGAGTCCTTTTTGGTACAATGAGTCTGTGTATTTCTTCCATCTACTTTTGATGACTCCTGTGTCATTCAACATTTTACCCATGGAATCTTTCAATATTGCAACTTGAGGGCTCAATTTTTTGTTCATATCTTTCTTCCCTTTCAGTTTTCTAACTTCAGGTCTTTTTACATCTCATTATAATATTTTACTTTGTCTTCTTGAGCCACCCTTTGAATGTTCTGTTCAGCTCTTTTACTCCATCATTTCTTCTATTCACTTTAGCTACTCTATGTTCAAGAGCAATTTTCAGAGTCTCTTCTACATCCATTTTGGTCTTTTCCTCCTTTCCTTTTATTATTTTTAATGATCTGTATTATTTATTTATCTATCTATTTATTTATTTATCTATAATTTGATTTGGGTGCAAATTTACAAAGTAGATTTTTTTTGCTCTCAACAGTTCATACACATTTTATTTCATGACACCAATTACAATCCCAGCAATAAACAATTCTTCTCCTGTCTTCTCCCATCTCCTGCTTGTGACTACCTCTTCCCTGTGTCTTTCTCTATGCATTCTTGTTTGTCCAGCTTTTCCTCTATGCAAATGCTGCCCTTCTGATCTCTGTTGATTGATCTAAGGGGTGCATCTCCCTGGAGTAGTTGGGTGTATCTCCTTGAGGTAGTTGTTCTGCTTGTAGGCCTTTCTGCTGTTTGGCTGAGGGATAATCCATGGAAATGAGTCCAGTTCCAGGCCCAAAGGATAACATGAGGCAATAGTCTCAGGGGTTTCACCAGGCTATCTGACCACTGATTTTGGTTATTTTTGTATTTTTGAATTTTGTTCCACATTTTCCTTCTTACTCTATCCAAGATCTCTATTTCTGATCCCTTTCTGAGTAGTTGGCATTGTTAGCCAGGGACTCTCTAGTTCTTCTGGTCCCAGAGTTATGAAGACTGAGATTCTCATGGTCCATTATTTCCTTGGACTATTGTTTCCATATGACTTTGATTTTCTTCACTCTACTTTGCTTCAGGAAAGGGAAGACCAAAAGTTGCATCATAGATGGCTACTTGAAAGCTTTTAAGACCCCAGTCACTGCTCACAAAAGTATGATGTAGAACAATATTTTTATGTACTACGTTGTGCTAATTGAGCCTGATGCCCCCTGAGACCAGGCTCTGTAGCTTACAGGCCTAGTGACTCAGTCTCTCAAGGTGCTTGTTTGTCACTGTGTAGCTACTCCAACCTTGTTTCTTGTTAGTTCTATAACATATATGGGTATGTTCATAGCACAAATACATAGGTAAGAATATCATCAGCCAAATATATCTATGTTCTTTTCATGTATGACACTCTTAAGGTCATCTCACGATTTGTCTGGTTTTCAATTGTTAATATTCAATGAGTCAAGTCTATTCTTGAGATCACCTCCAACTTCAGATGGGATATATTCAAGGTCATACTTTGGCTCTCTTGGACTTGCTTTAATTTTCTTTAACTTTAATTTGACCTTGCATATGAGCAATTGATGGTCTGTTCCATTGGTCTTGTTTTGACTGATGATACTGAGCTTCTCCATCAGCTTTTTCCATACATGCAGTTGATTTGATTCCTGTATATTTCATCTGATGAAGTCCATGTGGGACCATTTATGTTGTTGAGGAAAGGGTATTTTCAATGAATAAGTCATTGGTATTGCAAAATTCTGTCATGCAATCTCTGGCATCTTTCTATCACCAAGGCTATGTTTTTTAACTACTGATCCTTGTTCTGTGTTTCTGACTTTTGCATTTCAATCACAAGTAATTATCAATGCATCTTGAGTGCATGTTTGATCTATTTTAGACTGCAGAATTTGGTAAATATCTTCAATTTCTTCATCTTTGTCATCAATAGGTGGTGAGTAAATTTGAATAATAGTTATATTAACTGGTCTTCCCTATAGGCATATGGATATTATCCTATCACTGACAGTGTTATATTTCAGGATAAATTTTGAATTTTTTTTTTTTTTTTTTGCTTATGAGAGTCACACCATTTCTCTTCAATTTGTCATTCCTGGTATAGTATTCCATGTGTTTGTCTGATTCAAAATGGCCAATACCAGTCCATTTCACCTCACTAACCACTCCTCAGAAGGAAGATGGGGCAATCTACTTCCGTAGGGATATTGCCTTGGTAACCTAAGGAGGGGTCGCTATGAGTCAGGTCTGACTCAACGGCACATAACAACAACATAATACATCGATTATCAATCTTTTTTTTGTTCCATTTCATTTTTAATGACTTCCAATTTGACTAGGGCCATAGTTTGTATATTTCACTTTCCTATTATTAATGGATTTTGGTAGCTGTTTTTCTTTTATTTTTAATTGTGCCACACCAGTAAATGAAGGTCCCAAAAGCTTTATGCCATCCATGTCATTAAGGCCCACCCTACTTTGAGGAGACAGCTCTATTTCTGTCAAATTTTGAGGGCCTTCTTGCCTGAGGGACTCATTTTCAGGCACTATATCAGATGATGCTCCACTGCTACTCATAGGTTTTTAACTGTCTAACTTTTTAGAAATAGATCACCAAGTCCTTTTCAATCTGTCTTAGTGTGGAACCTCTGCTTCAACCTGTCTACCTTGGATGACTCTGGTGGTATATAAAATGGCATATTTTGAGCATCACAGCAACATGCAAGCCACCACAGTACAACAAATTAACAGAGGAGAATTTTCAACTACATTTACATAAATACACTGTTGTGGTTTGGACCTATAAGCAGCATCATGATAAATGGAGAAAGGATTGAGGTTGTCGAAGAATTCACATTGCTTGCTTCTATAATCAATGCCAATGGAAGCAGCAGTCAGGACATTAGACAAAGTATAGCACTTGGCAAGTCGGTTGCAATGGACCTCTTTCAAGTTCTGAGGAGCAAAGTTGTGCCTTGAGGATGAAGGTGTACCTGACAGAAGTCATCATATTTTCAATCCCCTCATATGCATGTGAGAGCTGGACAATGAATTAGGAAGACTGAAGAAGAGTTGATGCTTTTGAGTTGTGGTGCTGGTGAAGAATACTGAAATATCATGGACTGCTAAAAGAACTAGCAGATCTGTCCTGGAGGAAGCACAGCTGAAATGCTCCTTGGAAGCAAGAATGGCCAGACTGCATCTCATCTACTTTGGTCATGTTGTCAGAAAGGACCATTCCCTAGAGAAGGATGTCATGCTTGGTAAGGTGGAGAGTCTACAAAAGAGGAGAAAGCCTTCAATGAGATGGATTGATATGGTGGCTGTGACTATGGACTCAAATATAACAAGGATTATGGAACTGGCACAGGATGGGCAGTGTTTCATTCTGTTGTGCATAGGGTCGCTATGAGTCGGAAATGACTCTACAGTACCTAACAATAACAACACTGCTGTTGTTTGTGCCATTGAGTCAATTCTAACTCATGTTGTTGTTGTTGTTATGTGCCGTCAAGTCGGCCCCAACTCATAGCGACCCCTCCTTGGGTTTCTGAGGCAGTATCACTATGGAAGTAGGATTGCCCAACCTTCCTTCTGAGGAGTGGCTGGTGGGTTTGAACCGCCAGCCGTCTGGTTAGCAGGCAAGTGTCTTTTCCACCATGCTACCAGAGCTCCCTTCAAACTCATAGTGACCCCATAGAACAGAGTAAACTGACACAGAGGGTTTTCTAGGCTACAGTCTTTATGAAAGCAGATTGCCACATCTTTGTGTCCTAGAGTGGCTGGTGTGTTTGAACCACATTTCAGTTAGCAGCCTAGCATTTAACTACTGCACCACCATGGCTTCTAGATCAACAGAAGATATTACAATATGTATATGGAACCATTTGGTTTTGTTTTCTTTATTACGAGTTAAAAAATTTTTATTGGGATAAAATATATATATATGTATGTATGTAACAAACATCTTGCCATTTTTGGAATATTTAAGCATACAACTCCTGGCATTAATTATACTTATAATATTGTAAAACTATCAGTACTATTTTCAAAACCTTCTCATCATCCCCCAAAAAAACTTAATACACTTTAAGCAATAACTACACAATGCCTTTTCCTCTAGTTTTGGTAACTTTTAATCTAATTTCTGTTTCCATGAATTTACCTATTTTAGTTATTTCATATAAGTGGAATGGTACAATATGTGTCCTTTAGTGTCTGGTTTCTTTCATTGAAGATAATGTTTTCAAAGTTCCTCATGTATCAAAACTTCATTCCTATGTATGGATGAATAACATCATCTATGTTACCATATTTTGTTTACACATTCATCTAGTTATATGAGCTTTGGGTTGTTCTTAACTTTTGTGAATAATGCTGCTATGAACAATGAAGTTCAAGTTAACAAGTCCCTGCTTTCATTTCCTTGGGTGTATACTCTAGAGTATAAATGCTGGGACATACGATAATTCTGTTTAATTTTTGAGAAACTACCAAATTGAAGGTTGGGTAATCTACTTCTGTAGTGATACTGCCTTGGAAACCAAAGGGGGGAGGTCGCTGTGAGTCAGGTCCGACTTGAAGGCACATAACAACAACAACAACCAAATTGTTTTCCAAAGTGGCTGCACCATTTTCATTCCCATCAGCAAAACATGAGAATTCTAATTTGTCCACATTCTGTCCAACACTTATTATTTTTTATCTTTTAAAAAATCATAATCATCTCATTGTCATTTTGATTTCTATTTCTCTAATGAGTAATTATGTTGGGCATCTTTTAATGTTTTTATGCGCCATTTATGTATGTTCTTTGGAGAACTGTCTATTCAAATCATTTGTTGATTTTAGAAATTGAGTTCCTTTTTTATTGCTGAAACATAAGAATTCTTTATATATTCTGAATACCAGATCCTAAGACTAGACAATCTATTTCCATAAAGATTTACTGCTTCAGAAATCCAGAAGGGGTCACTATGAGTCAGCATCAATTTGATAGAGGTGTTGGTGTTGTTAGGTGCCATCGTATCATCTCTGACTCATAGCAACTTCATGTACAGCAGAATGAGAAACTGCCTGGTCCTGTGCTAGGTTCACGATCTTTGCTATGCTTGAGCCCATTGTTGCAGTCACTGTGTCAATCCATCTCGTTGAGGGACTTCTCTTTTTCCGTTGTCCCTCCACTTTGCCAAGCATGATATCCTTCTCCAGGGAATGGTCCTGTCTTACCACATGACCAAAGTAGGTGAGACCAAGTTTGCCAATTCTCACTTACAAGGAGCATTCCAGCTGCACTTCTTCCAGGATGGATTTGTTAGTTCTTTTAGCAGTTCATGGTACTTTCAGCATTCTTTGCCAACATCACAACTCAAAAACATCAACTCTTCTTTGGTCTTCCTCTTCCACTGTCCAGCTCTCACATGTATATGAGACAATTGAAAATACTATGACTTGTGTCACGCATAATTTAGTCTTCAAGGAAACATTTTTGCTCTTCAACTCTTGAGAGAGGTCCCTTGCAGCAGATTTGCCCAATACTATATGATGTCTGATATCTTGACTGCTACTTCCATTGGTTTTGATTGTAGAAGCAAATAATATTAAGTCTTCTACAACTTCAATCTTTTCTCCATTTATCATGATGCTGCTTATTGGTCCTGTTGTGAGGATTTTTGTTTTCTTTATTGAAGTGTAATCTATACTGCAGACTGTAGTTTTTAATCTTCATTAGTAAGTGTTTCAAGTCATCCTCACTTTCAGTGAGCAAAGTTGTGTGTCTGCTTTACATAGGTTGTTAATGAGTGTTCTTCCAATCCTGATGCCACATTCTTATTCATATAGTCCAGCTTCTCAGATTATTTGTTCAGCATACAGATTGAATAAGTATAATGAAAGGATGCAAACCTGACACACTCCCTTCTTGATTTTGAACCATGCAGTGTCCTCTTGTTCTGTTCGAATGACAGCCTCCTGGTCTATGTACAAGTTCCTCATGAGCACAATTAAGTGTTCTGGAATTACCACATTCTTCTCAATGTTATTCACAATTTGTTATGATCCACATAATCAAATGTTTTTGAATAGTAAATAAAACACAAGTAAACATCTTCCTGGTATTCTTTCCTTTGGCCAAGATCCATGTGACATCAGCAATGATATCCCTCATTCCACATCCTCTTCTGAATCCAACTTACACTTCCGGAAGTTCTCTGTCAATGTACTGCTGCAACCATTTTTGAATTGTCTTGAATAAGCTCTTACTTGCGTATGATATTAATAATATTGCTTGATAATTACTACATTCTATTGGATCACCTTTCTTTGGAATGGGTACAAATATGTTTTTTTTTCCAGTCAGTTGGCCAGGTAGTTGTCTTCCAAATCACTTGGCATAGCCAAGTGAGTGCCTCTAGTGCAGCATCTGTTTGTTGAAACATCTCAATGGATATTCCGTCAATTCCTGAAGCCTTGTTTTTTGCTACTTCCCTCAGTGCAGCTTTGACTTATTCCTTCAATACTATTGGTTCTTGATTATATGCCACCTCCTGAAATGACTGAAGATGGACCGGTTCTTTTTGGTACAGTAACTCTGTGTATTCCTTCCATCTTCTTTTGATTGTTCCTGCATCGTTCAATATATTGCCCATAGAATCTTTCAATATTGAAACTTGAGGCTTAAATTTCCTTTTCAGTTCTTTCAGCTTGAGAAATGCCGAGTGTGTTCTCCCCTTTTGGCTTTCCAATTCCATGTCTTTGCACATTCCATTATAATAATTGTCTTTGTCTTCTCAAGCTGCTCTTTCCAATCTGTTTAGTGCTTTTATCTTTTTTTTTTTTTTTTTTTTTTTTAAATCTTCCCTTTGCTTTAGCTACTCTCCATTCAAGAACAAGTTTCAGAGTCTTTTCTGACATCCATTTTGGTCTTTTCTTCCTTTCTCATCTTTTTAATGACCTTTTGCTTTCTTTATGGATGATGTTCTTGATGTCATCCCACAATTCCTCTAGTTTTTGGTCACTAGTGTTCAATGCATCAAATCTATTCTTTAAATGGTCTCTAAATTCAGGAGGGATGTAATAAAATTCATATTTTGGATCTTGTGGACTTTTTTAATTGTCTTCAGCTTCAATTTGAACTTGTATATGAGCAGTTGATGGTCTGTTCGACAGTCAGCTCCTGGCCTTGTTTTGACTGAAGATATTGAGTTTCTCCATCACCTCTGGCCACAGATGTCATCAATCTGATTCCTGTGTACTACATCTGGTAAAGTCTATGTGTATAGCCATTGTTTGTGTTGTTGAATAAAGGTATTTGCAATGAATAAGTCATTGGTCTTGCAAAATTCTATCAAGCAATCTCCAGCATTATTTCTATTTCCAAGGCCAAATATTCCAACTACCAGTGATTCTTCTTTGTTTCCAACTTTTGCATTCCAGTCACCATTGATAATCAGCATATCTTGATTGCATGTTTGGTCAGTTTCAGACTGCAGAAGTAGTTGGTGAAAATCTTCAATTTCCTCTTCTTTGAATTTGGTGGTTGGTGCATGAATTTGAATAATACTTGTATTAACTGGCTTTTCTTATAGGCATATGGATATTATTCTATCAATGACAGCATTGTACTTCAGGATAGCTCTTGAAGCATTCTTTGTGATGATTAATGCACACCATTCCTCTTCAAAATGTCATCTCTGTCATAGTAGATCATATGGTTATCTGATTCAAAATAGCCAAAACCAGTTCATTTCAGCTCACTGTTGTTGTTGTTATGTGCTGTTGAGTTGGACCCAACTCCTAGTGACCTCTCCTTGGGTTTCCGAGGCAGTATGAGTATGGAAGCAGATTGCCCCATCTTCCTTCCGAGGAATGGCTGGTGGGTTTGAACTGCCAGCCTTCTGTTTAACAGTCAAGTGCCTTAGGCACATGTTACCAGAACTCACTAATGCCTAGGATATCGATCTATATGTGCTCCATTTATTTTTGCCAACTTCCAATTTTTCTAGATTCATACTTCTTACTTTCCATATTCTGATTATCAAAGATGTTTGCAGCTGTTTCTTCTCCTACTGAGTCATGCCACTTCAGTAAATGGCGGCCCCAAAAGTTCTACTTTATCTGTATCATTAAGGTAGGCTCTACTCTGATGAGGCAGCTCCTTCCCAGTCATATTTTGAGCGCCTTCTGACC
The DNA here is from genome assembly GCF_000298275.1 of Orycteropus afer afer. Taxonomy (NCBI): domain Eukaryota; kingdom Metazoa; phylum Chordata; class Mammalia; order Tubulidentata; family Orycteropodidae; genus Orycteropus; species Orycteropus afer. Next base: position 249,364 of record NW_006921884.1, on the reverse strand, counting down.
TGAGGGGCTCAACTTCCAGCACTGTATCAGACAATGTTTCAGGGTTATTCATAAAATTTTCCAGTAAAATATCAGACAGTTTTTCTTTATTATTCATAAGTGTGATAGTTGGAGCTGTATGTCAACTTGACTGGACCACAATTCTGTATGGTTTAAGCAATTGTGGTGTGGGTTGTTCCCATGATGGGATCAGATGTATATGTTTTGAGCAGCCAATCCATTGAAAGGGAGTTTCCCTAGGGGTGTGGCTGGCTTCCAATATATTTATGGACATTCTGGAAAAAGAGACACCCTTCTGTGGAACGAGATTCTGTTGTGCTACTTACAACTGTCCATGAGTGAACAATCTACCATTTGGCCTGGAGATCTTGGATTCATCATTCATTGGAGGCAACAGCCCGTATACTGTCTGCTAACCTTAAGCTCTTCAGCCCCAGCAGCTGCATGAGTCAGGAAAAGCCTCCAGCTTGACATTTGATCCAAGAACTTGGGACTTGCCAGCTTCTATAAGTGTGTGAACCATTTTCCTAAGACAAATTTATTTCTCTCTCTATATAAGCTATACTTGTTTTGTTTCTCTAGAGAACCCAGTCTAACACATAAGGTTTACTACTATTCATAAGATTTCACTGCTATTCATAAGGATAGCAGTGAGTTAAGTTTTTTGTTTGTTATGAAGTGGAAGATTGGCAAAGATTTTCTCCTATTCTGTGTTTTTTTAATACTCCTTGATAGAGTTCTTTGATGCACAAAATGTTTAAATTTTGATGAAGTTAAATTTACCTAGTGTCATATTTAAGAAATCACTGCTGGTTCAAGGTCATGAAATTTTGCACCTATGATTCCTTCTAAGAGTTTCATAGTTTTAGCTCTTAAATTTGGGTATTCAGTCATTTTGTGTTTATAGTTCTTTGTTATATAATGTTACTTACTTTTTGCTAGTATTATTTTATTTTCTATTCTTCTTATTCTCTCTATTAGTCCAGGTAATTGAAAATTAATTCTATTCTGAAATCCCTCTGATTAAGGATGCTTTCAAGAAAGCAGGGAATGATGCCAAAAGAGGAAATAAAAGCATAATGACTTTTAAAGCATAAAGTACTGTTGGAGTCCTCTTGGAATAATAATATTGTAACATCTGAAGTCTGGATTCCATTCTTAGACAGTATAAATCTTTAACATAATTAAGAAATATTCCATAAATGTGTTCAATATATATATATATATATCTACTTCTTTTCAGTGTTTATGTCCCTAACTTTAACTTTTATCCCTTTATCTCATCACCAATATTCTTTTTTTGGCAAATGCTCTAATTTGTTTGCTTTTAAAACTGTCATAATTAAGGCTTCATTAGAACTGTTTGAAAATAAAAACCTTTAATCCCAACAATCCTGTCATCAACCTTAAAATGGAGTACCCCCTTATGGCCAGGAGGTGGGAAAATAGAAGTTTACATAATCACAGAGCCTACTGCATAAAGCCATTCTAGGTGAGGAATTACAAATGATTCCTCTGGGACAATGCTCAGGGTGGCTGAAATTCTCATGGGTCAGTTTTCATTTTCAGAAAGCACTAAAGAACTATAAAAGGCCCTGAATCAAGGGAATTTTATTTCAACAAATGATATTCTGAAAATCAGTTCAATACAAGACAGCTTTCTAATCTCAAATACCAATCAAAATTAATACTGTTTAGTTGGATGTCTATGCATACTTCTGTTTTATTTAGGAATGAACATTCTTGTGTTAAATGAATTTTCACAAATTCCCTATTTTGAAATTGGTTTAACAAGGAAGTTCTTTTTACTATTTTTTTTCATGTGTTGTACATATTAGAAAATATATAAAGTTCTCAAGCCTTCAATACCCATACTCATGTTTTAAAACATAATAATCAAAGTATTTCTTTAATATTATTTGAATTAAAAAATAAGCGTATATTTGTCTTTCATAGATAATAATTATAACATTGGAACTGTTTTTTTAACCTAGATATAGAATCCTTAGTCTTCCTTTTTTCCTAGCCCAAATCCAGCTATGAAATCCTAATACACAGTACCTAGAAAATACATCTTTTCAAGGAATATGGGTGGGAAATTTACTGCTCTCTATTATCTAAAATACCTACCATACCCTGATACTTTTGAGAATTCTGGAATTTCCGTATTGAGTCAGGCCAAAATCCCTTTAGCCAGTGTGTTCTGTGAACAGAGATTTGAATCAATATTTCATTGGAAGTCAGTGATGCAATTTCTCTCAGTAGCAGCCTTAACAATTCAGTACACTAAACTTTCTATAAGTAGCCATTTCTATATGTTGTTTGTAAAGCCTCTAAGTTCTCTCAAAATCCTGCCAAGCAGAGGGTTGGCAGTTCAAACCCACCAGCCACTCCTCATAAGGAAGATTGGGCAATCTACTTCCATAGTGATACCACCTCGGAGAGCCAAGGAGGGGTCACTATGAGTCGGAACCAACTCCATAGCAGTGGTAATTAGAAAGAGGTGTAAGTTTAAGGTGGGGGTATATATATATATATATATATATATATATATATATATGATTTAAACATATTTATAAAATGTAAGGAATAGGATTAAAATACAGAAGAGAGTATATAAAGAAATAGTTATGAAAAATACAGATCAAGATGAATTTAAGAGGAGAGGATGAATTTTTTATCTTTCCACAAAGGTAAGAACTCTTCTTTAAGGAAAGGCAGTGAAAATATTTCAATCTGCAGAAAATGTGTATAGATGATGTGGTAAGGTGGGGAGTAGAAGAAGTTCCATGATTACCTTTGTGTTGGTTATCTGTTGTTATTATTAGGTGTTGTGTCGTCAAGTTGGTTTCACCTCATAGTGACCCTGTGTACAACAGAAAGAAATACTGCTTTGTCTTTCACTATCCTCACAATGATTGCCATGCTTGAGCTCATTTTTGTAGTCACTAAGTCAACTCATCTTGTTAAGGATTTTCTCTTTATTTCACTGACTTTACCAAGCATGATATCTTTCTCCAGAGACTGGTCCCTCCTGATAACATGATCAAAGTAAAAGAGAGGTCTAGTCATTTTCTCTTCTAGTGAGTATTCTGGCTATACTTTTTTCAAGAGAGATTTATTCATTCTTCTACCAATTCATGGTGTATTCAATATTCTTCACCATAATTCAAATGAATCACTTCTGCATTCTTATTTATTCATTGTCCAGCTTTAGCATACATGAGGCTATTGAAAAAACAAAGGCTTGGGTTAGGTGCACCTTAGTCTTCAAAGTGACATCTTTGCTCTTTAACATTTTAAAGAGAGTCCTTCTCCATCAATTCTAAGTCCAAAGTATCTTCTGTCGATCCACCTAAATCAATTATGGGAGAGACTGTAGGTGTATTCTATTCTAGACAAAATTCCTATCCATCTGTTGACCTGTAAAACCTAGAATATGGGCTATATGCTTCAAAAGTACAATGGTAAAACAGGCATAAAGCAGATAGAGCTCACATTATTCCTTGATGAATTAGCCATTCAGAGATACTATGACAAACAAAACAAAACCACGAAGTGACTTTGCTATAAAAACCAAAACCAAACTCACTGCCACAGAGTTAAATCCAATTCATAGCGACCCATCCTTGGGTTTCCAATGTGGTATCTCTACGGAAGTACATTGCCCAGTCTTCCTTCTAAGGGGTGACTGTTGGGTGCATATCTGCAATTCTTCTTTTTTTTTTTTTTTCCCTTTTGAGTTAGTACATATAAAAGAAAACAAATAAATTCCTATGAACAAAGACTATAATCAATAATCCTGATATTTATGTCTGGAACATGATAATGCCTTTAAAAAGTATAAAATATCTATAACTAAAATAAGAGAATAAAAGGTACACAAAATATTTAAAGAGCAAACCTTTGTTAGATTAAAATCCAAACCCACTGCCTCCAAATCTATTTTCACTCATAGCTACTCTGTAGGACAGAGTAGAACTGCCTCTGAGAAAATATTAGCTGGATTCTAATCTTGTTCTTGATGAAATCTGGGATTAATCTGACATTTTTTACCTTCAACATTTCCTAAGCCCTCTAAATAACTCCTGAGTTTATCACTTTCCACAGTTAAATGGAATGAATTGAATTGTGCCCCACAAAAATGATATGTCAAAGTCTTAACCCTATACCTTTAATAATGACCTCATTTATAAATAGAGGTTTTCTTTGGTTATGTTATTAAAGTCATACCAAAGTAGGGTTGACTCTTCAGCTACTCACTTCTGAGTAGTATTTTACAAAAAGAATAAAACACACACACAAGGAGAGGACAGGTGACATGTGAGGACTCCTGTATGAACAATAAAGTGGCAAACAATCTAGATGCAACAATGGATCTCTCCTCGTCCAGAGCCAAGAAGAATGAAGAAAACCAAAAATTCATGGAAACAATTAGTCCTAGCGACTGGTACACCATCCAATCTGCAGCTTATGCGACTATGACACCAGAAGGACTATATGGTGACTGGCTATTCCTGTAACCACTTGGAAGAGGATCTATGTAGGAGATCATGGATAGACAGGGAGAACAATGTGGAACAAAACTCAAAATCATTTGAAGAAAAAAAAGCGGGGAACCAGGTTTGCTGGCCCAATAGAGCCTGGTGGAACCACTGAGACTATGGTCCATAGCTGCCCTTCAGGTCTGGAATTGAACGCATGCCTGTGGCTTCCAGCCAAACAATAGAAAGGCATATGAGTTGAACATTTACCTGAGGTAGATACACTCCTTGGATAGAACAAGCATGGGAGAAAGAAGGGTTGCTTATGCACAGGGAGACAGCTCAGGGGGTAGGAATGCATGGAGGGATGGACACAGGGAAGAGGTAACTATTGGGAGGAAGTAGGAGGGGAGATGTTGCATTGTGGTAAATTGTGGTCAATGTCATGAGATGGGGGGTGTGTAAACTGCTGTATGGAAAGTGTATTTGCTCTGTAAATTTTCACCCACATCACAATAAAAAGAAGAAAATAAAAAATAAATTGGCAATGAAAGTAGGAGAAAGGCCCACAGAACAAATTGACACTGCTAAGAACCTGATTTGGACTTTTATCCACCAGAATTGTAAGAAAATAAATTTTGATTCTTTAGAGCCACACACTTGTAATATTTGTTATGGCAGCACTAGATAACTAAGAATTTGGTACCAGAGAGCAATGGGTTCTGCTCTAACAAATGCTTAAAATGTTGAAATGGTTTTGGAATTGTATAATGGGTAGAGTCTAGGGTAATTTTGTTCTGGCATAGTGCCTAAGGCATTTGACTGTTAACCAGTAAGCTGGTGGTTCAAACCCACCAGCTACTCCTTGGAAGGAAGATGGGACAATTTATTTCCATAGAGATACCACCTCAGAAACCCAAGGAAGGTTCTCTATATGGTGCAAATAACTCGATGGCAATGAGTTTGGTTTGGTTTTTGGTTTTTCTCCCTTGGGCCACTGGGTAGATTCAAGCCACCTATCTTTCATGAGTAGCCAAGCACTTAACCATTGTGCCACAGGGTTCCTTGAAAGGGACAGAGAACAGACAAAATTAATGAAAACTCTATGCTTCCTGGAATTATATGGGTAGGAAATGAGACAATGGATCTACTTGGTTGTGATCATATGTTGTCCTCCAAGAAAATGAAGAAGCCATTGAAAGAGCAGTTCAGAGATCAGTAGAACTGTCATAGTGTAAGGGGCAAGGTCACAGTTTCCTCAGTTTCAAAGGATGGGGCTATCACCTATATTACAAAGGGTGGATCTCCCACTTCAGTTCCAGAGGATTGGTTTGTCATCCCAGTGAACCTGGAAAGTGGGATCACTATCCTGGGGCAATTTGACTGCATCCAGAGTCTGGAAAACAGCACTGATGCCCAAATGTGCCTGCAGAACAAAGGATAATTTTCGAGCCTTGAGATCTAATGGAACTTCTGGGTTTTGGACTTGCTTTGTAACTGTGATCCCTTCTTTCCTTCCAGTTTCTCCTTTTCAGAAGGGGAGCGTAGTTAGGCTCTTATTACAGTGGCCTAGGCAGGAAATTACAAAAGCCTGAATGAAAGCAATATTGGAAAAAGTGTAAATAGAGACATGAGGGCAGGTTCACTTAATATTTATGTTATAGTACTGATAGGAATTGATGTTAGATTAGATTTCTGTGTTTTGAAGTTCACTTGCATTTCAGGGGCTTTTTGATCAAGTCTAGCAGTGGTCATTTCATGGTTCATGAACCACTAAAAATCTGAGAGCAATGATATATGTTGTGGTGTGCTGTCGAGTTGATTCCAACTCACAGCAACCCTATAGGACAGAATAGAATTATCCTATAAAATTTTGAAGGCTGTAATTTTTAAACAGAAGTAGACTGCCCCTTCTTTCTCCTGAGGAGCAGCTGGTGGGTTCAAACAACTGACCTTTCAGTTAGCTGATAAGCAGTTAACCACTGTGCCACCAGGGTACCCATAAATTGTACAAATACATGAAGAAAATTTTCCACACAATTTCTGGAACATCCTGGATTCCCTGAAATTCATCCATGATCTGTCTTGATCTGAAGTATGGTTTTAAAAAACCTGAATATTTGGGATTAAAATTCCAAATGAAAGAAAATTAATCTTGTCTTTTCTCCATTTTTATTAACATGTACACTTTCCTGCAGTTATATTTATTTCTATGCTCTCTTAGGATTCTTTAAGGTCTTTGTTATGGATTGAATTGTGTCCCCCAAAAGATATGTTGAAGTGCTAATACCTGAACCTGTGTGACTTTGTTTTGGGAAATAGAGTCTTTCTTTGAAACCATTATTAGTTAACTAAACAAGGTCATGGTAGCATAGTGCCTGAGGCACTTAACTGCTAACCAGAAGGCTGGCAGTTCAAACCTACCAGCCACTCCTTGGAAGGAAGATGGGGCAATCTACTTCCCTGGTGATACTGCCTGGGAAACCCAAGGAGGGGTCACTATGAGTTGGGGATGACTCGAGGGCACATAACAACAACAACAAACAAGGTCATAGGGTAGGTCCTTCTGAATGGTGTTTTATAAAAAAGGAGAACAGACATGGAAACAGAGCTACATATACAAATAAGGAGCCATGTGAAGACAAACCTGGAGGCAGCAAAGGAATGTTTAGGATTGTCAAAAGACAGTATAAGTGAGGACAGAGACATGGAAGAGTTCCTCTCAGAACTCTCAGAAGGAATCAATCTGGCCAATATCCTAATTTGTGCTTTTAACCTCCAGAACTGTGAGACAATGAATCTCTTTTCTTGAAAGTACTCACTTTGTGGTACTGTGTTACTGTAGCCTTAGGAAACTAATATAATCTTATTTGCTGTGCATCATCATACCAATGCTCATTTGATGAGCATCATCAAACCAATGCTCATGTACCATGCTCACTTATTCTAAGTATTACAGATACATTAGTGATCAGAACAGTATGATGCCGTTTTTTTATGTAGGCTGGAGCTCTGGTAGCACAGTGGCTAAGGCACTTGACTGCTAACCAGAAGGCTGGTGGTTCAAACCCACCAACCATTCCTCAGAAGGAAGATGGTGCAATCTACTTCCATAGTGATACTGCCTCAGAAACCCAAGGAGGGGTCACTATGAGTCGGGTCCCACTCGATGGCACATAACAACAACAACAATAATGTGATTACAAATGTCATATGTGCTCTGAAGGAAAATTGAGGGGTGCTAAAAGGAGGGGTCACTATGAGTCAGATTCTATTTGATGGCAGTGAGTTTGGCTTTTTGGTTTGGTGAGAGCGTAGAACACTGGAGGCACACTAGTTAAGCATTCAGTTGCTAATAGAAAGGTTGATATTTTGAACCCAGCAACCACAACATGGGAGACACATGTGGTGATCTGCTCCTGTAATGATTACAGCCTACAAAATCCTAAAGATCAATTCTACTCTGTCATATAGGATCACTATGAGTTGGAATTGCCTTGACTTAATGTCACACAACAACAGAAATGCTGAACAATTCTATTCTTTTGAATGGGTTATTAGTCAGATATTGACTTGACGGCATTTAACAACATAAGGGCATAATCTGGAGATGGAGATGGGGTGAGGAGGTAGAAATGTCAGAGAATGCCAACTGGGGAAGTGAATATATACATGCATGAATAAAATAGTGAATGAAAAATGAGTGAATTGAATTTTAAGCTTATATAAGGTTTTTCAAAAAGTAAATAAATAACAGGTATTGTGTTATTACTCACATATCATACAATGCATGCATTTAAAGTGTAGAATTTAATGTTTTTAAATGTATTCATAGAATTGTACAACCATCACCAAAATCAATTTTGTAATATTTTCATCAGTACAAAGAGAAACCCTATACACACTAGCAATTATTTTCCACGGTCTTCCAACCTCTTCGAGGCCTAAGTAAGCATTAATCCATGTTCTGAGTCTATAGAATCACCTATTCTGGACATTTTAATGTAAATGGAATCATGCAGTCTGTGACCTTTTTTAATTATTTCAGTTAGCTTAAGGTCTTCAAGGTTCATCCATGTTGTAGTATGAATATGTATCAGTACTTTATTTCTTTTTATGAATAACTAGGATTTCATTACATGGATATCCCACTTGTCTTAGGCTCAGTTCTCTAGAGAAGTAAAACCAGTGAAAGTAACATGTGTGTGTGTGTGTGTGTGTGTGCAGAGAGAGAGAGAGAAGACAGGAATACTTCTCAGGCAAATGGCTCACACAGTTGTAGAGGTTGGCAAGTCCCAAGTTCATGGGTCAAATGGCAAGCTGGAGGTTTTTCCTGTTTCATGCAGCTGCAGGGGCTGATGAACCCAAGATCAGCAGGCAGTATAGCAGGCCACTGGCTACAGCAGATGATGAATCCAAGATTGGTAGGTCAAATGGCAGATTGTTGAATCACAGGCTACAAAGGCAACAATCAGAAGATTGGCAGGCAGTGCAGCAGGCCACTGGTTCAGCTCCAATGACCAGAGATGATGCTGAGCTAGATGCAGAATCCAGACCCAGTAGAAAACCAGAGAATGTTCCCAGGATGTCCATACATATATTGGAAACAGGCCACACCATTGAGGAAATTTCTTTTCAACTGAGTGACTACTCATAGACCATCTGATCATGGAGGTGATTACATCACAACTGCTTAAATCACTTACAATCATGGTCCAGCCAGCTTGGCACACAAACTTAACCATCATATCACCTTTTGTTTGTCCATTTATCATTTGATGGACATTTGGGATGTTTCCACTCTTTGGTTAGTATGAATAATGCCATTATGAATATTTGTTTACAAGTTGTTGTGTGGACATATGTGTTCATTTCTCTTGGCATATAACTAAGAACGAAATTACTGAGTCATATGATAACTCATTGCTTAACCTTTTGATAAACTGTGACTATTTTCCTTTTCTTATTACACTTACCTTATTGTTTCCATTATCTCTCACTTTGGATAATTTTGGGAAAATACCATTTAAGCTGAATTTTGTGCTAATGAAACCATGTTTTAAAGTATCTTGGTATTCAATGACATCTGGCTTGTTAACACTCCTAAGAAAGCTCTGAATTAGGGATCATAAGATCCTGATATGAAGACTAAATACTAATATTAGCTTATTATGTGAACAGATACAACTTTTAATCCATACAAAAGCAGAAATAAATTTCTTTTGAGAAAATATTTTCTAGCATAAAACTTATATTTAATTCACTGCTACTGAAATTTATAATTTTTAGTGAATAAGTCATTAGTCTTAGAAAAGTGTATAGATCTCTGGTGTCATTCTACCACCCAGAAAATATTTTCCAGCTATTAATACTGTTTGTTTCAAACTTTTTAAATCAAATCACCATAATTATCAATGAATCTTGATTGAATGTTTTATCAATCTCAGGCTGCAGAAGTTGGTAAAATTTTCAATTGTTCATCTTTACCATTAGTAGTTGGTGCATAAATTTGAATAACAGTTATATTAAATGGTCTTCCTTGTAGCTATATGGATATTATCCTATCACTGAGAGTGTTATGCTCAGGATAGATTTTGGAATATTCTTTTTGCATTGAATGCAATATTAATTTGTCATTGCTCCTCATTTTCCTTCCCCAGAGCAGCTGGTGTGTTTGAACCACTGACCTTCTGGTTAGCAGCCAAGTGCCTTAACTACTACACCACAAGAGCTCCTTATAGTAAACCATATGATTATTTAATTCAAAATGGGCAGCATCAATTTGAGCTAATTCCTAGTTTATCAGTATTTTTGCATTCCATTTCATTTTTGATGACTTCTTATATTCCTAGGAGATCTGGTAGCATAATATCTAAGGCATTTGACTGCTAACCAGAAAGCTGGTGGTTCAAACCCACCAGCCACTCCTTGAAATGAAGATTGGACAATCTACTTCAGTAGTGATACCACCTCTGAAACATAAGGAGGGGTAACTATAAGTCGGATCCAACTCGATGGCAGTGAGGTTAATTTTTTTTTTTTTTTAAATATTCCTAGATTCACACTATGTACTTTCCTCAATCCAATTATTAATGGGTATTTGAAGCTGTTTCAGCTCATATTGACTCATGTCACATCAGAACATAAAGATTCCAAAAGCTTTAACTCCATCCAAGTCCTTAAGGTTTACTCTACTTTGAAGTTCTTCCCCAGTCATATTTTGAATGGCTTCCAACATGAGGGGCTCCTCCTCCAGCTCTAGATCAGACAATGCTCCACTGTTATTCATAATGTTTTCACTTGCCAATTTTTTTGGAAGTAGATCACCAGGTCTTCCTTAATTGCCTGTCTTCATCTGGAAGCTCAACTGAAACCTGTTCCCCACGAGTGACCCTGCTGGTATTTGAAATACGTGTGGCATAGTTTTCAGCATCACTGCAACATGTAAGACACCAAAATAGGACAAACTGACAGACGATAGTGGGAGTAAGATCTAGAGTATAGTATGTGTCAGGACCATCTGCTTTCTATGTTATTCAAAATGTCCTATCTGTGGGAGAAGCTTAATAAAATATCCTGTTACTATTGAGTTAATTAGGAGCTCTGGTAGCTTAGTGCCTAAGGCACTTGACTGCTAACCAGAAGGCTGGCAGTTCAAACCCACCAGCCACTCCTCAGAAAGAAGATGGGGCAATCTACTTCTGTAGTGATAAATGCCTCGGAAACCCAAGGAGGGGTCGCTATGAGTCAGGTCTGACTCTATGGCACATAACAACAACAACAACAATTGAGTTAATTGGGATTCATGAGTATAGCATGTGTTAGAGCATAGCCACTCCTCAGAAGGAAGATGGGGCAATCTACTTCTGTAGTGATACTGCCCTGGGAATACAAGGGTTGCTATGAGTCAGGTCCGATTCGACGACACATAACAACAACAACAGCAACAGAGCATAGAAGTAAGCCACCTAGGGTTTTCTGGTTTGTAATCTTTTTGAATGCATATTGCCAGGTCTTTGTTTTGAAATGCCACTAGATAGATTTGAACTATCAACTTTTCAGTTAGTAGCTGAGAGCAAAGCATTTGCACCAACCAGGGACTTCTTAATAAGATAGAGAATTGGAATTATTTGGTTTATTTAATCAAGAAAGTGCTTTCATCCCAATAATTTGTACTCTCTCTAAAGTCACTGTTGATTTGCATAATTTAAACTAGTCAAATATACAGGCAGGTATTGAACTTTTTGATTAACTACATTGTGCAGTCTAAAAATATTACTTATAGTTTTCATTCTGTAAAACTTGAGCTAAGTGGCAAAGTTTGATTCAAAGGACCATTTCTGATTAAATTGAGACATAAATAGACACAGCTTATAAAAAAGAAGAGCTAACCATAAAAGAAATAATGCTAAAAGACAAAACAAGGAGTAACTTTAAGTAACTTTGCTTTATTATCTATTATAATATTAAATATATATATAAGCTATTATTAAAAATTATATGTAATTTTCAATTGCATATATGTAGTCTAAGCAGTTGTGCAAAGTATTTACTATGTCATACCTCCTATGTGTGGCTGACTTCTTTTTATTTTTTTCCTTGCCAGAGCTCAACACTTTATATCATATTTATATCACATCTCTTCTTATTGACACAAGTGAAGCCCCTCTCTGCAGTTTCTTTCCTACCTATCCTCCCTCTTGTGGAACCACTAACTGAGTTTACCAAACCAAACTCATTGCCACTGAGTTGATTCCGATGCACAGAGACCCTGTTGGGTTTCCAAGGCTGTAAGTTTTTATGGAGGCAGACCACCTCATCTTTCTTCTGTGAAGTGGCTGGTGGGTTCAAATCACTGAACTTTTTGGTTAGCAGCCAAATGCATCAATCACTACACCACCAGAGTTCCCTTGACCTGAGTTCAGTGCTTCTTATACCCATCATTTATTAATCATTGAATAAATATTGTTTAAGTGCTTTTTATGAACCAAGGATCCTCTCTGCCTGGGAAATATGGCATTGAATAAAATAGACAACCATCCCAACTCTCATGGACCTCACATGCTAATGTGGAAGGAGGTGGACACTATTCAAAGAAACAAGCAAATTATGTGAACAGAGTTAATAATTTTATAAGAAGGAAGACATTTAGTTAGGAAAAATATCTTTAAATGTAACATTCTTGGGGTCAATTATATTTGTTAGTCTTAATATGCACACTTAGGAGTCAGTTTAATGGGGTTGTATATACTGCTAAGTGCTAAGTAACTCTTTTCCTCTGTGGTGAAATTTGCATCACCCAGACAATTCTTCAGCTTTTATAAATAGTTTAATCTGGGGTGTAGAGACCAATTATGCAGTCACATGAGGCACCAAACTTGCTGTACAGTGTCCAAATTTACTTGGCAAGTTTTCAGCAGTCAACAGAGGATATCAAGCTTCTGGCAGGAGCCTTCATGAAGTCATTTCTTCCACCTTCATTTGACCTCAGTGCAGAGTCCAAAGAGCTCAGCTGCAGTGCTTCACAATACGAGACACATCAATTTCATGCCAGTCTTGCTGCCCCCCATTCTTGGTGAGTTTAACTAATAACTTGGAACAATGTGAAGCTCAACTGTTAGAAACAATGTTTTTACCCCATTCGGATGTTTACTATACTTCTTACTGAATATGATTTTTATTTGAATAAGTAAAAAAAACGGGATCTGATCTATGTTCAGCATAAAAAAAAAATTGTTATATGTAGGTCAGTGTTTCTTATTTAGTTTTGCGTTATCACAGGCAAGGGCAGAATTATATGGTATATAAAAAAAGTAAGAGATGTTTCATACTACTTCTGCCTTGCTAAGAAATAGGAAAAAAAAAAAAAAAAAAACGATCTATGAGATGAATTGACAAACACATAGCAAAAATAGGGTTGCTATGAGCCAGAATTGACTTGCCACCACCTAACAACAACAAAGGAATAAAATATAACAATAAGATGGTATATATTTTAGACTGGTTTAGAGGAATGTACCTGAAGCAGCATATCTAGCATATCTAACTTATATATCTTCAGATTCGTTCATAGAAAACTATATTGTTTAATGTCATTATAAAAACAATGGTACAACAGGAACAGATTTAGGGCTATTAATCTTGAAATCTTCTTAATCAAAACGAAAACAAAAAACAGTTGTAATCATGTTGAGTCTGACTTGTGGTGACCCCAGTGTATAAAAATAGAGCTGTGTGTCATAGAGTTTTCAGTAGCTGAATTTTTGGAAGGCAATTAGCAGGTCTTTCTTCTGAGGTGCCACTGGGTGGAATTGAACTTCTAATTTTTCAGTAGCAACCCAATACATTAACTGTTTGCACCAACCAGGGACTCCCTGAGGAAGTTAGAGGTCATTTTAAAATTTAATTTAAAATGAAGCAGACAAAAAGCAAAACTGAAAACAAAGAAAACTAACCCTAACTTTTTGAACTAGTTTTACAATTTTTTTTTTTTTTCCTCCTGGATATAATCAGAAATGAACATTTATTGACAGCCTACAGATAATTTTATTCATTGAAAAATTATTCATTAAAAAAAAAAAAAAAAAAAAAAAAACTACATGTTGTTTTTCTGAAATACAAATTTATCTGGTCATCCTATAATTTTTATTTGCTAAGTCTGGCAACCCTACCTATATCCCATCCAGTCAGGATCTGATCTATGTTCACTCAAACTTAATAACAGATTGGCAAATGAGTTGTAATTAAGACTAGTGGTTGACGAAAGAGAGGAAGGCCTTCGACAAGATGGATTGACATGGTGGCTGCATAAATGGGCTCAAGTATGACAAGGATCATGGAGCTGTCATGGCATTGGGCAGTGTTTCGTTCTGCTGTGCATGGGGTTGCTATGAGTCGGAAACAACTCGACGGCACCTAACAACAACAACAACAACAACTACTTTGCATATGCTAGTAATTTTGCTAGATAAAGAGGTTCTGGTATTATTATACTTCAGATGCCATTTTCTTTGGCTAAAGGAGCAAGAAGGCAGAACAAAGGATTCTGGAGCCTCAGAAGCTTTTGTCATAGTAGAGACCACTTAATGGTTCAAAAAGCACCATGGTTATCCACTGAAGCAACAGGCAGTAGGAGGACTGAGTTTTGGAGAACTCAAGCAAGGACTTTCTTCTTTCATTTGGTCTGCCTCAGCATTCTGAAGGTTGTCCAATTCTGGGAACTCACCAAGTTTCATCCCATCCATTAGGCCTGGAGTAAAGAACAAACCTGCAAATTCTGTCAAAATTGGTGATGTATGGCTGCTGAGAAATTCAAATTGCTTCAAGTACTGCAGCCAACAAAGTAATGTCCAACTACAGGATGAGATCACAACATCATGCGCTCACTCTTTATATGAGCTGCATTCTATATGGATGGGGGAGTGCCAAAGCATGAGTTCATTGAAGCAATTGCTAGGTGCTCCTCATTAACCCTCTAGCTTCTAAGAGTTTAGCCAGATCTAACATGGCTGTCAGTCCCACTTAGCACAGTCTTTGCACATAGCACTGCACTCTAGAGAGCCCTAGTAATTATAGACTCAGGTGAAATAGATGCATGGAGAAATAAGTGCAAATCTAATTTAGATTGCTGATTGGACTGAATCCCCAAGGGTATCATCATCTTATCAGCTGTGGTGACTGAAGCTCCTTAGCTTTATAAAGTTTGGCTGCCCTCCATGAGTTTGAGAATGTCGTAGAATATTGTCAAAGGGTCTGCTTTGTATGAGTTGTCTAAATAGTTTTTTGTTTTGTTTTGTTTTGTTTAATGTAATGTTGATGAGCAACTTTTAGGTAGAGGTGAAACTGAGGTGTTAGTTTATGAGGAAAGTTTATCTTCCTTTGAGGCATTTTGTAAAAGCATTTGGCAAATGTAAAAATACTGAGCTCAAAGCACTTGGAACCCTCCCTTCTCATTGGTCCAAATTATTTCTAGGTTTCAGAAGACAAAGTATATGCTTACAAGAGGCACATGGAGATGCAATGGTGGATTAAAACAATGTGTGGTCATCAATAGCAGGTTCTAACAAAATATATAGCCTCTCAAATAAGTAATTTTGCAAAACAAAATGTTGTGAATTATATTTATGCTCCTTGTCTCAAAGCAGACTTTTGAATTTCTAAATGAGTTGAAGAGACCCTCAAAATTCATGAGGAGTATTTCACATGTGCCCATAATAAAGATGGAGAATTCTGAAGGACCAGGGTAGGCAGGGATTTATAGAGGTTGTTTGTATAAGAATGGTAATATGACCTCGACTATAAACGCAGCTCCTCTTTCCTTCTTTTTTCACATGAGCATCCTCTTTTCTATTTAGCCATATCTAGGGTTGCCAGAAAAACTACAGGATGCCTCACTAAATTTATATTTCAGATAAATTACAGATAATTTTATTCATTGACAAATCATTCATTAAAAAAAAAAAAAAAAAAACCTACATGTTGTTTTTCTGAAACTCAAATCTATCTGGTCATCCTATAATTTTTATTTGCTAAGTCTGGCAACCCTACCTATATCCCATCCAGTCAGTTTCACTCAAACTTAATAACACACTGGTAAATGAGTTGTAATTAAGACTAGTGGCTGAGGAAAGTGCCACCAAATGAGTTAAGCTGGGCTTGCTGTCTCTTTGTAGACTCAGTCTTACTGATGAAATAATTGTTTTGACATGTGTTTTTTTGCTTTAGCCTCCTGCCCCAGTTTGAACTGCTTTTCCCTCAAGATAGGGATAAGGAACTCTGGTGGTGTAGTGCCTAAAGCATTTGACTGCTAACCAGAAAGTTGGGGGTTCAAACCCACCAGCTGCTCCATGAAAGGAAAATGAGGTTATCAATTTCCATAAAGATTTACTGCCTTGGAAATCCAATAGGGGTCACTGTGAGTGGGAATCTACTCTGTGGGAGTGAGCTTTGTTTTAGTAGTTTGAGAAAAGTATTGGTTAAAGTGGCAAAATTTCTTGTGCTCTGGAGACCTCTCACAAGTGAGTGCTCCCCTGTCTTTCTGGAAGACACTTACCCTTAATGGGAAGGGTTGCTGAGTTCAGCCTTCAGTTTTTGGTTCTTCATTCTTATTCTTCAGCAGAATCATTGGCAAGCACCCCTTATAAATCCCCCACTTGATCTGGCTCATTCACTTTTGCAAATTAATTCTTTAGATACTAGTTGTAGTTGTTAGGTGTCACTTCTTTGAGAAGTGGATGACCCCTTCCTTCTTCCGAGTCTGTCTTAGTCTGGAAGCTCCGCTGAAACCTGTCCACCATGGTTGACCCTGCTGGTCTTTGAAATACCAGTAGCATAGCCTCCAGCCTCACAGCAACCCACAACAGTACGACAACCTGACAGAAATGATAGTTAAGTATTAAGCAGTCTTTAATTGAAATCAAATCACCACTGTGTTCTGACTCTTACACATTCACAGTGGAAAAAACATTTATATATATATATGTTTGCCTTGGCCTGGTTAAATGAGAGAAATGTAAGAAGAAATAAAGTATGACTTCTTGTGTATTATTGTGTAACCATTGAGAGTGTAAAACAGAAAACTCTTGCACCAAAGAATTCACCATTGATGCAAATTATGGAAATGTGTCAAATTTAACAGGTTTCAAGCATTGTTTTACAAACTTAATATTTTCTTTCTTATGTAAAGATTTAAATTGCTAATAAGTTATATCTGTTTTAGTCTTGGTGAGTTATATAAATAACTTGCATGATATACAAAGCTTCTCGTTAACACATTAAGTGCTATATTTTCATCTTTACACCATAGATGATACATAGAACACAGAGTGCACCTAGAATGCAAACTATAAGCAGATATTGAAGCTTAGCACATACCAGGAAAATAAGGAACATTCCTTTGTAGGTTAGAAGCAGAGAATTCCAAGGAATAAGACAAAATACCACAAATATGCTAATACATCTGTCAATAAACTTTCTAAATATATTCAAAGGGAGAATAGTTACTCAATAGTGAGTAATGAATAAACGAACCAGTTATTATGACTTGGAATAGATCCTCGATGAGTCTCTTTACTGTTACAATTCTATCTAATTTAAAATAATATTTTAATTCAAAATAAATTTACTCCTTCACTATTTGTGAATCTGTCCCAAATGGCCACAAGTATTTTTATTTTTTGGATCTTCCACCTAATACAGGCTTTTGTCATTAGATTTTATCTACAACTTAAATTTGAAAACCTATTTCATTTGCCTGGTAATGAAAAAGGGCCAATTTGCTTGCTTTGTAAATTGTCATAGTATTTTGCATAATATGTTTCCTCCAAATGTATAATGAGCACCCACTATTTATTGCTTGGGTTAACCTTTTCATCATTGCTTTAAAATTGCTCTAGTGTTCCATTTCAATGCATTTTAAAATTGTAAAATACTTCCTTAAAATTGATTGGTAAATATGAATGCTTCAGAAAGTTATTTTGTATCTGAAATCAGGTATATGTCAGAGACAGCTGAGGATGAAATAGCCAACCCAAACGAGAGATAATTACGAATAGCTACCCAGATCAAAGAGCTGAGGTGGAAAAGAGACAAAGACTTGGTCTGATAAGGAAATGTATCATGCCTCATGAACACAGAAATGTAACACAAGTGATTCATTTGATTTTAAAGTTTTTTTGTTTTTTTCCTCCCAAGTCTGAAAAAACAGAAAGTTAAAAGAGCAAAGGTAGGCCTAGGGAGTGACTCCTAAAACAGAGAGAGCACTAATAAGAACAAAATCATGCCTCTAATTAAGTATATCTGGGTAGTTAGGAAGGTGCTCTGGTGATGTAGTGGTTAAGGCATTTGGCTGTTTACCAAAAGGACAGTGGTTTGAACCCACCAGATGCTCCATGGAAGAAAGATGGGGCAATTTGCTGCCTTAAAGGTTTACAGCCTTGGAAACCCAATGGAGGTCTCTACGATTTCGAAGCAACTCAATGGCAGTGAGTAGTGTTTGGTTTAGGCTGTATTTTTTTCTTTTTCTTTTTCTGGGTAGTTAGGAGTAATTTATTAAAGAGGTTAATAATAATAATAATAAAAAGCAATTTTAAAAACTCACTGTTCATGAGCCAAAATACTGGAGGCTCTGAGCCTAATTTTTTGTCATTTGGGTGAAAGTTTACAGAGCAAATTCATTTTCCATACAGCAGTTCATACACATTTTGTCTCATGACACTGACTGCAGTTCCCCACAGTGTAACATCTCTCTTCCCAATTCCTCCCTGTTGTTACCTCTTCCGTGTCCTTCCCTCCCATGCACTCCTGCCCCCTTAGCTGTCTCTTGTGCATACATTGCCCTTCTGTTCTCCCATGATTGTAGTCTGAGCCTAATCTTAAGCCTACTTTTTTCCCCAATGAAAATGCCTTTGACTTATAAAGATGATTTTATTTGAGGAATAAAAAGTCTATGTGTGAACAAACCAAAGTTAAGTAGTATGTGATAACAGTTAAGCATTAATGAAAACAGTTCTAAATAATCCTTAGATGTTTTTATTTCTTTATTTCTTTAAATCTTCCTTTACTTGCATATACCTTTTTATTATATAATTGATGTGATATTGTTTCTTAAGCTTAGCAAAATGCCCAGACAAAACAGGCAGATCTGAAGAGCTGACTTTTCAAGCTCTCATTTGGGTTTAAAATTTGTTGTTTTAGTTTCTGTCATGTAGATTTTGATTCATGGCGACCCCAGTGTGCAGAGTAGAACTGCTCCATGGACTTTTCAAGGCTATGACCTTTTGGAAGCAGATCTCCAGGCCTGCCTCCAGACACACCTCTGGGTGGGTTTGAACCCCCAACCTTTTGGCTACTAGTTAAGCACTTAACCATTTGCACCATCAAGGGACTCCAATGTTTAAAACAGACCCCAGAGATAGCTCTACACAGATGTCACGTGTATTAGTTTCCTCAGGCTGCCATAACAAAGTATTACAAACTGGGTAACTTAAAACAACAGAAATTTATTCTCTCACCATTCTGGACACTGGGAATCCAAAATTAAGGTTTTGGCAGGATTGGTTCTTACTGGAAACTCTGAGGGAGAATCCATTGTATGCTTCTCTCCTGGCTTCTGTAGGTTGTCAGAAATCCTTGACTCCTCTTGACTTGTTCGCTCCAATTTCTGCCTTTGTGTCTGTGTGTGTCTCAAATCTCCTTCTCCTTTCTCTTGTAAGGACACCAGTCATTTAGAGCTCACCTTAAATCCAGGAGCATCTCATCTGCAGATCCTTAATTTAATTGTCTCTGAGGACCCTATTTCCAAATAAAGTTACATTTACAGGTATCTAGGGTTAGGGTTAGGAGCTCTGGTAGCATAGTTCCTAAGGTACTTGACTGCTAACCAGAAGGCTGGCGGTTCAAACCCACCAGCCACTCCTTGGAAGGAAGGTTAGGTAATCTAATCTACTTCCATAGTGATACTGCCTTGGAAACCCAAGGAGGGGTCGACTATGAGTTGGGTTCAACTCAATGGCACATAACAACAACAACAACAACAGGGTTAGGGTTGGGACATATCTTTTGAAGCATACAATTCAACCCACTACAACTTGTAAATCAAATACTTTCTACCCCAATCTCTCTCCTCCCAAAATATCCTTCTACACTTTTGTATACCTGTTTGGCATCTCTAATCCAATCTGAAGTATTTAAAATTAAACTCATGATTTTCTTGTAGTACTTTCTATCTCTCCCTTAACACTTCTATTCTGTCATCTGTCTCACTACAATACTATTACAACACCCTCTCCTTTGCCTTCCCTTCCCTTTCCAATTCCTGCTGCCTCTACCCTACTTCGTGTCTTCTGGGTGGTCACTGGGAGCTCTGGTGGCATAGTGCCTAAAGCATTTGACTGCTAACCAGAGGCTGGTGGTTCAAACCCACCAGCCACTCCTCGGGAGGAAGATTGGGCAAACTACTGCTGTGTAGTAATACCACCTCGGAAACTCAAGGAGGGGTTGCTATGAGTCGGATCTGACTCAGTGGCAGTGAAAATTTTTGAAGGTGGTTACTTGATCTATTCATGATCTTGATTGTTACTTTAACTGGAATTGTTAAGTGAGTTCATCATCTTCACTATAGCCGGAGTGGGAATGTTCTGGTTTGTTCGATTAGAAAATCAGGCACATTACTATATAATTAAGCTGTATGTTTATTACATTTTATAACCATTACTTTTTGAATAGTATACATTGTAAGGAGTTATCAATGTAAACTGAACTTGCATTTATTTCTCAGCAAATGATTTTTTTTTTTAAGTAGTGATTTATGTAGGTTCTTAAAGAAGGTTTTACACCTGTTAGGTTTGGCATACCCTAATTCCTTTCACTCAAGGTCATTTAAAATAAATGGAAATGCAAGTAAATTAAACCAAAAACCTATCATTCCAGTACAAACTTATCTTACTTTAAAGAACACTGTAATTAGAATAAGGAGCTCTGGTGGCAGTCTAAGTAAGGCATTTGACTGATAACCAGAAGGTTGGAGGTTGTAAACCCACCAGACATTCAGTGGAAGGATGACTAGGCAATCAACTGCCATAAAGATTTATCACCTTGGGAACCCAATGGAAGTCATTATGAGTTAGAATTAACTTGATGGCAGCAAGTTTTTGATAATAAGAATAAATAATATTACTTATGAAAAGGTCCTGTATTCATAAGTATGATATGATAAAAATAAAGTGAAAAAATATTTTTTAAATACTGATCAATCTTACTGAAAAAAAAGAAAACATTTAAAAAATAAGCCATGGTCCAAAAGCCTTTGGCATAAAGATTATAAAGATCAATAAAAAATGAGAGATTTTTAAATTTCTGCTGACTGGTGAAAGATTTTCTACAGAATAGAAAGTTGGACAAAAATGTATTAGTGCTAACATGTACTAAAATGTAGGGTAGATTGACAACTTGGGATGAATATTGATTAGAGAAAAATATGTGATTGTTGGAATCAGTGCAGTTTCTGTTCCAAGACCCACATGAAAATTGAGGAATGACAAATCGTATTTTAAACATTTAACTTCAAACACTGCTCATAAAATGTAAGATGTAGACAGGTCAGTAATTTACAGGACATGTGTAGTTAATGAAATGTTTCTGGTCTCATTTGTAGAAGTTCCAATAATCTATCCTTTTGCATACAGGAATTTCTTATTCTCATCCATAATGAATATAAAGCCTGTTGACATTTAAGTGGCCCATGATTGCAAAGCACTTTGTAAATATAAAATATTATGTAAGTGCCACAGAATCCATTACTTTGTACTCAATCTTCAAACAACAATTAATTAACAATGTGGTATTATAGCATAGCCTTACTAATGGAAATTTAACTTCCTTGTAGCTTTAGAAGATTTTAGACCATTACATAATTGTTAAAGTCAAGTAGAATTTTAATCCATATATTATTTATGTTATTTGGTTGTCTGGCCTTAAATAGATACATATATAATATCTTGCACATAAAACTATGTATGCATATATAAAATCTCCCATTTCTGCATGAGGTAATAATTTCCATTCTGGGAGTCACAAATTTATTGTTTGATGACAAAATATTTATCAAGCACTCACTATGCTGTACATGATATGTAATTTGCAATAGAACCAGCATTTTAGAAGCCATCACTCTTAAATGATTCCCTTATTTGAAGAATCATCTTAAAAAAAAAAAAAAAAAATTAAGTCAGACTTTTAGGGGAGTGATGAAAGAAAGCAAGCCTGGGTACATTCAGTTTGTGGAGAGAGCAGCCCTGGGAAGGCTGTAAAGCAGATTGCTACAGCCTACAGCCTAGGCAGGCAGCTACCATTGTGTCAACTACAAACTGATTTTATTCACTGACTGGTTTAGAATTGTTTGGACAGATTAGATTAGTCTCAACAGCCACACCTGTTTTCAGTCTTTGGAACTTTCAGGATACTCCTGTTTTTAAGAAAAAAAGAAGGGCAAGCAAACATACAAGGAACAGAAATTTATCAGTTTTCAAATCTGCAAAGTTTAGTGCAGGCAGGTGAGGTAAAAATGAATTTCAAAATGAACATCTTGAGATATGCTGCCCTTTGAGTGACCTAAACAGACTTCAAAATGTGTTGGCCTCATCATTTACATGAAAAAGTTGTGCTCATCAAGTCTAAGGAAGAAAAATTAATCTGGTCAAATACCTCCTTCTGCCTTTTGTCTTTTTGTTATTTAGTATATTTTTAGTTACCTCTAAAGAGTGTAATTTTGTTGGCTTGGCGACTAAATTGAATCTCAGTTTAGGAAATCTTTCATGGTATTTCTGGCCACTCAGTATTCGCTTGCAGAAAAGAGTAAGTGGAAGCATTTTGTTCAATACAGGGCTGAACATTTTTTGCAACATCTGACCCAAGTGCTTACAGTACAGTTAATTTACTCATTCATTCTGTCATTTATTTATTCAAAAGACATCTATGAATTGCTACTGTGTGCTAGGCATTGTGCATGAAAGTGAATATAATAGAGATGTGTCAGGGAGTTCACAGTGGAGATCAGAAAATACAGAACTATAACACAATTTGAAAGCTGATGGGATAGATTTATGTCCAGTGAGGGGTCTCTAAGAGTCTGAAAGGTCAAATGGGTCAGGAAAAGTTACTCTGAATAACTGAGTTTCAGTTTCCATGAGTAAGATGGGAAAGAATATTCTAGGTAGAAGGAATAAAAATGTCAAATTTCCTACAAGGGACAAGATTGTGGTACACAAAATTTGTTCTTGCAATACAGAAGATATATAAAACAAAGACAGAAAATACAGCTATAAAGGGAGGCAGAGATAAGATCAGACAGCACTTGTATGTAATACCAAAGAGTTTGAACTTTATCATAAAGACATTAAAGAGACATTAAAGAATAGTTGTTGAAAGGATGAATGAGTGAATATGCAAGTGAGACGAATCCTTTTAAAGAACCTCAGAATTGAAATCTTAGGCAGCTTTGATGCTCTTATGTGTATGTACATGTACATGTGAGTACACATTTTTAAAATTATTTGTATGTTGCATCATGGGAAGGGCATGATCAGCATTATAACCTAGGTTTGTTAAACAGTAGGTACTCAATAACTGCTTGTTGATTCAATGTATGAATAAACAGCTTTGAGTGGAGGTTATGTGCTAGAGAAACCATCTCTCAGACTGTGGAATGGAAAATAATCTGGAAGAAAATAACTGGAGATGGTTAGCATGTTATTGCAGTGACTTGGAGAAGAAATGATGGGAGGATGAATTCAAATGGTAGTGCTGAAAAGAGGTAGACTGAAAGGCTGGTAGAGAATTAAAAGACCTAGTAGAATTTGATTGACAGTCAGATAATGGGATTTAGGGATTGGAAGGAGAGCAGGATGACTCCCAGGTTTCTTGGGCTAATGAATGGATGGTAAGTTGTCCCTCAGAGATTGAATTTAGGAGGAAAAACAGATTTAGGATATGAAAATAATGAGTTTTACTTTAGACATATTGATTTTGGTGAAACATTAAGGGGAATTAAAGTAGGCAGTTAGATCTATAGTATCAGTGAATCTGAATTTTAGGTGGTAGGTGGAGTTAAAGTAAAAACTAACCAAACTCATATGAAGAAATGCTCATGATCACTAGCCATTAGAAAGATGCAAATCAAAACAACAAAGAGATACCATCTTGCCCCAGCAGTAGTAGAAAAGTTCAACAGGACAGAAAATAACAAATGCTGGTGAGAATGAAGAGATTGGGACTTTCATACACTGTTTGAGGGACTGTAAAATGATACAACTGTGGAAAGCAGTATAGCAATTCCTTAAGAAGTTGGAATTAGAAGTACCATTTGACTCAGCCATTCCATTACTAGGTATATATCCTAAAGAAGTGAGAGCCAGGACAAGAACAAATACATGCACACCCATGTTCATTGCAGCATTAATTATAATAGCCAAAAGTTAGAAACAACCTAGGTGTCCATCAACAGAAGAATGGATAACCAAACTATGGTACATTACATACAATGAAATGCTATGCAACCCTAAAGAATAATATAGAATCTGCAAAACACCACATAACATGGATGAACTTGGAGGAAATTATGCTGAGTGAAATAAGTCAATCACAGAAGGATAAATATTGTATTAGTTTGTTATTGTAAAAAGTCAAGGAAAGGTTTATATATGGAGGGAAATTTCCTTTGTTGGTTACCAGGGGTGGGAGAAGAAGGTAGGGGGGGGAACACTGGTAGATAGGTAAGGAAAAGTATTGATTTGAATGAATTAACATGGTGGCATTGAAGAAGAAGAAGAAGTCATAGAGAGGTGCATGGGAGGTACAGACAACAAAGATGAACCACTTTGCACATACAGCATTGCAGTGTAAGTGAAGGCAAACATTGATATACAGGTGGATACACAGGTGGACTGGCTGAACTATTAGATATGTTTATGCAGGGGGGAGTGTGTCCATAGGATTGGCAGACAATGTTTCTACAAGTGTATTTGTATGTTCTGTAAGAATTCCCAGGTATATAGTAGAGCTGACAAGGGACAAGGTTGTAGTCACTTCTTGGCCACAGCTACCCAGAGGGAGCAAGTAGTTGGACCTGTGCCCTGGGAAACATAGTCCCAGGGGACATCAAGCTCAATTGGCACAACATACTGCACAAAAATATTGTTTCACATCCTACTTTGGCGAGTAGTGACTGGGGTCTTAAAAGCTTGCAAATGGCTATCTAGATGCAATGATGGGTCCCTCCTCATCCAGAGCAAAGAAAAATGAAGAAAACAAAAGACACATGGAAACAATTAGTGCAAAAGACTGGTACACCATGCAATTCTCAACCCATATGCCTGTGATACCAGAAGAATTAGATCGTGCCTGGCTATCACTGTCAACCACTTTCATGGGGATCTATGTAGGAGATCTTGGATAGAGTGGGAGAACAAGGTGGAACAAAAGTCAAAATCATTAAAAAAAGAAAAAAAGGACCAGGTTTGCTGGTCTGATAGAGCCTGATGGAAATGGTCTCAGCTGCTGTTCAGGTCTGGAATTGAACCCAATCCTGTGACTTCCAGCCAAACAAAAGACAGGCATATGAGCTGAATATTTAGATTAGGTACATACACTCCTTGGAGAGAACAATCATGGGAGAATAGAAGCGCTGTGTATGCACAAGAAGACAGCTCAGGGGGCAGGAGTGCATGGAGAGAAGGACACAGAGAAGAGGTAACTATGGGGAGGAAGAAGGAGGGGAGCTGTTGCATTGTGAGAAACTGCAGTCAATGTCATGAGACAAAATATGTGAGCTTCTATATGGAAAGTGAATTTGTTCTGTAAACTTTCACTCAAATCACAATTAAAAAAAAAATAAATAAAAACTAACCAAACTCTCTGCCATTGAGTCAGATCCAACTCATAGTGACTCCTCCTTGGGTTTCTGAGGCAGTATCACTATGGAAGTAGATTGCCCAATCTTCCTACCAAGGAGTGGCTGGTGGGTTTAAACTGCCAGCCTTCTGGTTAGCAGTCAAATGTCTTAGGCACTATGCCACCAGAAGTCCTAGGTGGAGTTAAGGGGGGCAAATATTACTCAGAAAGAATGATGAAAAGAAAAGAGAAGGACTGAGCACAGAACCTAAGGTGCAAGAGGCTGAGAAAAAACTCTCCTAGATGTAGAAGGACAGGGAAGGTATGAGGGCACTGAAGCTAGAGGAGAAAGTAGATCAATTTTGCCATAAATGACAGATTTGAAAAAAAGGAGAGAGTGACAAAAAGGATAAAGATGTAGAGATATGTTGTTGTTGTTGTTTGCCATCGAGTCGGCCTTGACTCATAGCGACCCCTCCTTGGGTTTCCGAGGCAGTATCACTACAGAAGTAGGATTGCCCAACCTTCCTTCCGAGGAGTGGCTGGTGGGTTTGAACCGCCAGCCTTCTGGTGAGCAGTCAGGTGCCTTAGGCACTATGCTACCAGAGCTCATGATGTAGAGATATAGATGAGGACTAAAGCAAATAATTAAAAAATTAAAACTTCCCCTTCTTTGACAATAACAGGGGCTACAGATTATATAAGATGTATAAAATCCTCTTGAAAACATTTGAAAAAAGGCTTTTCCATTTTGTTGTGCGATGAACTGGTCTTCACATGGAAAAATAACTCAAGATTGACACTCTCTCATCTTTATTTCAGTAGTTCCCTTTAACTCTGTACCCCCCACATGCACACATGAGATATAATGAAGTATCCACAAACTATGGAGAATAGGGGGAAACATCTTTACCTTAGGGCTACTAAGTTTCAGTATTTCTTATGGGGCACCCTTCTCCATATTTCTTTTATAGGAACAGAGTCTTTCCTTTACTTTAGAGTCATTTATTGGAATAATTATGCCAGAATTCATTGAGTGTTTACTACATAACAGGCTCTGAAATCTTTATAAAAATCAAGTCATTATGTCTCTTGCTCCTGAAAATAAACTTTTCCCAAAATACCCAGTTTTTCCCCATTTTACATAAAAAGAAACTGAGGTACAGTTACTTAGTTGGCAAATGGAGATGTTGGGATTTGAATACAAATGGTTAGAATTTAAAAGCTATGCCTTTAACCAGTAGGCCATATTTTCTCAATAATGGCAAATTAATGATTAAACATCCCTCCAATCAAAACTCAAAAAAATGAAAAGCAAACTAAACTTACTGCCATCGAGTTGATTCCAACTCATAGCAACCCCCATTAGATTCCCAAGGCTATAAATATTTATAGAAGCAGACAATCTCATCCTTCTCCCACAGAGCAGCTGATGGGTTCGAGCCACTGACCTTTATGGTGAGCAGCCAAATGCCTTAAGCACTACACCACCAGAGCTCCTTCCAAACTAGTCATGTTGTTGTTGTTGTTGTTGTTGTTGTTATGTGCCGTCGAGTCGGCCCCGACTCATAGAGACCCCTCCTTGGGTTTCCGAGGCATTATCACTACAGAAGTAGGATTGCCCAACCTTCGTTCCGAGGAGTGGCTGGTAGGTTTGAACCGCCAGCCTTCTGGTTACTAGTCATAGGACTTTTTAAAGATGTATGTATTTAAAAAAACAACGTAAGAGGAGACTCTTCTTGATCTATTTTACTTAGATACGGTAAGGTTTACTTGGGAGGTACCTCAGCCAGAACTATCTTTATTTTATATGCTTAGATGAATAAACAAAAAGTCCCAACTAGATGTAAGAGGTAATATGTCATCCATAGTGTTGTCTCATAGAAAGTCTAATTACGTACTTCAAAATATGGTTTTCTAGACATGCCTCTAAGTAAAATGTGATAATATGATGAACCGATCATTTAGATTTCCTAATTATTTTTGACTAAATTTGCTTATAATTGAAAGTCAGAGTCTTATATGTTTTTTTTTTTTTTTTTCCTGATTGGTAGAGTTCTGACAGATGGGGAAGATGAAAATCATAACCAGAAGCTAAATTAATTTGTTGGTACCCATATTAAGCCGAAAATCTTCATCAGGATAGAGTTAGAGGTCATATAAGCTGATTCTCAAACTAATAAGAATATTAAAGAAATTTAATACACAAAGAAGTCAAAAGATCTGGAGAATAATTGCTTACAAATAACTACAAGTATGAAGGTAGGTATTGTATATAGACACAAAATGTTTGGGATTGCCCCATCTCATAGATAAATTAAGACTTACTTTCAACGGATATAAACACAGATGAGTAAGAATGGGAGAGTGATTCAATAGGAAGAACTACTGATATGAATTGATAAATATTTAATCATGAATAATGCATACATCACAGGTGATGAATAATGAACTGATGATTCTGGACATGAATAGAAATAGGAGAGAAATTTGTTCATCTCAAGTAATGTAGGAGGTGGCATTCACTATTTTATAACTCCAGGTGGTATTACTTGCTTTTACATCCTATTAATAAAAATGAAGCCCAACATAGCTCCCTTCTGTTTTCAGTGAGGTAAGAACCCGAAAGATGAAGTGATGTTGATCCTGCTGCTGTGATTTCTTTTGAGTTTGACATTGTAGCTTAGCATATTAAAAGGCAAGTGTCTTCATGATCTGCATCTTCAATGAGGCCCTTTCAAACTGTCAGTATATTGAAATAGAAAAAGGCATATACTATCACCACCTTCATTTCTTAAGCCTTAAGTCACTATTGCTCAATGACTTACCCTTGATTAGACTCAGAAAGTTTTTTCTACACATAGCTGTCTGTTTCAGGTTTACAGTGTTTTAATTTGGCACAAAATGTCTTTTTTTTCTTTTCTTTTCTTTTTTTTTTTTTTTTTTTGTGGGTGTGGGGGAAAGAGCCCTGTTTCTTTGCCAAGTCCGGTGTCTCTCTGTCTGTCTTTTCCTTTCTGCTCAAACTTCCCATCTCAGATGTGAAAGCTGCTCCTAGAGGTAGAGACAGCAGGTGGTGGTGTTGAAAAGGTCTGTTCATATTCAGAATGGGATGCATTTTGGAGCCCTTTTCTCTCTGTCTGAATATTTTGGAGCTGTTTTCCATAGTTATGAAGGAATCTTGCTTCCTGGCCCCCACTCACTGACGTTACCCCCCACCATCCGTCTGTGAGTCTTGTTTTTTTTTCTGTGATCACTGAACTGAAACCAGTTGAGTATCAGCGCTTATCCCATATGTTCATTAGCAGTGAATCTGTAATTAATTTCTTATGGTTTGAAGTTAATGGCACTGTGTGTGTATGTGGTGTTTATGGATTTTTAAATGATTGTTTAATTATTTTCCTTAGTTTTTCTCATTCACAATGAAGGGGTCTTGTTTTGTTTGGCTATTTACCAGTAGATTTTTTTTTGGATATATCTACTATGAAAATATTATACCTGAAAAAAAATCTCATTTTTGAGCAACCTTGTTGATTTCTGAGGCAAAAATATTCTACTGGCACATAGGTAAGACTTACTAAACTGTTTCACAGGAACATTTAGACTGGATTGTACATGTTTCTCTCCAGAAAACTACCGTAAAAATAAAATCTCTCCAGAAAACTACAGCAAAAAACTACAGCAAAAAACTGTATCTAATATGATATGGCTAGTCTGAAAAGTTTTCAGACTAGCCATATTATATTAGATATAGTTTTGTAACTTTTTTTTTTTCTTTTTCTTTTGTTGTTAGCTGATAGGAAAGCAAATGAAAAATACAAAGATTAAAAACAGTTCATCAGCTAAGCTCATTTTATATATTTCATTTCACTGGGATCTACAATCAATGCCCATGGAAGCAGCAGTCAAAAAATCAAACAATTATTGCACTGGGCAAATTTGCTGCAAAAGATCTCCTTAAGTGTCAAAGAGCAAAGATGTTACTTTGAAGACTAAGATGTGCCTGATCCAAGCCATGGTATTTTCAGTAGCCCCATATGCATGTGAAAGCTGCACAATGAATAAGAATTGATACATTTGAATTGTGGTGTTAGAGAAGAATGCCAAATCTACCATGAACTGCCAGAAGAATAAACAAATCTGTCTTGGAAGAAGTATAGCCAGAACACTCTTTAGAAATATGGATGGAGAGACTTCTGTTGTCCTTTGGACATTTTACTTGCAGAGACCAGTCCCTGGAGAAGGATATCATGCTTGGTGAAGAAGGTGGTCTGTAAAAAGGAGGAAGACCCTCAATGAGATGGATTGACACAGTGGCTGCTACAACAATGGGCTCAAGCATAGCAACAATTGTGAGGATCTAGTAAGAAAATTAAAACATTCCTAATACCAATAAGAACATACATTATGCTATCTTTTTAAAAGATATTAATACTTGGTGTTCCTGCTATATATTTTCAACCCTGAAGGCACTTGTAGAAGTATAGGAGTTGATGCTAAAAAAGAGGTGTGCAGGGCCTCAGTACACACTCTTTTCCTTCATAACACTTGTAATTTTTCAAAAACATTTATGGTTAATACCTCTACACAGTGAAAAAACTTAATACATATTCAATTTGCTTGTCAGAAAAAGACTCAAACTATCAACTCTAGAATCTCTAGATATTAAGGGAAATAGTGAATGGCTATGAAATTGTATCTAAATAGCTGTACATTGATGGGGAACGCTGGTAGTGTAATGCCTAAGGCATTTGACTGCTGAGCAGAAGGCTGGCAGTTCAAACCCATCAGCCACTCATCAGAAGGAAGGTTGGGCAATTTACTTCCATAGTGATACTGCCTCGGAAACCCAAGGAAGGGTCACTACGAGTTGGATACAACTCGACAGCAGTCAGTTTTTTTTTGGTACATTGTTGAATCAAAACAGTCATGGCATCCGAATTAATTAGTGATTAAGGATAGGCTTTGGAGTCAGAAAGCTGTAAGTTTAAATACTGACTCACTCTTCACTAGCTGTGTGACTGGAGAAAAAACTTAACTTTTACTCCTTAGTCTTAATTTTTTCATAGTTCCTGTTGCATAAGTTTGGAGTGAAGGTTAAAAGAAAAAAAAAAAAAAAATCCAAAGAATTTATCAGAATGCCTGGCAGAAAAGACTAATCAACAAATATTTTCAGTATCATCAGTATCCATATTACTATTTTAAAGGCAAATACTCCCTTTCACTGCCTCTGGATCCTGGGGGAGTCCATGTGCTAAATCATGCAGCTACAGAATGGAGGAGAGACTCCTGACCTGCACCAGCCTTTATGTGAGGGAGAAATAAAACTTTATTGTCACACCACTGAAATGTCAGAGTTCCTATGTCTGTTATTTCAACATACTCCAGACTATCCTGACTTATATCGACAGAGTGCTGAGAGTGTCCAGGACTCATGTAGAATGGTTGCCAACATTATTTGCTACAGTCATATTTTAAGAAGTTGAAATCAGATCATACCAAATCCATACTTATAAACCTCCAGTGGCTTCCTCTTGTAATTAGAATAAAGTTTGAATTCCTGGCATATTCTAAAAGACCCTGCATAATTTGACCCCAAGGAGCTCTGGTGGCACAGTGGTTGAAATATTTGACTGTTAATGAAAGGTCAGCAGTTGGAACACAACAGCCGCTCCATGTGAGAGAGATGAGACAGTCGGCTTCCATAAAGATTTACAGCCTTGGATACCCTAAGGGGCAGTTCTACTCTGTCCTACAGCGTGGTTATGAATCAGAATCGACTAGAAGTGGAGGTTTTGGAATCTGACCCCTGACTCCCTCTCTATCCTCCTTACCTAATTTTCTGCTTTGTTTATTGCATTCCACATATCTCACCTATTTCAGATCCTTTGGGAGTGACAAATGTCTGTCATCACTTACGATCTTTGCATTGGCAGTGATTTCTTCCTCAAATTTCTCTGCCCAGAAATCTATGGTTGGCTGTTTCTCATCTTTCAGGTCAAATATCTCCATCCCAGTGAATTCCACTCCATTCACCTTATTTTTATTTTCTTTTGAGTATCTGGAACAATTTTATCTATGTATTTACTGGTTTATTGTCTGTATTCACCTACCCTGAATATTACAATATTAGCCCCATGAGGTCAAGTACCTGATTTATTTTACCCATTATTGTATCCTTGTGTCTAAAATAGTGCTTGATATACAGTGCATACTCACGAGTAGATATTTGCTTAATTAATGAAACAAGTTTGTGTAATTTTAATCTTAAATTCTAGCATAAGTTATTACAACATAAGTTCTATAATGTTAAGTTGTGTAACAAAAAGGGAACATTATAAGGAGATACATCATAATATGCTTAAGAAAATATAATTTAAAGCAGTGTGATAGTGATGTATATAAATTAGGATCATAGAAGAGAATGGAAGGACCTAAAACAGCAAATAAACAAAGATTTTATATGATGAAGAAATATGTAAAAAGGCAGAATGGAAAGTTTTTTTTTTAAAGTTGTATGTTTAGAAAATGAATAGCAATTGTCAAAACAATACATATTTAACCCAAGTGAAGTTATACTTATTTATAGTTATCTTTCTGGAATTGTCTTCCTTTTTAATTTTATATAACAATAAGTTGAACCCACATTCTACATGACTACAATAAAACTAAATTTCTGTCCAAATATTTTTAAGTCCCCTTGTATATGTTCCAGGGGTCAAGTATTCTAGCAGTCTAGCATTCTTTGATCAACTTCACCTCCAAAGCATGAACTTGGAGCTCTTTATTCCCTATAGTGCAAATAATTAGATATTACCTGAAGTCAAAGCTAAAATAATGCAATGACTCATGGAAAATAAAAGTTAAAACTGAAAATAATATGAAATATTGCCCATATCCATTGGCAGTATCAATTCAGCAAAAATTCCCTCATAGGCTGCCCTTATCCATAGTGCCATCAACCACCATATATGGGACAAATAATCTTCCCTAGGGAACATTCCATTCTCTCTTTTACATCATCTTGTCCTCAAGTTGGGATTTTTCCCAATGAATCCCCACTCTAGCACCAATTATGGAAGCTCCACTAGTGAAATGCCCAAGTCAATTAATATTATGAAAATTTGAATTCTGTGACTGAACTCAGTACCATAAATATACATGTGTCTCTTCTAAAGCAAATCCATATTTAATCATAAAAATTAACAACCTCTAACTAACACTAGTACAACATTTTTAAAAATCTATGGACAAACATCAATTTTTACAAATGGATACAATAAAATAAATCCCAAAGGGATGCTGAAGAAATAACATATGTCAAAAAAAAAAAAAAAAAAAAGTGCCTCTGCAATAAAAATAGCAAAACTAATGTGAAAAGAAAATAGGTATTGTGGATTTTTCAATAAAATGGGTATGAAGTTGCTATCTATCACATCAAACAAACTTTTACATTTACAAAATACCAAGGGCAGATTTACGAACAAACTTGTGTAATGATCTCCTGACCGGCGTGACATAGAATGCTGGGTTCAACCAATAAGGATAGAAGGCAAGTTCAATATAGGAGGTATTACAGACAAAAAGGATGAAGATTTTCAAGCAAAAGAATTTCCAAGTAAGGCAAACAGCAACTATTTTTTCTGCACAAACCAGAGACAGGAAGAAAGAAGTAATCCTGAAGGAAAATATGACGACAGCCTTATTTTCATGAAAGATACAGATAATCGGCGAGTGACCCTGTGGTCTCAAATAAACGAGAGTTCAGCACACAGCCAAGGCTAGGCTGCTGCACTGTCATGGGATTTCTTAATTGGTGCTTTCAGGGTGGGAACAGTAAGAAAGTGACTCTCTGGAACTCATTGCTGAGGCCAAGAAGCCTAAAGAGAAAAACTCCCATCTCTTTAGCCATAGCAAGCACACACAAAGATTTAAGAGCATTGAGAATTGACATCACAAAGAAAGGGAAAATATTTGGCTTAATGATGCTGAATATCACTTTCCACCACCCTTTTTTTAATTTTTTTTAAATTGTTATAACATTTTCCTTGATTGTTTAGTAATTTATACCCATAAAATTAAAAAAAAAAAAATACAAGAAGATGTAAATAAAAAACAACCAACAGTTAGAAATTATTCTTGTTGTAAGGTGCCGTTGAGTCAATTTTGACTCATAAGGAGCTCTGGTGGCGTAATGCTTAAGGCACTTGACTGCTAACCAGAAGGCTGGTGGTTCAAACCCACCAACCACTCCTCAGAAGAAAGGTTGGGCAATTTACTTCCCTAGTGATATCTCCTCGGAAACCCCAGGAGGGGTCGCTATGAGTAGGATCCGATTGGATGGCAGTGGGCTGGTTTGTAGTGATCCTAAGTGACAGAGCAGAACTGCCCCATAGGATTTTCTAGGTTGTAATCTCCTGGGAAGGAAGATTGGGCAACCTACTTCCCTAGTGATCCTGCCTTGGAAACCCAAGGAGGGGTTGCTATGAGTCTGATCCGACTCCACGGCAGTGAGGTGTTTTTTATTTTTTTAGTTTTTTAATCTCTGTAACAGCCGATCGCCATGTGATTCTCCCTCATTCTCACTCAGAGCCACTGGATAGTTTCCAACCATTGACATTTTTGGTTTGTTGCCAAGCACTTAACCATTGGGCTACCAGTTCTCCTTTTTTGTTAGAAATGTTGTTGTTGTCGTTACGTGCAGTCGAGTCAGACCCTACTCATAGCGACCGCTCCTTTGGGTTTCGGAGGCAGTATCACTATGGAAGTAGATTGCCCCATCTTCCTTCCGAGGAGTGACTGGTGGGTTTGAACCGCCAGCCTTCTGGTTCGCAGTCAAGTGTCTTAGGCACTATGCTACCAGAGCTCCCAAATAATCACTGTTAACTTCATGGTGTTTGATATTTCTATTAGTTTTTATTTCAAATATCCCAATAACAGCTATGTTAATATATCTGAATGGTATATTATATATCTGATGGGATTGCAAAAATCCCATCAAAAGAAGAAATAATAATTCAGTGACTGACACCCCATTCTTTACACTTTTTGAATGTTTCAAAGTATTGTCATTTAATTAAAATAGTTATATACTATGTAAACATTATATTACAATGCTGTCTTCAACAAACAAGAGTATCCTTTTACTACACACTTCTCATTTTAAATCTTTGTCATTTTGACAGGTTAAAAATACATAAATCTAATTTTTATATTTTTATTATTAGTGAGGTAGAATTTATTAAATTCTTTTTCTGTTAATTGAATTCTTATTATAAATCAGTAATAAGGGAAATGATAAGATATAGTACATTAGGAAAATAAGACAATAATGATTAATTTTATATAATGAATATTCCCAAATGTGTCACATAAAAAAACAAAATGAAAAATTTGTAAGACCCATGATCTGGGCATTCATGGTGGCTAGGAGGGATTGCTATGGGTCAGGTCCAACTCAATGGCACATAACAACAACAACAACATATTCAACACAAAAATTATAAATAAAAAATTGAATTATCTGATATCAAAAATAGAGAAATTTATATAATACTTAGGTGGCATTTATACCTGAAGGTAAATCAGCCATTGCTGAACATACATTGTTGTGACATTTTAGAATTTCTGTGCTAAGGATGTCTGACAGAGGAGGGAAGGGTCTGGAGGATAAATTAATAAGACTGGGTCTGGTGGTGTAGTGCCTAAGGCATTTGACTGCTAACCAGAATGCTGGCGGTTCAAAGCCACTAGCCACTTTCTTCCTTGGAAGGAAGATTGGGCAATCTACTTCTGTAGAGATACTGCTTGGCAAACCCAAGGAGGGTTCACTATGAGTTGAATTGACTCAAAGGCAGTGAGTTTTGTTTGTTTTGGAATGGAAAATGATTCCAAGTGTAAATGTTGTTATTGATATTATTATGGATTTTTGTAGCCATTGAAGGCTATCTAGAGTCTGGTTTAGCCATGTAGCATGTGTATTTATGTTCAAGATATACAAGGGATAGAGTTAAAGTTGTGATCAAGAACCAGTGGTATTGAAGGAAGAAGGCCAAGCTACACTGAAGGAACTGGCACAAACCAAGGCTCCAGGAATTGATGCAATGCCCACTGAAATGTTTCAGCAATCGAATATAGCACTGAGGGTGCTCAAACGTTTATGTCAAGAAATTTGGACAACAACTATTGGCCAATCATATGGAAGAGATCCATATTTGTGCCAATTCCAAAGAAAGGTGATATGACAGAATGTGGAAATTGTCAATTAAACAATATTACTAATACCACATGTAAGTAGAATTTTACTGAAGATAATTCAAAAACAGCTGCAGCTGTATTTTAACAGGGGAATGCCAGAAATTCAATCTTGATTCAGAAGAGGGAGTGGAATGAGCAATATCATTTCTGATGTCAGATAGATCTTGGCTGAAAGCAAAGAATAGCAGAAAGATGCTTACCTGTGCTTTACTGACTGCAAAGGCATTCAACTGTGTGGATCATGAAAATTATAAATAATATTGCAAAGAGTCGGAATTCCAAAACAATTGTGCTCATGAAGAACCTGTACATAGAGCAAGAGGCAGTCATTTGAACAAAACAGAGGATTCTGCATGGTTAAA
Organism: Orycteropus afer afer; assembly: GCF_000298275.1. Lineage (NCBI taxonomy): Eukaryota > Metazoa > Chordata > Mammalia > Tubulidentata > Orycteropodidae > Orycteropus > Orycteropus afer. Next base: position 212,880 of record NW_006921884.1, on the reverse strand, counting down.
AATCAGGAAGAGTATGCATCAGGGTTGCACTTATACAATCTGTAGGCTGAGCAAATAATCTGATAAACTGGACTACATGAAGAAGAACTTGGCATCAGGATGGGAGGAAGCTCATTAACAACATGCAATATGCAGATGACACAACCTTTCTTGCTGAAAGTGAACTTGACTTGAAGCACTTACTGATGAAGATCAAAGACTACATACAGCCTTCAGTAGTTTACACCTCCACATAAAGAAAGCACAAATCCTGACAACTGGATCCATAAGTAACATCATGAAAGTTGGAGAAGTTTGAAGTTGTTAGGCATTTCATTTTACTTGGGTCCACAATCAACACTCATGGAAGCCATAGTAAATAAATCAAAGGACGTAATGCATTGGGCAAATGTTGCAAAAGATCACTTTACTGTGTTAAAGAGCAAAGATGTTACTTTGAAGACTAAGGTGCACCTGACCCCAACTGTGGTATTTTCAATTGCCTCATACATATGTGAAAGCAGGACATTGAATAAAGAAGATCAAAGAAGAATTGATACATTCGAATTGTGGTGTTTGCAAAGAATACTGAAAATACCATGGAATGTCAGAAGAATGAACAAATCTGTCTTGGAATTCTCCTTAGAAGTGAGAATGGCCAGACTTCATCTCAAGTACTTTGGTCATGTTTTCAGAAGGGACCAGTCCTTGGAGAAGAATATCATGCTTGGTAGAGGGTCAGTGAAAAAGGGGAAGACCCTCAATGAGATGGATTGACACAGTGGTTGTGACACTGGGCTCAAGTACAGCAAAGATAAGGAGGATGACACAGGGCCAGAGAATGTTTCTTTCTGTTGTACATAGGGTCACTATGAGTCATAGCTGATTCAATGGCACCTAACAGCAACAGCAACAGAGTTTAAGAACAAGTATACTGTATAGAAAGCTTTAGATGAGGTTATCTTCCTTTGCATGACAGGGAGAATGGCCACTGATGACTTTGGCTTTATAAAAATTCTAAAGACATTTATGCCTCTATTCTTTTTCTTCACCTAGAAGAAAGAAAATTACTTGCAAGTTTGTCCCAAAAGAGATGGTAACATAATTGACAGATAAACCAACCCCCTAAATAAATAAATAGTTACTATGGATTCTGATTCATGGCCACCCTGTGTGTGTTAGAGTAGAAGAACTACTCCATAGGGTTTTCAGTGGCTGACTTTTCAGAAGTAGATCATCAGGCCTTTCTTCAAGGATGCCTCTGTGTGCACTCAAGTCTCCAGCCTTCCAGCTAACAGCTAAACATAGGAAGCTTTTACACTACCAAGTGAGGCCCTGACAGAAAGAAGCCAAAGGAAATATTTGATATGGTACAATTTATTTCAATGTTGATAAGAGTACAAAATTTTAATTGCATTGAGGTTGGAACACAGCAGCACTCCTGCGAAAGGTCCATAATTCCTGGCATGTAAGTCTTCATGCTAATGAAACTCCCTGATGAGGGTGGGGACTCTATCAAGTGCTTCACAATGTATCTCAGCTTCTTGTTTTTGCTTTTTATACCCTCCTATACCCTTTCACAGGCGCTCTGGTGGCATAGTGCCTAAGGCATTTGCTAACCAGAAGGCTGGTGGTTCAAACCCACGTGCCACTTCTCAGAAGGAAGGTTTGGCAATCTACTTCTGTAGTGATACCACCTCAGAAACCCAAGAAGGGGTCACTATGAGTTGGATCTGACTCCATGGCAGTGTGTTGTGTTCATTGCTGGTGGCATAGTACCTAAGGCAGAAGTCACTTATACACAGAGCTAAAAATGTGTTCAAGTCAAAGCTCTATACCATGGACTTCTATGCTTAGATCAGTCACTTGTAAAGTACAATATCTTGAAAAATAAGTTAATTTTTTAAATTTACAACTAATAAAATAGACTAGTCTTCTTAGTAAAACAATTTGCAGTTATTAGATAATAGATTCAGTTTTGGAAATGGCTGTCTGGCAAAGGCATTTATATAGTATATGAGTTTTTATTCTCAGCAGTTTTACTTCCATAGTTTGTCAATCAACTCAGGCAAATATAATAAATATAGAAAATATGTTTTATTTTGAAATGTGAATTTAATACATACTGAAAGTATTTATAACATATGCTGAAATTTTAAATTATAAAACTTATATAAAATAAATCAGATCAAGTGTAATATACAAATCATTATTATATTTTCTAAAAGAGAATCTGGAGAGCAGATAGAAAAAGAGTATATAAAAATAGTATATTAAAATGGAAAGATAATGTTGATTCACTAAAAGAGGCTATGGATCATAAAACTGATTAAATATTCTTGATCCAGGGACATAAAGTATTTATTCAAGGAGAATAGGAGCAACGAACATATAGTTTGCCTAGAACTTGAGACATTTCCTAATGTAGTAGAATACAGGAAATCTGGTTTACAAGGTCAGTGATTATGGTGACAGAGAATGAGATATTTGAATGAGAAAAAAAAAATAGCTCAAATAACTAAGATTGAAGGTAATTGAAAAAGGTAACCAGTCAGGGATAACTAATGGACTACTACAGGGATAAATATTAGGATGAATTTTTGTACACTTTATACATCAGTGACCTGAAAGAGGGCATATGCATTAGGAGGATAAAATCTGCTGACATAGCGATAGTTGGGGTGTTGAAGGGGCAGTCACAAAAGAATGCTTAGACTGACTTGGACAGACTAAAAGCATGGAGTGATAAGTGGCTTACTCAATTTAATTCTGAAGAGAAAAAAAAAAAAAAAAAAATTCCAGGAACTTAAAACCATAAGAAAAAGTAAAAGAAATACATACTTAAAATCTTCAGAGGATTGAGCACTGGAAAAAAAAAAAAAATACATTGAGGCAAATCTTTCAATGTATGATTACGAGTAAAAATACAAGGAGGACATATGAAGGTAAGCATGTGATATGTGGAAATTATGTCAATGCTTTAGAAATTCCACTTTTGCCATAAGACTCACATATCCTAAATTGTCAGCCAGCTCTGCCTTCAATTTAGTCTCCCTTTGGCCCCAATCAAGGAGCTTTGGTGGCATAGTACCAAAGGTATTTGACTGCTAACCAGAAGGCTGGCGGTTCAGACCCAACAGCCACTCCCCAGAAGGAAGGTTGGATAATCTACTTTGGTAGTGATACTGCTTCAGAAACTCAAGGAGAGGTCGCTATGATTCGGGTAGGACTCCATGGCAGTGAGTTTGTTTTCTGGTTTTTTGGCCCCTATCATGCAGTAATGTCACAATGTTGAAACTGCAACTACTTCTCTATACTTCTTTTTCTTCTTAGATATTCTAGAGAGAAAATTAGGGCAGATTGTGGACATTGATCTATCCTGACTGTGTTCATGAGTACATGAAAAGTTAACCAAAAAGGCACAGCCCAATGCCCAGTAAGTAGCCCAAGGATATTTTTCTTCTATTATTTATCATCATCTCCATGGATATCTTTGTTATTAAGGAACAGGAGGAAAGTAGAGGACAGTAGTTGAGTAATAAATATTTTCTAGGCAGTACACATCCCACCTAAACTCTCACAAGACTGGCAGTTTCTGACTTTTATGCTCACAGAAGGGAATTCAACTTCAAGAAAATCTTCTTAAACTCTTAGAGTTTAGAATGTGATGTTTAGGAAGGCTGCAGAGTGACCTTTGTTCCTCAAGTTTGAGTAACAGCAATAGAAAAAAGAGCACTAAATAATATATATCACCAGCTACTGATGAATTCTTTACTTAAGGCAAAAATAAAGCCTTTTATCTACTCCACACAGAACTCAAACCCACAATGTAGTACAAACTATAGCAGTCCTCTGACCAAAAAACTGTACAGTAGTTTTGCATTTACTTGCAGGACAATATTCATACTCTTAGATAAATAAGATATTAAAAAAAAAAAAAAAAAACTCACACTCATCAAGTCAGTTCCTATTCATGGTGACCCCCCACTGGATTTCCAAGGCAGTAAATCTTTATGGAAGTAGACTGCCCCATCTTCCTTCCACAGAGTGACTGCTGGGTTTGAACCACCAATCTTCTGCATAGTGCTCAAATACTTTAGGCACTGTGCCACTTTTGTTGCCACTAGAGCTCCTTAAATGAGATATACTGAGTAAAATAATGAATAGAGGCACTGTGATTTGAGCTTATTTAGTCTACTTAAAAATTCCTCACATTAGTATTATGCTTGTTTTACAGATGAAGTAAACAAGATCTAGTGATAGGAAGTAATTTTTTTGAGATCACAGAGCTAGGGAGAAATGGAGCTTAAATCCATTCCCAGGTCAACCTCAGGTCAAAGTCCTTGTTTTTTCCATCACATCATGGTGTATTTGTATTTAAACACATATCACAATAAATAAATAGATGGTTGTTAGGAGGCTGGATGATATACGAACAATATATGGAAAAAAAAAAAAAAACGTGGTTTCAAACACACATGAAAACACACACACACACACACACACTTCCTTGCCTTGTCTTGGCATTCAGGGCCTTCAACAACAGGGCTGGAATCTTGCAAATCCTTCATCTCCTTCATGCACTATAAGCAACAGTTGAACTAAACCACTATGTATTTTCCCTTAAATGATATTTGCTTTCTTGCTTTAAGCTGTTCCCCAATCTCTTCATGTCTAACTTCCCACAGGAGAAACAACATAATCCTTGCAAATGATGCTATATGTCCTGGTGGGCTTTTGTACTGTAGCTATTTGTTTGCCTTTCATCTCTCCCCAGGTCTGTGGTTGGTTTGATTGACATTTTACATCATGCTCACATCACTAGCACATTGTCTTGCACATAGTAACTGCAATACATTTGCTTGATGTATGTGTGTACATATGTACTTATGTTAACTGCTAAGCTAACTTGTACATTCCAGTGGTCAGACAAGTTGCCAAGGAGTAGACTCCAACTCATACGGATTCTAGTGTGCCTGAGGAGAAATGTGCTCCCTGTCAATTTCTCTGCTGGATTTTTCAAAAGTAGATGCCCAGACCATTCTTTTGAAATGTCTCTGGGTGGACTTGAACCTTCAACTCTTTAGTTAGCACCTGTGTTAACCATTTGCACCAACCAGAGACTCCAACTTGTACATTATTTACTTATGAACCAAACTTGTTTCTGTTGAGCCAATGCCAATTCTGATTCATGCTCTCTAGGGTTTCTGAGGCCCTTCTGGGTGGGTTTGAGCCATCAACTTCTCTCAAGTTGAGCACTTGCCATTTGTGCTACCCAGGATCTCACAGCTTACCCACAGTGCTGAATTTATTGTACTTGATTGTTGCTGTCGGTACTTGCCCCAGTAAAAAGCATTTAAAGTACCATTATTAAATCATAAACTTCACTTTTCTTTGTTTTCAGCTATTTTATGTATTTACAAAATTTGTGGATATATTTAAAAAATCTTTTGTCTTTATTTTAGTGACTTTTATAACTCAGTTTGATATCACAATATTCTGGAAGAAATGAACTTGCCACATGAGCATTTGTTCCTTCACAATACTACATTTCAAATTTTATAAAAACATAGTAGAGTCCAATTCAGTTAAGTTGAGGTCAGTGAAGAATGAAGACTTTGTGGTTAGATTACTTGAATCACATCCCAGACCTCCTGCATATTAGATTTGAGACTTTAGGCAAATGGCTTAATCTTTCTATGACTCAGTTTCCTCATCTGTCAAAAGAAATTGATAGTAATAGGCTGAAAAATAAGCACATAATAAATGGAAGCTGTTATTATTAATAGGAGCTCTGATAGCATAGTGCCTAAGGCACTTGACTGCTAACCAGAAAGCTGGCAGTTCCAACCCACCAGCCACTCCTCAGAAGAAAGGTTGGGCAATCTAATTTCTATAGTGATACCAACTCGGAAACCCAAGGAGGGGTTGCTATGAGTCAGATTCAACTAAACGGCACAAAGCAACAACAACATTATTATTAATTATCATAGTCTGAAATAATTATAAACCTGAGTGTTTTGTTTCCTCCCACATTACTCTTATTTGACCTCATTTATAATCTCTTCTTCTTCAGGGAGATGGAAAACTAATTTAAGATTATAATACAAATTAAGATGTATTTTTTTCCACATAATGTTAAATTAAACTAGCAAACAATTATTGAGAATATACAATGAGCTAAGTACTAGGCTAATATCTAGTATCCCCTTGTGGGGATACCACAGTAAACAAGACATTCATACATACCTGTTGCCCCTACAACCTCAAAGTATAGAGATCTTCCTCTAGAGCTATAGAGAGACCCTTCCTCCTGGGATTGATGCCCTGAATTCAGAAGTCTAGCTTCCACAACTGTGAGAAAATACATTTCTGTTCTTTAAAGCCACCCACTTGTGTTTATTTCTGTTACAGCAGCACAGAGAAACTAAGGCAGGGGCAGAAAAACATCTTTAATGTCATGTTATTTTGTGCTCTAAATATAGAACTTTCTAATATGCTTTCTGAGATGGCAAACTAGAATTTATTACTAGAACTAAGCCTGTTATTCTTAGACAACAAAGTGATTACTCTGTGAATCACTTTGATGCCTTTCACCTAAATACCAGCCAGGAGCAGCCTATAACCCTGATTTATCGTGGCCTTGACCTGACAGTTCACATCAGCCTTCATATCTTTAACGGAGCCAATCTATCTTAGGAACCAAAGATAGACTTCTGGAAAGGGCAAATGATCTATTGGGCTAAAACATCTTTTGCTCCTCAACCAACAATTCCACATTTTGGGTTTCCTAGGCTTTGGAGCAGTACTACAAGGATTCGTTTGGAAAGATTCTATGAGAAAGATATTTTCAAAGGTTATTACTTAATGCATGTTTTAGAAGCATTACTTTCAATATCATAATTAAATTATTTACATACATTTACAAGAGTAATAGGGCCAGAAGATGAACGCCTCAGATCAGAAGGCACTCAAAATGCAACTGCAGAAGACCTGCCTCCTCAGAGTAAAGCTGACCTTAATGATGTGGATGGAGTAAAGCTTTTGGGAATCTCCATTTGCTGATGTGGCACAACTCAAAATGAGAAGAAACAGCTGCAAACATTCTAACAATTGGAACATGGAATATATGAAGTATGAATCAAGGAAAATAAGAAGTTGTCAAAAATGAAATGGAACACATAAAGATCGATATCTTAGGCATTAATGAGCTGAAATGGACTGGTTTTGGCCATTTTGAATCAGGCAAGTGAGAATGGCCACACTTCGTCTCACTTACTTTGGTCATGTTTTCAGATAGGACCATTCCCTGGAGAAGGATATCATGCTTGATAAAATAGAGGGTCAACAACAAAAAAGGAAGGCTCTCAAAGAGATGGATTGGCACAGTGGCTATCATGATGGGCTCAGGTACAGCAAGCGTTGTGAAGCTGGCAACGGACTGGGCAGTGTTTAATTCTGTTATGTATCGGGTGGCTATGAGTCAGTGCTGACTCCACAGCACCTAACAACAACAACAACAACGTACACATTTTTAGTAGAACTACTTTGAATAATAAACTGTCTACATATAATATATTGAACATGTATCTTACACATATATACTATATATAAACATTTACATATCTATGAAAAATAGTGGATTAAAGTTATAATTGGATATACCAATATTTTATTACATACTTCCTTAAATCCAAAGCTAAATGTGATGAAATACATGGTTTTGTATGTATGTGTGTATGTGTGTATGTGTGTATGTATAGTTATCCCCTTTTTGGATTGAACTATGTCCGCCCAAAATATGTATTTGAATTTGTAGGCCTTGTACTTGTGGATGTAATCCTGTTCGGAAATAGGGTTTTTATTTTGTTATGTTAATGAGATAATACCAGAGTAGGGTGAATCCTAAACCTAATCAGTTCTGAGTTATAAAAAGACCAGAATAGACACAGAGACTTACAGGTAGGAGGGGATTAAGATGGGGGAAGGTAGAGAAAGACACCTTGTAAGCCAAGGAATGTCAACGAACCAAAGAACTCCCAGAACTGCCTACAAGGAAGGAATCCATAGCTGATACCTTAATTTGTACTTTTAGCTTCCAGGACTGTGAGAAAATTAATTTCTGTTCTTAAAAGCCACCTACTTGTGGTATTTATGTTATAGCAACACTAAGTAAGACACTCATATATAAATATATAGATAGAGTCCTATTTGTTTTAAGGAGTAAATTGCATATGTTATCAGTTATGCTATTCAAGTAGATACAATGTTATGAAAATATTGTGAAATACAGGAAGCAAGACAAATGGTACTTTAGAAAGCATGTTGGTGACCTTCCAACTTGGCTTTCCTCATCTTTCACTGACATCTCAGGACAGTGAAGAGTGTGACCTTCAAGAAGTAGATTCAAGGTCTTCTCTCAGAAAAAGACATAGGGGGAAAATACATGTTTGTTTTTAGTTTCAATCTTTTTTTTTTTTTTTTTAACAGAATGAATTCATCATGTTTAATACCATTCAATAAAATTTTGAGTCTCTTGTGTGATTGCATAAAACAGTGGTAAACACATAGGGTCAAAGAGTAAGCTAAAATGATCTTTATCCTTTGTTTTCACTCTAAGCGATAGAGAATAATTCTCTTTAAAGATCTTATTTTTTAAAAAAGACACTGAGGCCACAAATATATATGAAAAGCAGACTACGTTAATTAATTCTGAAAGATAATGTCCTGTTACTATATTTACTTCTGGGAAGGGAATAGTAATGGTCTTAAATATATGCTCAGATTGTTGAGACCTAGGGAATAGCTCAGATGTCATCAGCACTATACATTGGAAATTATTTTTGTTGTTGTTAGGTGCCATTGAATCAGCTCCAACTCAGTGACCCTATGTACAAAAGAATGAAACGCTGTCTTTAGTGACAATTAATTTAAGGACAGGTCAGGAAAATAATCAAGTGCAAGAGAGGCCTAATTAAGCTTAATTATTCACAAACTCTGTCCTCAAGAAGTTTACAGTTTGGGGAGAAGGAGGCATTGATCTCAAAATAGATAATTCTAATAAAAGTCATAGTGAAAAATGGGCTTTACAGTAATATAAATTGGTGCTGTAAGATTGAGCAAGAAAAATGACTGAAAACTAATACAAAATATTCTTAAATGGGAAAAAAAAAAACTAGAAATAACAGGAACAAAATATAAAAGAAAAAGTAGAATAAGAGCTGCTTTATCAAAATTTATCTTTATGAATAAGGCAAATAAAGGGAGAATAAGCTTTTAGTCTATGCACCCAATAGACTGCCATGAGGGCAGAAAAAAAAAAAAAAGTCTGCTTTTTCGTTCTAGTTTAGTCCTGAACACCTGACACAGTTTCTTGGCATATAGAAATAGGTGCTCAATAAACATTATTGAGGTGAATTAAATTCATTATGTTTAATATACCATGAGCAGCCAGAAGAACAAAAAAATCAGTCTTTGAGGAAATAAAATTACAACGGTCCTTAGAAAATCCCTGCATAATGCATGCAGTTTAGCGCTTCTAGCAGAAAGGTTGGCAGTTTGAACCCATCCAATGGCACTTCAGAAGGCAAATCTATTTGTTTCTGAATGGTCACAGTCTTGTCCTTAAGCAGTACTCCAAGCAAACTAGCACATATAGCTGTGACATAAACTGAGCATTTCCTAAAGTGCTTTCTTCAGAACACATTCTGTGAGATGTTCAGTGTATAAAAAGCATAATGACCAAATAACTAAATCACTAGACCATGATTTAGATATAAAGAATGAAAGGTCACAGTGTGTTATTGTATCAGTGTAGATTGATTTTATCTCCTTCAAGTTTTAGATTCTACATTTATTTTTGTTTTCTTTGTGACTTTGTGGTGGATTCTACATATTTTATTCTGTGCTTTTGGCAGATGGTACTACTTTTCCTAAATACATTTAGAAATACTTTTCCTTGAGATCATATAGTCTTCTGTTAGTCATAGAATCCTTTGTTCTATATCATTATTCTTTAAGTACAGTCTTTTTAATTTGACTATAAAATTAGTAAATTGTGGGTGAATATTTGGTGAATTATATTTAATTATAAGGATCAAGGTATGAAACATAACAAATGCAGGCCAAAAGCCAGAGTACTCATATTTTAATTCCATCTTTGCTAGTAACTATCTGTGAGACATCAAGTGAGTTCTCATATTCTCAAAGAAATTAAAAAAGAGAAAAAACATTCCGAGTATTTTCTATGTGCCAGAACTGTATGAGGCTATGCAGAAACCTCATTTACTCTCTCGAATAGTTCTATAAAGTTGAAGCTACTTTCTCCATTGACACACAGCCATAGCAATGGACTCAAAATCATGAGGATTACACAGGGCTAGAAAACGGTTTATTCTTCTATACGCAAGGTTGCCATGAGTCAGAGCTAAATCCACAGCAACTGTGAACAACAACATCCTCTATTTGAACAACTGAGGCTCAAAGAAGTTGAGTAATGTTTGGTTATCTAGTGCCACTCTGACAGGAATATACCACAAATGGGATGACCTTAACAAACAGGAGTTTAGTCTCTTATAGTTCAGGAGGCTAGAAATCCAAATTCAAAGTGCCAGACTCTAGGGGCTGGGTGAAAGCCCCTCAACCTTGGGCTTCAGCTCTGCCTCTTGTTTCCGGCCCTCTGAAGTTAGAGGCTTCTGTTCACTCAAGCAGCTACTGGCTGCTGAGGCCAACAAGTCCAAGGTCAACAAATAAAATGGCACAGTCCCGATGTTACCAAACCACACAGCAGGCCATTAAATTCAAGTCCATTGAAAGTCCCAAGGTCGGCAGAGCATTGCAGGCTGCTGAACAACGACGCAGCTACATGCAGGCTTCAAGTGTGCCATATGCTAGAGACCATTCCCCAAGTCTTCTGCTTATATACTGGAAGCAGACCACATTCCCTAAGGCAGCTATTCAGCTGCTCACAGTCGATTCCACCATGGAGTTGATTACCAGTCTCATCATGGGGAATACTACATCCAGCTGCCCAGCCACTCAACCAGGCCCGGCCAAGTTGACACACAAACTTAACTACCACAAGTAAGGTCCCAAACACTCAGCTATCAATGATAGGGCAGGATTCAAATCCTACTGTGTGTGCAAAGTCCATATTTTGTCCATATTGTATATGCTATATTGTATATACCAGGGGCTCTGGTAGCATAGTGCCTAAGGCACTTGGCTGCTAACGAGAGGGCTGGTGGTTCAAACCCACCAGCCACTCCTCGGAAGGAAGGTTGGGCAATCCTACTTCAGTAGTGATACTGCCTCGGAAACCCAAGGAGGGGTCGCTATGAGTCGGGGCCGACTCGACGGCAAATAACAACAACAACAACATATTGTATATACCAGCCAATCATTTGCATATTCATCTCAAACTTGGAAATCTTTTTCACGATTCACAGAACTGTAAAAATTCAAGGAATAATTGAAAGTTAAAATGTTTTTTTTTTTTTTTTAATTTTAAACATTCTAATATTTAAATACACTGAATGTTTTCCCCCAATATTTCTCTACTCATTTATTGGTTCTATAATTCAGGACTTGAGTTCAACTTTTGAAATAGTAATCATATTTTGTAATGAGAAAACGGATTACACACAGTTTTCACAGTAGTGTCTAATTCCCTTTGATTCCAAGTCAAGTGAGAGACCACCATACTGGGACAGTGTCTGTTTCCTAAGGCTGTGTGCCATGGGCATTTGTGTCTGGCTATTATCACTACCCTAGGTCATCCTGACATTTCAAAACAACTGCTTTATATCTTGTATTTATATTGGAATCCTTTATTAAACCAGGGCACAACTTTTGTTTTTAATTGTTATGTCATTTCACCTTCACCTATAAGATGACATTCTACTAATACCAACAACACAACTATGGAAAGCAAGGGAAGAAGGTGAAAAGAGAGCAAGGCAATTACAAGGTGAGTCTATTTTCAAAGAATCATCTGAGGATTGTTTCAGGTAATTTCAATTAACTTTTATGGAAGTTACTCAGATAAGACCCTGGTAATACCACTGTAACTAGATTCAGCTCCTAGAGCTATACCATTACTGAGGAATTTAAGCTATATATATGTATTTTTTTCAAACTTACCAAAATATATTGTTCCCAAGTCTGGCCTATGTGGCATGTTCCCTGTGGTCTAATGCAAATTAAGATGACTGTGATATAAAGATCTCTGAGACTAGGGTCATAATGGAAACATTAGCAGACCCTTCACTACAGAAGCCCTGCAGGGGGCCATTAAGATATTTTATGGAACTGCTAGTACCAACCTAAAAGCAAATGGCAAAGAGCAGGAAATACAAGCAACTATAAAAAGAAAACAAAACAGAAACCGAGTAAGAGACAGTGAAGACAACGTTAAAAACATAAAGGTAACAAAAAAATAAATATGGTATATTTCCATTATCCGTGACCTTGGGTTTCAATTTTGGCTCTGTGTTCATTACCAATTTAGCAAAATACTGCCTTACACTTCTAGGCTCGTGTGTTCTTTGTATGATTCCTTAGAATGAAGGGGAGAGTCCAAAGCAAGCTATCAAAAAACAATTTACTGTTCTCATCTTGTCAGAATTTTCCCTCTGTGTTCTTTATGATCGTCTCTCAGGGATTCCACCCAGGATGACAGGAAGATAAAAATTAGATTGAGGCCTGTTACACTGTTTTGACAGTTCATACTCTCCAGTGTATTACTTATATTAACAAATTCAGTTTTCTGCCTCAAAAAGGAAGCTCATTAGCAAAATGCCATTGAACAAAAGCAATCTTCTAGCCACAGTAAAACTATGAAGTTATCACAAATTAGAGTCAAAGAGAACAGTAATCCACCTGTAGAAATATACATGGATCGTGATACAAATCTGTAAATGTTTGGAACAAGCCTTTTTAAAAAATAATAATTAATAGGTGCCACACCTTCAAAAGTGTTTAGGCTTTCCTTCTAGAGATTTTTGTTTTAACATAAGGCAAATTAAAAATATTTTTGCGTATTGTATTAAGTGAAATAGATCATTTACTCTGAATAATGGGGCAAACGGGTAATTTTTCAACCACTTCCCATCATAAGACATTTCATTCCAGGTATCTCAAGGTTAAATTTGATGTCATTACAGACTACCAGGAAGCTCTCCCAATTTCTCCCACTTGCTTTGCATGTATAAATAACAGTCGTTACATAATCTTTTTTTATAGAACACTAAATTAAATGTGATTATATAAAGTCTGTATTTTTCCAATATTTGGTAGATATTTGATGAAAATTTTGGCAACTTAGTTCTCATAAAAATGATTAAGTAGAATAATATTGGCAAGAATCAGCTATCACGTAATGTTTGGGAAAGTAGATAGAAAGGAAAATAATGACTAGGAAAGTTTCTCTTTCTTAATCTCCCTCTCTCTAAAAACCTTCCTATATGCTTATTACACAATAACAATCTGAGTCCTAAAGAATTAAGTCATGAAACATATTAGGGATTATTCTTTGAGGTCGGTCTGAAAAGAAGTGCTTTATTATCCTTAGAATGGTCACTTTTCCAGGCAAATTAATTTATACTAATAGAATTTGCCCCATTATCAATACTAAATTTTTTTTAACTCAATTCCCTACTGGTATAAATCTAAGTAAAAGATCTGCTTTTAAAATGTTATTAGATCTCAAGCAGAAAACCGAAATTATTTGTGGATTATTACATATCTCTTCATTTTTAAAACTAGACTGCACCATTCTTGAGATTTACTCTTAGTCAATTCTTGGGGATTTCTTTTGCCACTATAAAATGATACTTAGGTAGTAGTTGAACTTGTTATGATAAATATGCTAATGCATTTTATGTAAAATATTTTTAAAATTGTGTGGAAAATAAGAAAATTTATGAATGAAAGTTAATTAGTCTCCAAAATTTCTACATGTACTTTGTGACATCTTTTTGATTAGTCAGAGGAATTTTCTGCCTGTATCATGGTTCTTACCTATGTTATACTAGATGAAGTGGCCAGCAAGTTGAGCTCTGAATAAGTGAAGTAATTTGTGTACATGATAGTAAAAGTTTGTTTACAAACAATACTTTTATTATTATTGTGATTTGGGTGAAGATTTACAGAGCGAATTCACTTTCCATACAGCAGTTCACGTATACTTTGTCTCATGTCATTGACCACAGTTTACCACAATGCAACAGCTCCCCTTCCACTTCCTCCCCATAGTTACCTCTTTCCAGTGTCCATCCCTCCATACACTCCTGCCCCCTGGGCTGTCTCCCTGTGCATAAGCAGCCCTTCTTTCTCCCATGATTCAAGAAATACATTTCTATATCTAAGTCTCACAAGACCAAGGAGCAAGCATTATTAATCTTGGTTTGCATATAAATAACTAAACTCCAGTGAAATTAGTTAACTTGCTGCCTAATTTCAAAGCCATGCTAAAATATTGTTGTTATTGTTGTTGTTAGTTGTTATCCAGTTGATTTTGACCAAAGGCAACTCTGTAGAATAGAACTACTCAATAGGATTTTCAAGGCCATGATATTTTAGAAATGACTGTCTTCCAAGGCACCTCTGAGCAGATTTGAACTACCAAAATTTCAGCTAGTAGTTTGAGTGCTTAAACTTTTGCACCACCCTGGAATTCCTATTGTTGTTAGCTACCTTCAGATTGGCCCATGCACAATGTAACAAAACACTGCCACCTTCTTGTCCATCCCCCTGACTGGCTGTGGATTGGAGTTTCGTGATCCATAGGTTTTTATCAGCTGAATTTTGGAAATGAATCACCAGGCCTCTCTTCCTAGTCTGTCTTAGTCAGGAAGCTCCACTGAAACCTGCTCAGCATCATCACAACACACAAGGCTCCACTGACAGTTGGGTGTTGGTTGCTCATGAGGTTCTGCGGCCAGTAAGCAAACATGCACCTCCCACATGGAAGGTGAGAATTCCACCCCTGAACCACCAATTCCCTCTGTGGCTACTCTTTTATTGACCACATACTATATTTCAAATATTCCTTTAAAAACAACATGCACTGGCTAATTTTATCCTTGCACTAAACTAATAAGATAAGAAAAATTATCCCCCTTTTGCAGATGAGAAAAATGAAATTCAGAACATTTAAAAAACTTGCTTGTGAAGGCGGGGCAAGATGGCGGACTAGGCAGAAGGATTGCACAGACCCTCTTCAACAAAGAAAAGGGAAACCAATTAACA
>NW_006921884.1:172035-183352 GCF_000298275.1 Orycteropus afer afer | reverse complement strand
CTCTTCCTTCTTCCTAGTCTGTCTCAGTCTATAAGCTGGGCTGTTACCTGTGCACCAGGTGCATCTCTCTGGGTTTCAAACACCAGAGGCTCAGCCTCAAAACTCACATCTATATGTCACCACAGTAGGACAAACCAACAGACAAGTTTGTCCTGCTGCTGGAGACCTCTCATGTCACCCCCACTTGGCTGACTGTTCCTCTGTCTGGCTTCCTGGCTTTTCATCCCCTTTCTCCTGCTCTTCTGGCCTGCTACTCTGGGCGTCCCTGAGTTGTCTCTCCTCACCTGTATCCCTGGGCCTGATTGTTCTTCTGTCTCGGTTCAAGGATTTTATCCCCTTTCTCCTGCTCTTCTGGCCTGCTACTCTGGGCGTCCCTGAGTTGTCTCTCCTCATTTGTAACCCTGGGGCTGCCTGCTCTTCTGTCTGGGTTCAAGTAAGATACACAAAAAATTTCACTAGCTTAAAAACAGAACTTTTTGTTATTGCTTTTGACTTTTATGTATAATAGTAACAGTTACTTGAAAGTTCCCTGAATTTTTTTACCTTTAATATACTTTATCTCTTATCTCAGGTGTGGACAATAGAAAGCTTTAGATAAATTATTTTAAACAGTTGAATGAATAAGAATTCACTGTATAGGGTGTGACTGTGTTGTTGTGAGGTGCTGTGGAGTTGGTTCCAACTAATAGCACCCTATATACAACAGAATGAAACCCTGACCAGTCCTGTGCCATCTTAACAACTGTTGCTATGTTTGATCCCCTTTTGGAGCCATTGTTAGTTCTTCTCATTGAGGATCTTCCTCTTTTTCTCTGATCCTCTACTTTACCTGAATGATGACCTTCTCTAGGGAATGATCCCCCTTGATATCATGTCCAAAATACATAAGACAAAGTCTCACTGTTCTAGCTTCTAAAAAGCATTCTGGCTGTACTTCTTCCAAGATAGATTTGCTTGTTCTTCTGGCAGTCCATACTATGTTAAATAATTTTGCCAACATCATAATTCAAATGCATCAATTATTCCTTGGTCTTCCTTTTTTGTTGTCCAGCTTTCACATGCATATGAGGCAATTGGAAATACCGTAACTTGGGTCAGGTACATCTGAGTTCTCAAAGTGAGATCTTTGCTTTTTAAAACTTTTGCAGCAGATTTGCCCAATGCAATATATGATTTGATTCTTTGTCTGCTGCTTCCATGGGTGTTGATTGTGGAGCTACGTAAAATGAAATCTTATCTTGATGTTGGTTGCTAGTCCAGCTATGAGGATTTTTATTTTCTTTATGTTGGTGTAATCCGAACTGAAGGCAATAGTCTTTGATCTTCCTTCGTAAGTTCAGCAAGTCCTCTGCATATTCAGCAAGAAAGGTTGTGTCATGTGCATACCCCAGGTTTTTAATGAATCTTCCTCCAATCCTGATGCCATGTTTTTCTTCATGCAGTCCAGCTTCTTACAATATTTGTTCAGCATAGAAATTGCATTATTGTAGTGAAAGGATACAACCTTGACACATGCCTTTCCTGATTTTAAACCACATAGTATCTCCTTGTCCTGTTCAAATGACTGCCTCTTGATCTAAGTACAGGTTCCAAATAAGCACAATTAACTGTTCTGGAATTGGCATTCTTCACAATGTTATCCATAATTTGTTATGATCCATACAGTTGAATGTCTTTGCATTGTTAAAAAACACAGGTAAACACCTTTCTGGTATTCTCTGCTTTCAGCCAAGATCCATCTCATACCAGCAATGATATCCTTTTTCCCATGTCGTATTCTGAATCCAGCTTGAATTTATGACACTTCTGCACCCATGTTCTGCTGCAAACATTTTTAAATTACTTTCAGCAAAATTTTGCTTACATAAGATATCAATGCTATTGTTTGATAATTTTCACATTCTCTTGGATCACCTTTCTTTGGAAAGGCACACATATGGATCTCTTCCAGTTGGTTGGCCAGGTAGCTGTCTTCCAAATTTCTTGCTTGATGAGTGAGCACTTCCAGTATTGCACCCATCTGTTGAAGCATCTCAAATGGTATTCCATCAATTCCTGGTGAGTCTGTGTAGACTTCCATCTTCTTCTGATTCTTCCTTTATCATTCATTTCCCCATAAAACCCAACCTACTGCAACTGAGTCAACTCTGAGTCATGTTGTTGTTGTTGTTGTTTGCCGTCGAGTCAAACCTGACTCATAGCGACCCCTCCTTGGGTTTCCGAGGCAGTATCACTACGGAAGTAGGATTGCCCAACCTTCCTTCCGAGGAGTGGCTGGTGGGTTTGAACCGCCAGCCGTCTGGTTAGCAGGAGAGTGTCTTAGCCATTATGCTACCAGAGCTCCCACTCTGAGTCATAGCAAGTATATAAGACAGTAGAATTATCCCATAGGGTTTCTAAGACTGTAAATCTTTACAAAGGCAGACTGCCTCATCTTTCTTCCACAGAACAGCTGGTAAGTTTGAACCACCAACCTTTTGGTTAGTAGCTGAATGCTTTAATCACTGCATTACTAGAGATTCTTCAATATTGCAACTCAAGCCTTGATTTTTTTCTTCTGTTCTTTTCAGTTTGAGAAATACCAAGCATGTTCTTCTCCTTTGGTTTTCTAACATCAGGTTTACAGTTGTCATTATGATACTTAGTCCTCTTGAGCCAACTTTTGAAATCTTTTGTTCTGCTCTTATACTTCATCACTTTGTTTTGTTTTGTTTTCTATTTGCTTTAGATACAGCATGTTCAAGAGCAAGTTTCAGAGACTTTACTGGGATCTATTTTGGTCTTTTCTTTCTGTCTGTCTTTTTAATGACATATTGCTGGCAGTTCAAACCCACCAGCCACTTCTGAGTAAGAAGGGTGGGCAATCTACTTTTGTAGTGATACCACCTGGGAAACCCAAGGAGGGGTTGCTATGTGTCAGGTCCAGCTCCATGGCAAATAACATCAACAACAATAACATTACTTCCTTTATGTATGTATATATATTTTTGTATACCAGATCCATACTTTTCTCTTAGTGAAGGCCTTGTGGTGAAAAATTCTCTGAGATATTTCTGTCTCTATTTTAAAGGCTATTTTAAGTGGATAAAGAATCCTAGATTGGTAATTATTGTCTTTAAGCACTTTACAGATGTTCCATCATCCTCTGTTGAAAGTCAATTTGAAGTCTTATTGTTGCTCCTTTTAGGGTAGTGCATCACTTTTCTGTAGCTGCTTTTGAGATTTTACTTTCTGATTTCAATTTTCACCAGTTTTACTGCTTTTATCTCAGTGTAGTTTTCTTTGTGCTTATTTATTTATTTATTTTATATAGGGTTTCTTGGATTTTGAAATTGCTATCTTTATCAATTTTAGAAATATCTAGACCAATATCTCTTCAAATATAGCTTCTTAAAAGTTCTCTTCATTTTCTTTCTAAGATTTGAACTACATTTGTGTCAAGCCTCTTTACTATATCCAATTTGTGCTTTATGGTCTTTTCCTGAATTTTTCACTATTTTTTGAAGATTCAACCTGTTAATATTTTACTGATTGATTCTGTAATAAACTAATGGTTTCTGCTGTGTGTAGTCTACTTTTAAAATCCATTGCTGAATTCCTCGAATTAAGTAATTTTACTTTGTAATTGAAGAATTTCCATTTGATGCATTTTATATATTTCAATTTTCTTGTTAAATTCTCCATTTATCATTCCATTGAACATATGAGTTACAGTTACTTTAAAGCCTGTATCTGAAAGCTTCAAAAGCTGTGTCATCTATAGGTCTGTTTCTGTTGTCTGTATGTTCTTTTGTTTTAATTTATATTTAAATTTTATTAAATATTTATTTTCATAGTTTCCTTTCTCCAGGCATGGATGGTAATTTTTTCCCTGAATCATAGATCATATATATTAAAACTTGTAAAGGCACTGAAAGATGTTATCATCTTTCATAGAGTGTATAATATTCTTCTGGCCATCAGAGCAGGAGAAAAGTACTGTTATTCACTGAGGAATTCAAATACTCAACACTAACTTTGCCACTTTGTGAGAGTTTGTGTATTTCTCGTGCCTGGATAATACGCTTTCAGAGACTCAACTGAAACCCTGGGTGTTTACTAGAGTTCCTTTTCCTTGACAATCACTAAACTCCATCTGTTTTTTTCTCTCTAACCACTTAATAGTGAGTGTTCTAAGGAGCTCTGGTGGCATAGTGCTTAAGGCATTTGACTGCTAACCAGAAGGCTGGCAATTCAAATGCACCAGAAATTCCTTGGAAGGAAGATTGGGCAATCTACTTCCATACTGATACTGCCTTGGAAAACCAAGGGAGGGGTCACTATGAGTTGGATCTGACTCGACAGCAGTGAGTTTGTTTTTTTGGGAATATCTGTTTAGATTTCTAGCCTCTTTTTGTTTACAGGGACTTCTGTAATATCCCTAAGGAGCTCACTATTCAATACATGCCATGAGGGTTAAAGCTAAATAGAATGTCGGTTAATTTGTCTAGAAGTTATGGCTTCTTTGGTAGTTCTGAATGTCACATTAGGTCTTCTCAACTACATGACACTGCTAACATATGACCAAAAAAATTAATGGGATTTTGTTCCATGTTTTATAGGTTTTTTGTTGTTGTTGTGATGTGCTGTCGAGTTGGATCCAACATAGGGTCATGGTTTCATGGAACAACCCAGTTAATTAGCCTAATAACATCTTTAGTGCTTCTGTTATACCTCCTAGTTGATTGCATAGTGCCTGGAGTCTTAAAAGCTTTCAAGCATCCATCTAAGGCATGATGATTGGTCTTTACTTACCTGAAGTAACACAGGAGGAAGGAGAGTCAGGAATAGGAGGAGGATATGAGATGTGTGATTAATTTTCTTCAATAACATCTGCTTCCTTTGCTATGAGACCAGAACTGGATGGTGCCCGGCTACCATTATTAAGCATTTAGTTTAAAGATTCTATAGAAGAATATTGATCAAAAGGAGGAATATGCAGAACACAATTTAAAATTCTCATGGACTCCAGACTTTATAGAGCCATGAGTGATAGATAAACCCTTGAAGGTACCATGAGTTAATCTTTAAAACTTTAACCAAAATATTCCCTGATGTCTTCTTAAAACCAAATGATGGTTCAACTTAACTAGTAAAGCATGTCTGCCTTTAATAGTATAATCTTTTAAGAACTTTCTATACTGGATTAAAGTGACAACTGTGACTTGAAAGATTACATAAGAACCTTAAGGTTTAGTGAGTTTATGTTAATGGGGAAAGAACAACTGAGAAAAGAAGGATGAAAATATTTGCACAACTTGAGAAATGTAATCAGTGTCACTGAATTGTACATGTAAAAATGGTTTAATCAGTCTATGTATTGCTGTGTATATTTGTATCAACCAAAAAAAATAAATTAAAAAAAAAAATTAAGTGCCTTACTACCCCCTTCTTCTCTGCTTTTATTCTCTTGTTTTCAAAGTGAGGAAATATGTTTAGATGATTTCCCCCTGACATCCTGGATCCTCAAATCCTGGCTGCTGTGTTTGTTATCTGTTTCTTTTCAGCTTTTGTTTGTTTGTTTCCCTTTTGTATTTTATCCAGTGTTTATAATTGTTCTTTTTGAAAGCATTGAACTACTCTCATAGAGGTGGAAGTCCATGTTTTTAGTAAGAAAAAAATAACTTGAATATATGACTATTGTGACAGAAACTTCTGGGTGTTTAATATTAGTTGACTTTTTTCCCCCATTATTATTAGAATTACTGCTTTTTAGCTAAGTGCAAGTCTATACTGGTGAAATTGAAAGAGTATTGGAATGATCAAGGAAAAAAAAAATGACCTCAAGACATCAACATTGTCCACAAGCTATATATAGGGCTGGTACTTTGTCAGCTGTGTGTGGGGACAGGGGGAGGTCTTCCAGAGACAAATAGAAGAGGGAACCATTGGAAGAAGAAAAAGACATGAAAAAGCATAGGGAAGAAAAGAAAATGGGGCTTACATGTGCCTTCAACATATCCTTCTGTAGCAAGATGGAGAGTACTTAGGAAGAGAACCCTGAGGACAGTAGCAAATTAGGGTCTTGAAACTACAGGGTCTTATCCATGGTTAACCCATGTCGGGTGCAGCTATGCAGCATATATAATGTAGGCAATGTCTAAATGTGTCAAAATCTGCTTTACTAGGGCTACTTTTTAAAATAAATATATCATAATGTGAGTTTGGCACTGGTGGGCTTTTAGGACTGATGGGGCTAGCTTGTTATGAAGAAATAAACAACTTGGGACAATATAGAGGCCATCTTTGGCTCCTTTATATAACACACCCAAAATAAAGATCATTGACTGCTAGGAAACTGAAAAAAAAATCTGTCTTAGAAGAAGTACAGCCAGAAAATGCCTTAGAAGCAAAGAAGGAGAGCCTTCATCTCTCATACTTCAGTTATCAAGAAGGACAAGTCCCTGGAGAAGGACACCATACTTGGTAAAGTAGAGAATCAGCAAAAAAGAGGAAAACCAGCAACAAGATGGATTGACGCAGCGGCTATAACAATGGACTCAAGTATAGCAGCAATTGTTAGGATGGTGCAGGACTGGGCAGTGTTTCATAGGTATACATAAGGTCACTATGAGTCAGAACCAACTGAACGACAACTAACAACAACAACAAACTAAAGATCAATATTTCTTAATTTCTCTTGAAGCTGGTAGCATCATGTGACTAAGTTCTGGTCAATGAGATGTAAGCAGAAAAGTGGTGCAACAACTTCTGGTAAAACTCTGTACATGAGCTAATACATGCCCTTTGGCTCATTAGTCCTCCATTGTACCCCTTTGCTCCTGGCCACTTAGAGTACAAAGTCAAAGCCAGTGATCTCTAGAAGAAGACTAGGTACCTGATGAATTTATGGAGCTGACATATCTACCCAAGATTGTTTCTTGCTAAACTTTGTTTATGTGAGAAATGAATAATTATCTGTCTCACTTAAGCCAGTGTGTTGGATTGGGTTCTCTAGAGAAACACAAAAACCAGCAAAGTATATATATATATATATATTTATAGAGAGAGAAAGAGAGAGAGAGAGAAATTTATCTTAGATAAATGGCTCACAAGCGTGTAGAAGCCGATAAGTTCAAGCTGAAAAGTTCGTCTCTGGAGGGGGATGGGGCCCAGGGCCGTCTGGCTTTCGCACGCACGGCAGAGGAGTTCAAGTCACAAAGTTCGTCTCTGGAGAGAGATGGGGCCCGGAGTCATCTGGTTCCCGTAAGCACAACAGAGCCGAGAGAATCAAGCTGACACGCAGTGCGCTGGTCGCTGTTCCCAACAAAGAATGAATCCGAAAACCTCCAGGGCGAGCAGCGAGCTGCTCGCTCCAGGAAGTATATAGTCCGGAATGCCGTTCTTCCAGTTTGTCCCTGGGATAGCATTGCAGGTAGGCCACACCCCTGGGGAAACTCCCCCTAGGCCAACCGGCCGCTTAGAATGCAGTCATGTGATCCATCATGGGAACCACCACTCACAACTGGAGTCCAGCCAAGTTGACACATCTTCAACTATCACAGCCAGTATTATTCTATGGACTTTTCTTTCTTTCTGTCACGTGAATGGTAATTTAATCTTAGCTTATATTGTCATAAAATAGTCAATTAATCCACATGCCTCTAAGTGCTTCTCAATTATAATAGCTCTTTTTTATGGACTTATTTTTAAATATAACAAAACAAAAAAAACCTCACTCCCATCAAGTGAATTCCAACTCATAGAGACTTCCACTGGGTTTCTGAGACTGTAAATCTTTATGGAAGTTGATTGACCAGTGTTCCTTCCTTGGAGTGGCTGGTATATTTGAACTGCCAACCTCCTAATTATCAGTCAAATACCTTAGGCACTATGCCATTAGAGCTCATTATTTTTAAATATAGGATATTACAAATTGATCAAGTAAGAAAGCCAATATAACATAAGTTTCCAAAATCTTGCTTCAAGTAATTTCTAGACACTTCTCAAAAGTGTTATCCAAGATGGCTTCTCTTGGTTTTAACTCTAATAAGTTATCCACTCAAGTCATTTTTTATTCTGTATATTCTCACAGAACACTTACAGGATAGATATTATTGTTTTCCTCACTTTATATGTGAAGAATCTAAGAAAGTAAATTTTTTTTTTAAGAAGTTATAGGTTATAAGTTGGGTTCTGGGAATTGAACTCAGTTAGTTTGATGTCAGAGACCATGCTCTTATCTCATATGCTATGTGATATGGAAATAGAATATATATATTTTTTTTAATTTACAAATAGATGTTATTTTATCACCCTATAGTACCAAAGATGAAGGCCTTGTTAATGCATGCAATGTCATCTATCTATCTATCTATCTATCTATCATTTTTACTCCATTTATAATATTTCAATAATTTTATTGCTTTAAGTGGATGGCTTAAATATTATAATAAACTTGAAGAATATAGGACAATATTTTAAAAAAGTAAATCACCTGTAATCATGTAACATTATCAATACTAACATTATTATCAAAAATTATATTATCAATATTCCATTGTATTGCTTTCCAATGTTTTCCATAAGGTATTGCTAAGGAGCTATAACTTCTGTTTGGGTGTTTTATTCAATAATATAATATGTGCATACTCATATTATTTTAAAATTCTGAAAAACAGAAGTTTAATAAGTGCATGATTATTGAGAATTAGGAGATCCTCCACCACCTGTCAGTTTGTCATACTGTGGTAACTTGTGTGCTGCAATGATGTTGGAAGCTATGTCAGCATTTCAAATACCATCAGGGTTATCCATGGTGCACAGGTTTCAGTGGTCCTTCCAGACTAAAACAGATTAGGAATAAAGGTTTGGTGATCTATGTCCAAAAATTAGCTAATGAAAGCCCTATGGATCACAACAGAATATAACCTGATATAGTATAGAAAAATGAGTCCTCCACGTTGGATTCAAGTATGCCAACAATTTAGAGGATAGTGTGAAACTGGGCAGCATTTCATTCTGTTATACATGGGGTTGGTATGAGTCAGAGAAAATCCTAAGGACACTAACAGGAAAAAAAAAACAAAAACAAAACAGGAAGTCCTAATTAAAAAATTGTCCTTTATACTGGATTCTTAACCAATGAAAAAAAAAAAAAAAATACAAGGATTTAGATAGACATTGACATATACTACTCCCAAAATATGTTGGGAAATAAGATTTAAAGTTTGGAAAAAATTGAAGGTCTATAACAACTGTGCTTAACCAGAAGGCTGGCAGTTCAAACCCACCAGCCACCCCACAGAAGGAAGATGGGTCAATCTACTTCTGTAGTGATACTGCCTCGGAAACCCAAGGAGGGGTCACTATGAGTCAGGTGTGACTCGAGGATACATAACAACAACAACAAACAACTATGCTACCATACTAACAATCAAAATCTAGAGATTATTCTTTGAAAAAACTAACTTGTGAGAAAATTCAAGCTCAATTTCTTACAAAGCTGTTTTTATAAAGTATAGTAGCCTGGTCATTCCCAGAAAAATATAGGAAGGAAAATCAACTGTATATTGCTTTTCTTTAAGAATATTTAAACAACAACAACAACAACAAAAAAAAAAACCTCACTGCCATTGAATCGGATCTAATTCAGAGTGACCCCTCCTTGGGTTTCTGAGGTGGTATCACTACAGAAGTAGATTGCCCAACCTTTCTTTCAAGGGGTGGATGGTGGGTTTGAACCTCCAGCCTTGTGGTTAGCAGGCAAGTGCTTTAGGCACTCCACCACCAGAGCTCCTTTTAAGACTATAGATGGTATATAATAATCTCTCTAGAAAATCAAGAATGTTTTAAATCTAATAAAAAAAAAATCAGCAATGATGTTAGATACAAAATTAACCTACAAAGATACATAACATATCTCTATACTGGCAATAGGCAGCTAGAAAAATAATTTAAAATATAAATTTCCATGCACAATAGAAAAAAAAAATCACAAAGTACCTATGAATTAATTTTATTTAGATGAATAAAATATCTTTGGAAAATATTTTAATATTCTAATAGAAGACAAATGAAGAGATAACAAATGATTGTTGATAGACTTTTTATATATCATTAAGATGACAGTACTATATGCACATTTTCCTATAAATGCAATAAAACCCCATTAAGATATATTTTGTTTTTTTGATGAATCAATAAAGTTACTACAAAGTAATTTGGAAAATGGAGTTGTGTAAATTACAACAAATACCTTTAAAATAAAAAATAAAGAGGTAAAACTTTTCTTACTAGAATTTAAGACATATATCTTGTGGGCAGAAGTTGGTAAAAATCTTCAATTTCCTTGTCTTTAGCTTTGGTGGTTGGTTTTGCAAATTTGAATAATATTAATATTAACTGGTCTTCCTTGTAGACATATGGGTATTATCCTATCACTGAAAACATTGTACTTCAGGATAGATCTTGAAACATTTTTTGTGACCATGAATGCAATGCCATTACTCTTCAATTTTTCATTCCTGGCATAGTAGATCATATGGTTGTGTGATTCAAAATGGCCAAAACCAGTACATTTTAGCCGTTTTAATGCCTAGGATGCTGATCTTTATGTGTTGCATTTCATTTTCAACATCTTCCAATTTTCCCAGATTCATACTTTGTACATTCCATGCTCTGATTATTAATGGATGTTTGCAGCTGTTTCTCCCCATTTTGAGTCATTCCACATCAGCAAATGGAGGTCCTAAAAGCTTAATTCCATTCACGTCATTAAGGTCGACTTGACTCTGAGGAGTCATTTCTTCCCTGGTCATATTTTGAGTGCCTTCTGACCTAGGGACTCATCTTCTGGCACTATATCAGACAATGTTTCAGTGCTATTCATAAAGTTTCCTAGTAATATACCAGACAACATTTCATTACTGTTCATAAGGTTTTCACTGACCAATTCTTTGAGAAGTGAATGCCCCCTTCCTTCTTCAGAATGCTCCGCTGAAACCTGTCCACCGTGCATGAACCTGCAGGTATTTGAAATACTGGAGTCATAGCCTCCAGCCTCACAGCAACACAATAATCACAGTAAGTTGATTATTTCTGGTGATTGGAATGCAAAAGTTGGAAACAAAGAAGAATCACCAGTAGGTGGAAAATATGGCCTTGGTGATAGAAACAACTGTGGAGGTCCATGATAGAATTTATCAAGAACAGTGACTTATTCATTGCAAATATCCTTTTTTCAATAACATAAATGGTGGCTGTGATAGTTGAAGATGTGTCAACTTGGCTGGACTTCACTTGTGAGTGGTGGTTCCCATGATGGATCACATGACTG
>NW_006921884.1:159564-166523 GCF_000298275.1 Orycteropus afer afer | reverse complement strand
TGCGTGTGAAAGCCAGACGGCCCTGGGCCCCATCCCCCTCCAGAGACGAACTTTTCAGCTGGAACTTGTCAGCTTCTACACGCTTGTGAGCCATTTATCTAAGATAAATCTCTCTCTCTCTCTCTCTATAAATATATACATATGTATATATATACTTTGCTGGTTTTTGTGTTTCTCTAGAGAACCCAATCCAACACAGTGGCTATACACATCTACTTTGCCAGATGGAGCACACAGTCATCAGATTGACTACTTCTGTGGAAAGAGGAGAAAGAGAAGCTCAATAACTTCAGCTGAAACATGGCCAGAAGTTGACTGTGGGACTAACCATCAACTGCTCATATGCAAATTCAGATTGAGGCTGAAGACAATTAAAACAAGTCCACAAGCATCAAAATAGAATTTGATTATATCCTTCCTGAATTTAGAAACCATCTAAAGAATAGATTTGATGCATTGAATACTAGTTCCAAAAACCAGAGGAATTGTGGGATGACACCAAGAACATCATCCATGAAGAAAGCAAAAGATCACTAAAAAGACAGGAAAGGAAAAAAAGAACAAAATGGATGTTAGAAGAGACTCTGAAACTTGCTCTTTAATGGAGAGTAGCTAGATCTGGTAGCATAGTGGCTACAGCACTTGACTGTTAACCAGAAGGCTGGCGGTTCAAATCCATCAGCCATTCCTCGGAAGGAAAATGTGGCAATCTACTTCCATAGTGATACTGCCTCGGAAACCCAAGGAGGGGTCACTATGAGTTGGGTCCGACTTGACGGCAAACAAGCTAAAGCAAGTGGAAGAAATAGGAAAATAAAAAAGCTGAACAGAAGATTTCAAAGAGCAGCTCGAGCAGACAAAGTCAGTTATTATAATGAAATGTGCAAAGACCTGAAGTTAGAAAACCAAAAGGGAAGAACACAGTCAGCATTTCTCAAGCTGAAAGAACTGAAGGAAAAATTCAAGTCTTGAGTTGCAATATTGAAAGATTCTATGGGTAAGACATTGAATAATGCAAGAAACATCAGGAGAAAAATGGAAGGAATACACAGAGTCACTGTACCAAAAAGAATTAGTTGATGTTCATCCATCTCAAGAGATGGAATATGATCAAGAACCTATGGTATTGAAAGAAGGAGTCAAAGCTGCACTGAAGGAATTGGCGAAAAACAAGGTTCTGGGAATTGATGGAATACCCATTGAGATATTTCAACAAATGGATGCTGAACTGGTGACACTTACTCATCTATGCCAAGAAATGTGGAAGACAGCTACCTGGCCAACTGAGTGGAAGGGATGCATATTTGTACCCATTCCAAAGAAAGGTGATCTCATAGAATGTAGAAATTATCAAACAATATCATTAATATCAAACATAAGTAATATCTTGCTGAAGATAATTAAAAAATGATTGCAGCAGTATATTGGCAAAAAACATCTAGCAACTCAAGCTGGGTTCAGAAGAGGATGTGGAAGAAGTATCATTGCTGATGTCAGATAGATCTTTAATGAAAGCAAAGAATACCAGAGAGATGGTTACTTGTGTTTTATTGACTATGCAAAAGCATTTGACTGTGTGGATCATAACAAATTATGGATAATATTTAGAAGTATGGGAATTCCAGAGCACTTAACTGTGCTCATGAGGAAACTGTATGTAGAGCAGGAGGTTCTTGGTAGAACAGAACAAGGGGATAGTACATGGTTTAAATCAGGTAGGGAGTATGTCAACCTTTTATCCTTTCACCATACTTATTTAATCTATATTCTGGGCAAATAATCCAAGAAACTGGACTATATATGAAGAACTTGGCATCAGGATTGGAGGAAGACTCATTAACAACTTGCAATATGCAGATGACACAACGTTTCTTGCTGAAAGGGAAGATGCCATGAAGCACTTACTGATGAAGATTAAAGATTACAGTCTGCAGTACGAATTACACCTCACCATAAAGAAAACAAAAATCCTCACAACTGGACCAATAAGCAGCAACATGATAAATGGAGAAAAGATTGCAAATTGTCAAAGATTTTGTATTATTCAATTGCACAATCAACACCAATGAAAGCAGCAGTCAAGAAATCAGATGACATATCACACTGGGCACACCTGCTGCAAAAGACCTTTTTAAAGGACTGAAGAGCAAAGATATCTCTTTGAAGATTAAATTGCACCTAACCCAAACTATGGTATTTTCAATCATTTTGTATGAACGTAAAGGCTGGACAATGAATAAAGAAGACTGGAGAACTGTTGCTTTTGAGTGCCGGTGTTGGCAAAGAAAACTGAAAGCCCCGTGGTCTGCCAGAAGAACTAACAAATCTGTCCTGGAACACCTGCAGCTGGAATGCTCTGTGGCAGCATCAATGACCAGACTTTGTCTCACCTACTTTGATCATGTCATCAGAAGGGACCGTTCCCTGGAGAAAGATATCATGCTTGGTAAAATGGAGGGTCAACGAAAAAGGGGAAGGCTTTCGACAAGATGGATTGACACAGTGGCTACAAAGATGGGCTCAGGTATAGCAAGGACAGTGGGCCTTGCAAAGCACTGGGCTGTGTTTCATTCTGTTGTACATAGGATTGCTATGCGTCAGGGCCAATGTGGTGGCACCAAACAACAACATCTTGAAGGCAGCCCCTGTATTTTTGGTCTGGTGAGTTTTTGACATGGGAAAAACTTTCAAGTGGTCCATGGGTGACATAAAGTAGTAGAGTACTAAACTAAAGTTTGGATGTTTGAATCCACACAGAGGTACCTAAAAAGGAAGACCCAGTGATTTATTTCCAAAAGATAACAGCCATTGAAAACACTGTGGAGCAGTTCTATTCTGAAACACTGGTATTTCCATAACCAGAGCCAACTGGATAGCTATGAGTACTACTACCAAACCAAAAAAAAAAAAAAAAAACTCACTGCTATCGAGTCAATTCCAATTCATAGCAACCCCCTTTGGGTTTCTGAGGTGGTAAATCTTTATGGAAATAGATTGCCTAGTTTTCTTTCCATGGTGTGGCTGGTGGATTTGAACTGCCAACCTTCTGGTTAGCAGTCAAATGCCTTAGGCACTAAACCACCAGAGCGCCTTTCTAGTACTACTAGTACTGGTAAAAATTCCACCAATATTCTTTCATGTTCTCAAGGAGAACAGCCCAAGGAGAAAGAATAGAATAAAAGCTGAGTGTCCCAACTTATGGAGTAATTCCATTTGTGAGGTAAAGTAATTTAACATCAGTGAAAAATGTGAACTAATGAAGATCAGACTTTGTCAATAAGCTCCCTTACAAGCAAAAAGTAGACATGAAGGAGACTTTTTTCTCTGGATGTGCACATGGGATCATGGAGATTGGAGTAAGTGGGGTTTTTTTTATTATAATTTTCTATTATTAGAATGTACCATAAGTCATTAAACTATTTTTAATTTCTTGGAAAATTAGTTTGTGTCTGATTTTTTAGCATAAATAATACTGTGATATTTTGATAAATTTAAAGCATTTGATACCAATTTCTATATATTTATATATTTGCAAAAATTACAAAAATAAAAAAATAAACAAACATCCATACACATAATATGTATCTTGTAAAATGACCATTTACTTGTGCAACAAGTGAGTTTATGCCAAAGAATATTATTTCAGTTTCCTCTGCTCAGTAGCTCTCTTTCCATTAATTTTCCATTAATCCTTACTTTGGATTCAATAGCATAGAGTTGACAGTAAACAGGTTCCCTTTTGGTTCATACATTAGGATTTATACAGAATGCTGAGAACTGCTTGGAACCTCAAAGTATTTGCTATGAGAGGACAGGACACATCACAAAGAAATCCTCTAGGCTCATCAAGGATTTTGCTATTATCCATATTTATTCCAGAATCTGGCCTAAAGGTTGCATTTTTTTTTCTGATTTAGAACAAGTCTGACATCAAATTAGCATGGCATTTGAACCTATTCATATTAGGGTCAAATGGAAACAAAGGTAATTCTCATATTAATTCAAACTTCCTTTCCTATATTTCCATCCAAATTCTATCATTCTCACTTGGACCCTTGTGAGAAAAATATTTTTAAATATTTAAGAGACTGCTTCTTGTTTGCTTTCTCAAAATATATTTGCCTAAGAATGTGATTATTTAAGCTGTTAATATCTGTTTTTTTTGTAGTCACTCATTCACTCATTCATTTAATAAATATTTATTGAAGCCCATCATTTTGTTGTTTGAAGTACTTAATATAATTGTGAAAAAAAAAAAAACAGATATAGCCACTTGTGGTTGTTAAATTTGTATGTCAACTTGGCTGGGCCTGGTTGTGTGGCTGGGCAGCTGGTGGTAGTTATTCCCCATGATGAGACTGGCGATCAACTCCATAGGAGGATCTACCACAAGCAGCTGAGTGGTCTGCTTCCTGTATACAAACAGAAGCCTTGGGGAACAGTCTCTAGTTTATGGCACACTTGGATTCTGCATGTAGACTTCTTGTTGTTCAAGCCTGCACTTGTCTGCCAACCTTGAGATTTACAATGGACTTAAATTAATGGCCTGCCATGTGGTTTGGTAACATCAGGACTATGCCTTTTAACTTGTCAACCTTGGGCTTCTCAGCTTCAGCAGCCAGCAGCTGTCTAAGTGAAGAAAACCCTCTGGATCCAGTAGGCCAGGAGCAGGAGGCTGAGCTGGACCCCGAAGTTGAAGGGCTTTCACCTAGTCCCTAGAGCCTACCACTTTGAACTTGAACTTAAAGCCTCCAAATTATAAGAATAAACTCCTGTTTGTTAAGGTCATCCCATTTGTGGTATATTCCTGTCAGAGTGCCGCCATAACCAGAACACCACTGTTCTATGGAGTTGTTGTAAATAAGCAAACAACATAATTATGAATTGTGATGAATGAGTGATAAGAAATAAGCAAGAAAGGGATTAGATACATAATAGAAAGGAAGGTTTTGGAAGGGGCCTTTCCAACTACAAACCTAGGAGAAAATATGATTCATTCTGAACATATTCATTTCAAATTATGTAACAAATCATCAAAACATGAATATAGGACATGTTGTTGTTGTTGTTGGGTGCCATCAAGTGGGCTCAAACTCATAGTGATTCTACGTGTTACAGAAGGAAACTCTGCCTAATCCTGAGCCAGCCTCACAACACTTGCTGTACCCAAGCCCATCGTTGTAGCTACTACATCAATCCATCTCACTGAGGGCCTGCCCCTTTTTCACTGACCTTCCACTTTACTCACCATGATATCCTTCTCCAAGGAGTAGTGCCCTCTGAAAACATGACCAAGGTATGTGAGACAAAGTCTGGCCATTCTCACTTCCAAGGAGCATTCTGGCTGCACTTCTTCTAAGGCAGATCTATTCATTCTTCTGGTAGTTTGTGGTATTTTCCATCCTCACCAACACCACAACTCAAAAGCATTAACTCCTCTTCTGTCTTCCTTATTCATTGTCCAGATTTCACATGTATATGAGGTGATTGAAAACCATGGTTTGTGTTAGGTGTTAGTCTTCAGAGAGACATCTTTGCTCCTCAGCACGTTAAAGTGGTCTTTTGCAGTGAATTTTCCCAATGCAATGCATCGTCTGATCATCTGACTGCTGCTTCCATCGAGGTTGATCATGGTACCAAGCAATATGAAATCTTTGACAACTTCAATCTTTTCTCCATTTATCATGATGCTGCTTATTGGTTCAGCTGTAAGGATTTTTGTTTTCTTTATGTTGAGGTGTAATCCATACTGTATACTGTAGTCTTATTCTTCATCAGTAAGTGCTTCAAGTAATCTTCACATTCAGCAGGCAAAGTTCTGTCATTTGCATATCACAGGTTGTCAATGAGTCTTCCTCCAATCCTGATACTATGTTCTTCTTCATATAGTTCAGCTTCTCAGGTTATTTGCTCAGCATACAGATTGAATACATATGGTGAAAGGCTACAACCCTGATGCACTCGTCTCTTGATTTTAGACCATGCCGTAGCTCTGGTGCAGAAGTGCCTAAGGCATTTGACTGCTAACCAGAAGGCTGGTGGTTCAAATACACCAGCCACTCGTCGGAAGGAAGGTTGGACAATCTACGTCTGTAATGATATCATCTGGGAAATCCAAAGAGGGGTCGCTGCATTAGATCTGACTCAACAGCAGTGCACACGCACACACACAGACACACAGGGTGAAAATGATCATAATTGTACAAAATCATCTTGCTTTCATGGTATATATTGACAGTAAGCAATAGTAGGTTTGGGCTATATCATTTTAGTTATGTTACTATTTTTCTCAGCTGCTGTCAAGTCAGCCCCCAACTCATGCTGACTCCATGTGTGAGAGTAGAACTATTCCATAGTGTTTTTCTTGGCTATAATCTTCATGGAAGCACTTTGATAGGCCTTACTTCCACAGAGCCATAGGCTGGGTATGAACTGTCATCCTTTGGGTTAACAGCTAATTGCAAAATACTGTGTTATCCAGCTTCACTAGTCATGTCAAAGTGTTGCTGTTGGTTGCCATCAAATCAATTCTGACTCATGGAGACCCTATATGACAAAGTATAACCTTCTAGATTATAATCTTTGTGGGAGCAGATTTCCAGGTCCTTTCACCTGTATAAATATTGGTGGGTTCAGACAGCTGACTTTTCAGTTAGCAGCCAGATGCATAACCATTGTGCCACAAAGTTCCTTTGACATCTTACTAGGTGAGGCATATTTCCCAGGAAGCTTTGCAATCCAGCACCACCCCAAGATGATTGATCTGCTCTGGGAAGGGATTTCAAGAGTGTGGCATCTAATAAAGCAAGCCTTAGTAAATTTAAAAACATTGAAATACTGCAAAGTATCTTCTCTGATCATAATGCTATCAAATTAGAAATCAATAATAGGAAGATCAATAGAAAAAGAATAAATACATGGAAACTGAACAGTACACCACTAGAGAAAGACTGGGTAAG
>NW_006921884.1:157703-158471 GCF_000298275.1 Orycteropus afer afer | reverse complement strand
CACATGATCATAGCAATTGATGCAGAAAATGCATTGAATAATATCCAACACCCATTCCTGATCAAAACTTTCAGCAAAATAGGAATAGAAAGGACATTCCTCAACATAATAAAGGGCATCTAAGCAAAACCAACAGCCAACATTATTCTCAATGGAGAAAGACTGAAACCATTCCTCTTCAGAACAGGAACCAGAGAAGGATGCCTGCTATCACCACTTCTATTCAACATTGTACTGGAAGTCTTAGCCAGGGCCATAAGGCAAGAAAAGGAAATTAAAGGCATCCAGATTGGTAAGGAAGAAGTCAAACTATCTCTATTTGCAGATGATATGATCCTGTACCTAGAAAACCCAAGAGACTTATTCAAAAATCTCCTGGAACTGATTGAGATATTTAGCATGGTGCCAGGATTAAAAAAAAAAAAAATCCAAAAATCATTTGGATTCCTCTACATCAGCAAAGAGATTGCTGAAGAAGGAATAAGGAATTCAATACTGTGTACAATAGCTACCAAAAAAATAAGATACTTGGGAATAAATATTACCAGGGATTCAAAAGACCTGTACAAAGAAAACTATACAAAACTACTTCAAGAAACCATAAGAGATCTACATAAATGGAAGAACATCCCATGCTTGTGGGTAGGAAGATTGAACATTATGAAAATATCAATTCTACCCAAAGCAATCTATACATTTAATGCAATCACAATCCAGATCCCATCAACATTCTTTAGGGATATGGAAAAACCAATCACTAACTTTATA
>NW_006921884.1:155819-156584 GCF_000298275.1 Orycteropus afer afer | reverse complement strand
TAAAGACTAGGACCCAAGATACTCAGCAGAGTAACTCTACTGCCTCTACTGCAGAAGAGTGGAGCTAATCTTCTCTGAAACCTTTGGGCAGTGCAAATGGTCAGTGAACTTGGCTGTTAACTGAAAGATTAGAGGTTCAATTTCATCCAGAGGTGCCTCAGAAGAGAGGCCCGGCAATCTACATTCTGAAAATTCAGCCATTGAAAACCCTATGTTCTACTGTGACAAACATGGGTCACCATGAGTTGTGGTTGACTTGATGACAACAGTTTTTGTCTGTCAGAAGGGAGATGTCTGAATGTATGGCATGTGCATGCGTGTGTGTGTGTGTGTGTGTACATGCACAAAGACAAGCTATTGAAACTATGCTCTGGAAATGTAATGTGAAGACAGTGCAAACAGACATAATTTAAGAAAAACACTTTTTTTCCCTTTGTTAATACAACTCTATTAGCAAAATAATCATTTAAAAATAACTATATTACATTTTCCACAATTTTTTTTTCATGTACTAAATATGAACCGAAGAAAGTTCATTGTAAATACCAAATTCTTGTAAAGCTGTATAATGTTGTTTTGGGAAGACAAATTTGATTTGCTCTGCAGCTTTGCACATTCATGCAAAAAAAAATCCACCCCCAGAAAATGTCTGCAGCCACTGGAACATACACCACCTCCTGTGGCTTCCCCACATATCAAATGCAGCTTCGTTGATTTAAAGATTATTTGGAGAGGCGGGGCAAGATGGCGGACTAGGCAGAAGGA
>NW_006921884.1:142430-149945 GCF_000298275.1 Orycteropus afer afer | reverse complement strand
AAAAAAAAAAAAAAAAAGATTATTTGTTAAAAATGTATCTTGCCCACATTTTTTTATCTCTAAAGTTCAGCCCAG
The DNA here is from genome assembly GCF_000298275.1 of Orycteropus afer afer. Lineage (NCBI taxonomy): Eukaryota > Metazoa > Chordata > Mammalia > Tubulidentata > Orycteropodidae > Orycteropus > Orycteropus afer. Next base: position 149,870 of record NW_006921884.1, on the reverse strand, counting down.
TAGATGAGCTAAATGGTTCTTTATTGCAATACAGTTCTTATTACGTCTCCTAGAAATCGGCAGTGTAAATATTCCACCCTATGTCAACTAACACATAAACTGGTACAGCTAGGTTGCTTGAAACTTGGCATGGTGTATAAATTCACAAGAATCCATCAAGCTCTTCTATTATTTATTCTGTAAGATTTGTAGGCTGTCTATAGAGTAACAGGTGTAGCCCCTGTGAGTCAGTCACCATGTGAATTATGCATGGAAGAAGGAAAAAAACACCATATAAACAAGGGTTTGGTATTGTTTGCTTGGGAAAATAACATTTCCTATAATGGCTGCCTGAACAGTTTTCATTAACAGGGGTCTTTACACTGTTTGGTCATGTGTAATGGTGAGGTCTGCTTCCTTTGTGTCTCCAAGAAAAGTCTGGTCTCACCATTTACTACCCATTGTTTGTTTGTTTTGATCAAGTTATTTAACCTTGATATTTAAAGAAAATGAAGTCCCAGTTTCATTATCTGAAAGGTAAGACAAACATGACTACTTCATTAATAGTTGTTGTTGTTGTTGTTTGCCATCGAGTCGGCCCCAGTATCACTACGGAAGTAGGATTGCCCAACCTTCCTTCCGAGGAGTGGCTGGTGGGTTTGAACCGCTGGCCTTCTGGTGAGCAGTCAAGTGCCTTAGGCACTATGCTACCAGAGCTCCCCATTAATAGTTAGTAGAACACAAATAAATTGTTTCTAGTTCTGGTGGAATAGTGCCTAAAACACTTGCCTGCTAACTAGAAGACTGGCAGTTCAAATCCACCAGCCACTCCTCAGGAGGAAGGTTGGGCAATCTACTTCCATAGTGATACCACCTCAGAAACCCAAGGAGGGGTCTCTACGAGTTGGGTCCAACTCGACAGCACATAACAATAGCAACAACATTGTTATTCAACATATGTGAGGGTGTTGGTTGTATGATAGTAGAGACAGTAATAGAGAAACAGATATTTGTATCTGAAAATCACTAATGTCATATTACTTGGATGCACTATCAACACCCATGGAAGCAGCTGTCAAGAAATCAGATGTCATATTGCACTTGGCAAATCTGCTGTAAACGACCTCTTTAAAGTGCTGAAGTACAAGGCTGTCCCTTTGAACATTAAGGTGTGTCTAACCCTTAGTATTCTCAATCGCCTCATATGCATGTGAAAGTGGACAATGATAAGGAAGACAGAAGAGTTGATGCTTTTGAGTTTTGGTGTTGGTGAAGAACACTGAAAGTACCATGGACTGCCAAAACAAAACAAAAAAATCTACCCTGGAAGAAGTACAGCTGGAATGCTCCTTGGAAATAAGAATGGTTAGACTTTGTTCCACCTACTTTGGTCATATTGTCAGAAGGGATCACTCCCTGAAGAAGGATATCATGCCTGGTAAAGTGGATGGTCAGCGAAAAAGGTGAAGACCCTCAAAGAGATGGATTGACACAGGGGCTGCAATGATGGGCTCAAGTATAGCAAGGATTGTGAGTATGGTCCATGACTGGGCAATGCTTTGTTCTGTTGTACATAGGGTCACTATGAGTTGAAGCCAAGTCTACAGCACCTAGTAATAACAACAAGGTCAAAACTAAGGAGGCTTGGTGGCACAATGGTTAAGTGATCGTCTGGCAACTGAAAGGCCAATGGTTAGAACCCACCTATCACTCTGCAGGGGAAAAGAAGTGACAATCTGCTCCCATAAAGATTCTAAATCACCAAAATCACTGCATAGAGTCAATTCTGACTCATGTGTTGTTGTTGTTATGTGCCGTCGAGTCAAACCCGACTCATAGCGACCCTTCCTTGGGTTTCCAAGGCAGTATCACTACGGAAGTAGGATTGCCCAACCTTCCTTCCGAGGAGTGGCTGTGGGTTTGAACCGCCAGCCATCTGGTTAGCAGGCAAGTGTCTTAGCCACTATGCTACCAGAACTCCCTTCTGACTCATAGTGACCCCTATTTGGTTTCCAAGGCTGTAAATATTTATGGAAGCAGATTGCCTCATCTTTCTTCTGTGGAGCAGCTTGTGGGTTCAAACCACCAAACTTTTGGCTAGAAGCCAAGTGTGTTAACCACTACACCACCAGAGAAACCTCTATCCCATAAAGATTACATCCTAGGAAATTCTATGGTGAAGTTCTACTCTGTTTTATAGCGTTCCTTTGAGGCTGAATCAATTTGGTGGCAACCAATAACAACGAGATCAAAACTACGTGACCTCTTAAGGAAAAGTTGTATGTTACAATGAATTATTGACATTATTTAATAACTTAATAGAGGTTTCTGACTTCATCAACAGTGATAATAGAGAATGTGGCTGTGTGATGACTAGAGATAAGGAGCATTCTGAAGTTCCTGTTGTAATTCAGACTTCTGAAAATAGAACTACTAAGTCACAGTTCTTACTAATGAACTAGCAAGTTTCTGTTCTTAAATATTGTCATTTGGGAAGCAAAATGATGATTTAAAAATAATTTATTGTGGTTCAATTAACTGATAATTCACTGTATTTATAAGAAATTTCATATGTAAGGATACAAATGAAGGATAAGAAAGATTAAGGTTTATAGCTAGTAAGTAATGGAGGAAAAATACTTTACTATACCATTAGTCATAAGCACAATGAAAGTGTGCAATAATTGTAATGATATTAATTCTAATACTATCATCTAACATTTACTGAGTCTTTATTCAGTGTTCCTAAGGTATACTGCTAAGTGTCTTGTATTAAGTTCCAGATTCAATTCATACACTAACCCTAAGAGGTGGATACTATTATTTTGGTTTTTCAGACAAGGAAATTGAGGCTTGCTGAGATCAAGTAAATTGCTTGAGGTTGCACAAGGAATAAAGGTTAAAACTAGATCTGTTTGACTCAAACATTCAGAATTATGCAGCTCTCTGTAACCTCTTAGAAACCTAACAGGATTATTTACTCTTCTGTGAACAACCAGATCAATGTTTTTGCTATGATACCTAATGCAGTTGAGAAAATGACATATGAGAAAGATGAAACCCTGTCTCCCTCCAATAAAACTGTTTCTTTTTTTAAATAATAGAAGTAATATCCATAAATCTTATAAACTTTGTTTTATGATTCATAAGCATAAAACTAAAGTTGCCATGAAATGAGGAAAATATAAACAAAGTTAGAAAAATGCATTTCTTTTTTTTTTGTCTCAACTATACTGTCTGTCCTTTCACTTTAAAGTTATTTTTATGGATCTGATTTCCCCGAGTACAAATATATCATTTATGTCAGCATCAAGAGTTACCACATGAATGAGACACCTCCTTTATAAAAGAAGTTCATTTTTTTTCCTAAATGATAAATTATTTCATTCTTAGAATTCTGTTGTAGGTCCCAATGGAAAGTCATAATCTCATTACCCTCTGAGTCTGAAAATATTAAAGATTTCTTGCAGAGCTTGGGTTGATAATTAACAGTTGAAGAGCAACACATTCCAAAGCACCGTTTCTGCTCCAAAGTTACTTGTGAAATCTGGCCAGTTGTCACCAGATGAGTCTTAAAGGCAGAAAGAAGGAAGTTCCCAGATCTCAAGAGTGTTGGTTTGCTTGCTTGTTGTGTTTCTTTCCTGGAGATACAGTGCCAAGAATCCAACACTTTCTCTCCCTAGAAACAGTCTTGACTAAAAAACAATAAAAGTTCTACTTGTGCAGAAAGTTTGTGAAAATCCTGTAGAGATCTAGAAAATACCTGAGTCATGCAGCCCAAATATAAATGCTGAGAATTCACAAAAAAAGGAGGCAGTTTTGAGCCAGGAAGAAGTGGTACAGGCAACAAAGATGAAGAAAAGGAGAATGAGAGAGGGTCCAAGAATGGAAGTGAGCCCCAGTATCTTAAAAGATCTACCATTATGTGGTGCCTGACTACCCCTACAAAAAACAAGACAGAGACAGAAACAGAGAAGTTGAGTACAGCAAGAGTCACAAAGATGCTGTGGGACTTCTACAGGATTCAGGAGAAGCTGGCTGAGCACTACATGTTGCCAGGAGATTCTGAAAACTGATCACATGAGCCTGAGTTAATAAGCATAGTTTAACTCAGTCTTATACTTGTTTATGTATGAAATCATTAAATAGCTAAATGGAAAAGAAACCATTAGAAACACCAGTTTTAGCCAGGGGAAACAACTGAGAGAGAAGAAAAATAACTAAACAAATGAAGAAATTAATTAATAAGCAAACAAACAGCTAGAGACAGAAATATTTCTATTTAATTGTGGAGAATCTTCCATTCAAAGCAGGAAATACTCTTCCTCCTGCCCCTGCAAATCAGTAGGAATGGTAACATCAGAACTTGTGTAACTTCATGGGGATAATGAGAATCATCATGAGCACAAACCTCCTTCTCGTCAAGTGGTAGTTGACATACCTCCACTCTAAATTTTTTTACCAATTCTGACACTAGCCATTTCTCCCAAGACACTCTCTACTTCTCTTCTGGGTTCAATAATCCATTGAAATGGTCACACAAAATTCACAGACCATACTTACAATTAATGGCTTATTTAAAAAGTGATGGTGTACAACCAGTAATCAGGATCAATAGGCTCCAGATCAGTATCTGGAAGCATAAGGCAAAGCATAGGCAGAGTCTCCCATCTTCATTGCAGGGCAGCCCTGTCAGGTCCTCTTGGCTGTACAGGACTCTCTCTCAGGATACTCTTCTTCTTGGCCCCTGAGGACAGGCTCCTTTTAGCCCCCTCAGGACTCTTGGCACTGTCATCTCTCACCACTGACTCCACCACTGGGCCTCTCACTGTCTTCACCATTATAGCCCACATTACTTATGTTACAGCTCTTTTTAAAAGGTTCCTTGACACCTGTCTGTCTCTACTTCTTTCTTTCTTCCTTCTACCTCTTGCTCCTGCTTCTCTTCTTGCTTCTCTCTGTCTCTAAAAATCTCTGTGGAGCTGGATGCTTATATCTACAAACTTTTTTTTCCTCCCAAAGGAATTTCAGGACCACTTAACTAGTTCTTGCTACATAAATAATCCCTTTTCTGGTTAGCTAGTACTGTCTAACAAACCATGCTTCCCTCAAAAACCTAGCAGCTTAAAAGTATAACAACCATTGATTTAACAGAGAATCTGCAATCTGGGCAAGATTCTGTGGGGAAGGCCTCTCTGTGTTCCATGTGACATCAAACAGCACAGCTCAACTGGACACTGAATGATTCACTTCCAGAATGACCCATTCACGTGGCAACTTGATATTGGCTGTCAGATGGATGTCAGTGGGGACTTAAGACCAGAGGCCTTAGTTTCTCTCCATATATATATAGAGAGAGATAAATTATTATAGCACATACAAATATGTATGTAGAAATATCATGACAAACTTACACATCGTCACAGGTATATTCCCTTTCACCTAGCTATACCTGATCATTTAGCCTATCTACCTATGTATCCACCTGTAGATTAACATTTGTTATTACTGAAATTCAGCTAACTAAAAAGCTTCCAGTTTAAACCCTCACCCCTCCGTAGAAGGAAGACTGGGCAATCTACTTCTGTAAAGATTTACTGCCTCAGAAACCCAGTGGGGGTTGCTTTGAGTCAGAATCTACTGGATGGCAGTGAGTTTTGTTTTGTTCTGGTATATGTTAAAGTGTTTACCTTTGTTGCTTTTACCTCTTATATGGTTTTCTGTGTCCTCTTTCTCTTAGTGTTATTGTGTTGGTCACTGGCATTTGATATATTGCCTTTCTCTTCACTCAAAGTAATACTTGTCTCTTACCTATCTAACAATTTTCCTCCCCTCCATTCCCATCTCTGCCAACTAGCAAAGAAAGTTTCCTTTCATATGTAAACTTTCCCTTGGCTTTTACAATAGTGGACTAATACAGTATTTGTCCTTCCATGATTGACTTATTTCACTCAGCATAACGTCCTGCAAGTTCATTCACATTATGAGATGTTTCATGGATTCTAAATTATTCTTTAGTTTTGCATAGTATTCCATGGTGTGTATGTACCATAGTTTGGTTATCCATTCCTCCACTGATGTGCACTTAGATTGTTTCCATTTCTTTGCTATTGTGAATAGTGCTGCAATGAACACGGGTGTGCATATATCTACTCATGTCTTGACTCTCATTTCTTTAGGATATATACCTAGTGTTGGGATTGCTGGATCAAATAGTATTTCTATTTCCAACTTTTTAAGGAATTGACATACTGGTTTCCACAGTGGTTGTATCATTTTACAGCCCCACTAGTAGTGTACAAGAGTCTCAGTTTCTCTATATCTTCACCAGCATTTCTTATTTTTTGTCTTGTTGAACTTTGTTATTATTGCTGGGGTGAGGTGGCATCTCATTGTTGTTTTGCTTTGCATCTTTCTAATGGCTAATGATCACAAACATTTCTTCCCATGTTTTTTGGCTGCCTGAATATCTTCTTTGGTGAAATGTCTACACATGTCTTCTGCCCATGTATTAATTGGACTGTTTGTCTTTTTGATGTTGATGTACTAGAGTTGTCTACAAAGTCCCTTGTCAGATATGTTATTGCCATTTTTTTTTCCTATTCTGTAGGTTTTCTTTTCACTCTTTTGGAGAAGTCTTTTGATACTCATAAAAAATAAATTTTTAGAAGGTCCCAGGCATCAAGTTTATCTTCTGCTGTTAGTGCAATTTTACTTATGTTTGGTAATATATCTATGCATAAATTAGGGCCCCTAGTTTTCCCCTTGGAAGAAGGAAGGGGCCATCCACTTCTCAAATAACTGGCCAGTGAAAACTTTATGATTAGCAGTAAAACACTATCTGATATATTATTGGAAAACTTTATGAATAGATGTGAAACAGTGCCTGATATAGTGCCAGAAGATAAGCCACTCATGTCAGAAGGCACTCAAAATACAATTGGGGAAGAGCTGCCTCCTCAGAGTAGAGCTGACCTTAATGAAGTGGATGGAGTAAAGCTTTCATGACCTCCATTTGATAATGTGGCATGACTGAAAACGGGAAGAAACAGCTGCAAACATCCATTGATAATCAGGAAATAGAATGTATGAAATATCAATCTAGGAAAATTGGAAGTTGTCAAAATGAAATGGAACACACAAAGATTGATATCCTAGGCATTAGTGAGCTGAAATGGACTGGTTTTGGCCATTTTGAATCAGACAACCATTTGATCTACTATGCCAAGAATGACAAATTGAAGAGAAATAGCTTGGCATTCATATTCACAAAGAATGTTTCAAGATCCTGAAGTACAGTGCTATCAGTGATAGGATAATATCCATATGCCTACATAGAAGAGAATTTAATGCTCCTATTATCCAGATTTCCTTTTTGACAACTTCCAGTTTTCCTAGATTCATACTTCGTACATTCCATGTTCCGATGATTAATGGATGTCTGTGGCCGTTTCTCTTCAA
>NW_006921884.1:126330-139150 GCF_000298275.1 Orycteropus afer afer | reverse complement strand
CTGGCGCAGGATCGGGCAGTGTTTCGTTCTGCTGTGCATGGTGTCGCTATGAGTCGGAAACGACTCAACGGCACTTAACAACAACAACATTATCCAGATTTATGCACTGACCACCAAAGCCAAAGAAGAACAAATTGAAGATTTTTATCAACTTCTGCAGTCTGAAATTTACCAAGCATGCAATCAAGATGTGCTGATTATCACTGGTGACTGGAATGCAAAAGTTGGAAACAGAATAATCACCTGTAGTTGAAAAATTATAGCCTTGGTGACAGAAATAATGCTGGAGATTGCATGATAGAATTTTGCAAGACCAACAATTTATTCATTGCAAATATCTTTTTTTCAACCACAAAAACAGCAGCTATACAAGAGGACTTCACCAGATGGAATACACAGGAATCAGATTGACTACATCTGTGGAAAGAGGCAATGGAGAAGCTCAATGTCTTCAGCCAAAAGAAGGCCAAGAGTTGTGGAACAGACCATCAGTTGCTCATATACAAATTCAAGTTGAAGCTGAAGACAATTGAAACAAGTCCACAAAAGCCAAAATATGACCTTGATTATATCCCTCCTGAATTTAGAGACCATCTAAAGAATAGATTTGATGCATTGAACACCAATGACCAAAAACAAGAGGAATTTTGAGATGACATCAAGAACATCATCCATGAACGAAGCAAAAGGTCATTAAAAAGACAGGAAAGGAAGAAAAGACCAAAATGGATGTCAGAAGAGACTCTGAAACTTGCCCTTGAATGGAGAGTAGCTAAAGCTAATGGAAGAAATGACAAGATAAAAGAGCTGAACAGAAGATTTCAAAGAGCAGCTCAAGAAAAAAAAAAGTCAGTTATTGTAATGAAATGTGCAAAGACCTGGAGTTAGATAACTAAAGGGAAGAACACACTCAGCATTTCTTAAGCTGAAAGAACTGAGGAAAAAATTCAAGCCTTGAGTTGCAATATTGAAAGATTCTATGGACAAAATATTCAATGATGCAGGAAACATCAAAAGAAGATGGAAGGAATACACAGATTCACTGTACCAAAAAAGAATTGGTTGACGTTCATCCATATTAGGAGGTCACATATGATCAAGAACCATATGATTAAGGGACAAGTCAAAGATGTATTGAAGGAATTGGTAATAAAAAAGGATACAGGAATTGACAGAATACCCATTGAGATGTTTCAACAAACGGATGCTGCACTGCAGACACTCACTTGTCTATACCAAGAAATTTGGAAGACAGCACCTGGCTAACTGATTGGAAAAGATCCATATTTGTGCTCATTTCAAAGAAAGGTGATCCCACAGAATTTGGAAACTATCAAACAATAACAATATCGCACAAGTAAAATCTTACTGAAGAGAATTAAAAAATGGTTGTTGTTGTTGTTGGCTGCCATCAAGTCATCAGCAACTCATAGTGAGCTCGTGTACAGCAGAATGAAACACTGCCCAATCCTGTGCCATCCCAATGATCCTTGCTATACCTGAGCCCATCATGCAGCCACTGTGTCAATCCATCTCATTGAGAGACTTCCCCTTTTCCATTGTCCCTCCACTTTGCAAAGCATGATATCCTTCTCCAACACAACCAAAGTAGGTGAAACAAAGTTTGGCCATTCTCACTTCCAATGAGCTTTCTAGCTGTACTTCATCCAGGGGAGATTTGTTAGGTGTTTTAGCAGTCCATGGTACTTTCAGCATTCTTCGCTAACACCACAACTTAAAATCATTGACTCTTTTTTTGGTGTTCCTTTTTCATTGTCTGGCTCTCACATGCATATGAGGTGAATGAAAATACCATGGCTTGTGTCAAGTGCACCTTTGTCTTCAAGGAAACATCATTGCTCTTCAGCACTTGAAAGAAGTCCTTTGCAGCAGATTTGCCCAATGCTATATGACATCGGATATCTTGACTGCTTCTTCCAGTGGTGTTGATTGCAGAGCCAAGTAATATGAAATCTTTGACAACTTCAATCTTTTCTCCATTTATCATGATGCTGCTTATAGGTCCCATTGTAAGGATTTTTGTTTTCTTTTTATTGAGGTATAATCCATACTGGAAACTCTAGTCTTCAATCTTCATCAGCAAGGGTTTCAAGTCATCCTCACTTTCAGGCAGCAAAGTTGTGCCATCTGCATAATGCAGGTTGTTAATGAGGCTTCCTCCAATCCTGAGACCACATTCTTCTTCATATAGTTCAGTTTCTCAGATTATTTTTTCAGCATAGATTGAATATGTATGGTGAAAGGACACAATCCTGATGCATTTGTTTCTTGATTTTAAAACATATAATGTCCCCTTGTTCTGTTTGAACAACAGCCTCCTGGTCTATGTAAAAATTCCTCATAAGTACAATTAAGTGTTCTGGAATTCCCATTCTTCTCAATGTTATCCATAATTTGTTATGACCCATACAATCGAATGTTTTTGTATAGTCAATAAAACACAATAAATATCTTTGCTGGTATTCTTTGCTTTCAGCCAAGATGCATCTGACATCAGCAATGATATCACTTGTTCCACATTCTCTTCTGAATCCAGCTTGCATTTCTGGAAGTTCTCTGTCAATATACTGGTATAACCGTTTTGAATTGTCTTCAGTAAGATTTTACTTGTGTGTGATATTAATGATATTGTTCAATAATTTCCACATTCTGTGAGATCACCTTTCTTTGGAACGGGTACAAATAAGGATATATTCCAGTCAGTTGGCAGGTTGTTGTCTTCCAAGTCTCCTGGCATAGCCAAGGGAGTACTGCTAGTGCAGCATCATTTGTTGAAACGTCTCAATGGGTATCCCATCAATTCCTGGAGCCTTGTTTTTGTTTTTGGCCACTTCACTCAGTGCAGCTTCAACTTCTTCCTTCAATGCCATTGGCTTTTGATTATATGCCACCTGTTGAAATAGATGAACATCAACCACTTCTTTTTGGTACAGTGACTCTGTGTATTCTTTCCATCTTCATTTGAAGTTTCCTGCATTATTCAATATATTGCCCATAGCAACTTTCAATATTGCAACCTGTGGTTTAAATTTACTCTTCAGTTGTTTCAGTTTGAGAAATGCTGAGCAAGTTTTTCCTTTTTGGCTTTCCAACTCCAGGTCTTTGCATATGTCATTGTAATAATTGACTTTGTCTTCTCAAACTGCTCTCTGAAATCTTCTGCTCTTTTGTCTTGTCATTTCTTCAATTAGCTTTAGCTACTCTCCATTCAAGGGCAAGTTTTGTAGTGCCTTCTGACATTCATTTTGGTCTTTTCTTCCTTTCTTGTCTTTTCAATGACCTTTTGGTTTCTTCATGGGTGATGTTCTTGATGTTGTCTCACAATTCCTCTGGTTTTTGGTCATTGGTGTTCAATTCATCAAATCTATTCTTTAAATGGTCTCTAAATTCAGGAGGGATATAATCAAGGTCATATTTTGGCTCTTGTGTATTTGCTTTAATTTTCTTCAACTTCAACTTGAACTTGTAAATGAGCAGTTGATGGTCTGTTCCACAATTAGCTCCTGGCCTTGGTTTGGCTAAAGCTACCGGGCTTCTCCATCACCTCTGGCTATAGATGTAGTAAGTCTGATTCCTGTGTACTCCATCTGGTGAAGTCCACATGTATAGCCACCCTTTGTGTTGTTTTAAAATGGCATTTGCAATGAATAAATTGTTGGTCTTGTGAAATTCTATCATGTGATCTCCAGTGTTATTTCTATCTGCAAGGCCAAAGTTTCCAACTAACAGTGATTATTGTTTGTTTCTAACTTTTGCTTTCCAGTCACCAGTGATAATCAGCACATCTTGATTGCATGTTTTGTCAGTTTCAGACTGTAGAAGTTGGTCAATATCTTCAACTTCCTCATCTTTGGCTTTGGTGGTTGGTGCATAAATTTGAATAATAGTAGTATTAACAGGCTTTCCTGGTAAGTGTATGGGTAATATTCTATCACTGACAGCATTGTACTTCAGGATAGATCTTGAAGCATTCTTTGTGATGATGAGTGCCACACCACTCCTCTTCAATTTTTCATTTCTGGCATAGTAGATCATATGGTTATCTAATTGAAAATGGCCCAGATGGGTCCATTTCAGCTCACTAATGTCTAGGATATCAATCTTTATGTGTTCCCTTTTATTTTTGACAAATTCTAATTTTCCCTAGTTTCATATTTTGTATGTTCCATGTTCTAATTATCAATGTATGTTTTCAGTCATTTCTTCTCATACTGAGTCTTTCTACATCAGCAAATGGAGGCCCTGAAAGATCTGCTTTATCCATATCATTAAGGTAAGCTCTTGTTTGATGAGACAGCTCTTTTTGTCATATTTTGAGTGCCTTCCAACTTGAGGGTCTCATTTTCTGTCACTGTATCAGACAATGTTTCAGGGCTTTTCATAAATTTTTCAAGTAATGTATCAGTGTTTCACTACAATTCACAAGGTTTTCACTGGCCAATTGTTTGAGAAGTGGATGGCCTCTTCCTCCTTCTGCATCTGTCTCATTATGGAAACTCCACTGAAACAGGTCCACCATGGACATCCCAGCTGGCACAGCCTCCAGCCTCCAGCCTCACACCAACATGCAAGCCACCACAGTAGGACAGACTAACAGACAAGTTTGTTTCCTTTAGCTGTTCCAACCGTTCTTCCTTGGCTGACAGAGAACTTCCAGAAATGCAACCTGGATTCAGTAGAGAATGTAGAGCAAGTGATATCATTGCAATGCCAGATGGATTTGGCTGAAAGCAAAGAATACCAGAAAGATGTTTACTTGTGTTTTGTTGACTATGCAAAAGCATTCAATTGTGTGGGTCATAACAAATTATGGATAACATTGAGAAGAAGAGGAATTCCAGAACACTTGATTTTGCTCATAAGGAACCTGTACATAGACCAGAAGGTTTGAACAGAACAAAGGGACACTGCATGGTTTAAAAACAAGAAGGGAGTGCAAGAGGGTTGTATCCTTTCACCATGCTTATTCAATCTATATGCTGACCAAATAATGCAAGAAGCTGGACCATATGAAGAAGAATGTGGCATCAGGATTGGAGGAAGACTCATTAACAACCTGTGATACTCAGATGACACAACTTTGCTTGCTGAAAATGAGGATAACTTGAAGCACTTACCAATGAAGATTATAGATTTCAATCTGCAGTATGGACAACATCTCAACATGAAGAAAATGAAAATCCTCTTAACTGGACCAATAAATAGCATCACAATAAATGGAGAAAAGGTTGAATTTGCTAAAGATTTCATATTACTTGGTTCCACAATCAACACCAATGGAAGCAGCAGTCAAGACTTCAGACAATGAATTGCATTGGGAAAATCTGCTGCAAAAGACCTCTTTAAGGTGCTGAAGAGCAAAGATACCTCCCTGAAGACTAAGGTGCGTTTTACTCAAGCCATGGTATTTTTAATTGCCTCATATGCATGTGAGAGCTGGACAAGGAAGACCGAAGAAGAGTTGATGTTTTTGAGTTGTGGTGTTGGTGAAAAATACTGAAAAATACCATGGATTTCCAAAAGAACTAACATATCTATCCTGGACAAAATGGAGCTGGAATGCTCTTTGGAAGCAAGAATGACCAGACTTCAGTCATGTTGTCAAAAGGGACCATTCCCTGGAGAAGGATATCATGCTTGGTAAAGTGGAGGGTCAGCAAAGAAGGGGAAGGCCCTCAACAAGATGCATTGACACAGTGGCTGCAACTATGGGCTCAGGTATAGCAAGCATTGTGAGGCTGGCACAGGACCAGTGAGTGTTTTGTTCTGTTGTACATAGGGTCGCTATGAGTCAGACTGACTTGAGATCACCTAACATCAACAACAACAACAGTTTATCCCTATTTTTTCTTTGATGAACTTTATAGTTTTAGGTTTTGGGTTTAAGTTTTTGATTCATTTGGACTTAGTTGTTGTGTATGGTGTGAGGTATGGTTCTTGTTTCATTAGTCTGTGGTGGATGGAAGTTCCTTAGGATTTTTGATTTCTCTTAAAGAATTTGCATAACTTCCCTCTTAATTACTTAGTATTCTGGTAATTGCTTACTTCTTTTTTCGTAATCCTGAAGTTTAACTAGATTTCTTACTTCTTTAGGCATGCTGTGGTCTCTGGCTCTCGGCTTCTCACCCATTACAGAAATTAAAAGTCTTATCTTTCTCCTACTTTGATGGGGGGGGGAAGAGAGCAAAAAGGATTATACTATTTGCTGATAAGGGTAAAATAAAAATTTCCCTTAATAGAACATAAATGTGGATGACATGAAATTTTCTTTGATATTGTATTAAGTTATCCTTACTGAAATAACCACGTCACACCCACAAGGGAGTTTTACTTTTACAGAAGATTAGGCACCACAACTTCTTCTTTAAATTGAAATTTAGTAGAATGATCAAGCTACCACCTGGCAGCTCCAAGGCCTGTCCTCTTCCACTACCCTCCATAATTCTTTCCTTGTAACTGCAGATACCACCAAGACCCTCTTTCACCCTTTGGAGGATCATGGAATAGCATTGTCCCCATTTTCCTCCCAAGAACAGTACAGCACTGCCCCTTTGAGTCTTGCTAATACAGATCTTTCTGTTACAGAAAACCCAAAATCATACTTTACATTCATGTGTGCCTCCAAACTTTGTGTTGTTGTTGTTGTAATTGTTGTTAGTAGTTGCCATCATGCCTATTCCAACTCATGGTGACATCATATGTTACAGAGTAGAACTGCTCCATAAAACTTTCTTGGCTGTGATCTTAATGGAAGTAGATCACCAGGCCTTTTCTCCACAGCACCATCGGGTAGTTTGAACCACCAATCTATAGGTTAGCAGTTGAACACAAACCATTTGCCCTATGTAGGGACCTCCCCTAAACTTATGGGACACATTACTTCTCTATTATAGTAGAAGAAGAATGAAAATTATAAGGTTCTACACCAGTCCCCCAGAGCTCTTCCAGAATTCACTCAGATTATGCTCAACATCATTGATGACACAAAGGGAGAATTTTGTCCCCTACAGGCCAGGAAACATCCTGTTGAGATTTGAGCTGCAGGCTCCCCTTGCAGGTACTGTCAATCTTTATTTGTTTCCCTTGGAGTCTTCCCACTTAGTTTTAGAAAGGAAAAAGCAATGCTTTCACTTCTTAACCAAACTCTACTTTGTACACAAATCTTAACATTCCTCTCTCCACACACCCTTCCTCTTACTTTGATCAGAGTAATATTTTATTTACTAGCTCTTTTCATTAATTCCTGCTAGGGAGGTAACTGACTCTCTGAACACAGAATATGAGATTCATTTAGAGATTCATTTATACATGATTTTGGATCTCACTAAAAATTCTGGAACTGGAGTTTGATATCCTACTGTAGAAATTATAATTTTAACACAAAAATACTACTTTCTATGCATTTACCATTAAGAGTTTTGACTGTAAAATAATACTGAAAAATCTCAGACAATGTGAATCTTTAAATATTCAATTGCATCACTCATAATCATAAAATTGGATTCCCTTAACTAATTCCACAAGCAAGCTTTTCATTGTATATTTTGCCTCTCTCATTTCCCATGACTTCCCTGAGATGGACACATTTTCATCAGGATGTTGCTCCTTCCCATCCCTGGAAATGACTCCTGTAAAAAAGAGTAGGGTTTTCCTTCAAGGAAAGTAGGAACCTCTCTCAGATTTACCAGGGAATTACCAAGTCTCTTTGCACCTGCTAGTTCCACTGTGTTTCTTTTTCATCTCTTTCCATAAGTATTGTTGACGAAAGTATAATGAGGAGATAGAAAGTTCACTGGGTTAGATACTATTCATTAATTCTACAATGAGTGAGTGTCTTCAAAATGCCAGGCACTCTCCTGAGTGCTAAGGTAATAACAGTGAACAAAATAGAAAAAAAATCTCTGCTTTCATGGATATCACATTCTCATGAGGAAAGGCAAGTAATAAGCAAATTAAAGAAGTTTTATATACATAAATGTGTTATATGTTCCTAAGTAAAACAGAGAGGATCATTAAACATCTTCATCTTCACCAACAAATGATTTGATGACCTTGAGGTTGTCATGCACACTTTCTTCTCCATAAAAGAGCATGTGTATGGATCACTAGAGGGCCTTCCAATGCTGAAATCCTGTTGTAATTTCCTCTAACACTTTCCTTGTTTCACTTTGGTTTTTGGTGTGAGTTCAGAAGCACTCCATATAAACAACTCTCTGTATCAATTCACTAAGGAAGACAGAGATTTAGGTCAGGAAACTGGTGTCTGGGCAACTGGATGTGATCCATAAATTTGCAGTAATTGCTTTTAATCTACTACCTTTTTTTTGTTGTTCTGAAATTCAGACCTGAATAATCAAGCAACTATATATTAACTTTACCCAATAGACCATGGACCACCTGTCTGTTCCCTGTTTTCCTGGCCAAGAATCCCTTCTGGGAAAAACTGATTGGAAACACAGCAGGATAAAACTCATCTCTTCCCTTCATAGTATCCTAGTTCTTTTCTTGGTTCCATCTGTCTTCCTTCTCATCTGGAAGATCCCATGTGTATTTCCCCATTACTTTTCTTGTTCAAGGCAAAATTCTCCACCTGTGCTCCACTGCTTCTATCTTCCATCTAATTCTGGTTGTTGCTCCTATAGCAAGCTCTACTCTTTTCTAGATTTTAAATTTCTCCTTTTGTTAATTGTATTCACACAAGCCAAAAATATTACCATGCTTTTTCCATTGTAAAATAGCTAATGGTGGTGCAAATGGTTTGTGCTTGATTTCTTGACTGCCAACCCAAAGGTTGCTGGTTTGAACCAACCCAGCAGTATCACAAAAGAAAAGACCTGGTGATCTACTTCTGTTAAAATTATAGTCAAGAAAATCCTATAAAACAGTTCAACTATTTAACACATGGGGTCATCATGAGTTGGATTTGACTCAACATCAATTAACAACAGCAACAATGATGATGTAGTATTCACTTTCCTTTCACCAGCCAATTTCTTCTGAAAAATGAGCTGCATTTTACATATACTCCTATTCATCCCCTATTGACTAATTTTCTTGAAGCACACCCCTTACAGACAACACTAGCTCATCTATGACCTCCCAACCATTCTTTCTCAGTCTATCTCCATTTCTTGTTCCTTTCCTCCCTGTCTGTAGGGTTCTTTCTTTCTACTTGCACAATTGCAACTACCACATGACAACCTCAGATACCCAGATACAAACAACTTTTATGAAATCATTTTATCTGGTTGCTTCCTGGATAGTTGTATATGTGGATATATCATCCTCAATATTCCATATCTCTAATACAACCAAAATAATCATAGATTTTTCTTACTCCTTGGAAAAATCCTCTCCTTTCCTTTAATTTCCTTTTATAGTAAAGGGCTGAAATCTGCCAAAATGTATGTGGTTAATATTTTTAGACATTGATGCATATAGACCTGATTTAATTACTTTAACTTCGATTTATAGAGTGATTGGTTTCAAATTCTATCTCTGCCATGTAATATGTGTGACTTTGTATAATCTAATCTCATTATGCTTCAGTTATTTTTTATTTGTAAAATTTAATTATTATAAGTAATATACTACGCTCAATTTCAAATATATATATATAGATAGATAGATCTATCTATCTATATGGATATATATCTATAGCTATCTACGTATCTATCTACCTATATCTACATCTATTTCTCTATCTATCTATCTATCTATCTATCTATGTTGTTGTTAGGTGCCATCAAGTCAACTCCAACTTATAGTAACACTATGTACAATAGAACAAAATACTACCGGGTCGTGTGCCATGCTCACAATTCTTGCTGTTTTTGAGCTCATTGTTGCAATGCATCTTGTTGAGTGTCTTCCTCTTTATCACTGACCCTGTATTTATGATGTTCTTCTCCAGGGTCTTAGTCCCTACTGATACATGTCCAAAGCATGTAAGAAGTCTCACCATCTTCGTCTGTAAGGAGTAGTATTTCTTCCAAGACAAATTGGTTCATTTTTCTGGTAGTCCATAGTATACTCAAGATTTTTTTGCCAATATCAAAATTCAAATGCATCAGTTCTTCAGTCTTCCTTATTCATTGTCCAGGTTGTGCCTGCATATGAAGCATTTGAAAATACCATGGCTTGAGTCAGACACAGTTTAGTCCTCAAAGTGACATCTTTGCTATTTAACACTTAAAGAGGTCTTTTGAAGTATATTTGCCCAATGACATATTGCTTCAAGTTCTCCTTGCTTTCAGCAAGAAGATTGTGTCATGCGCATATTATAGGTTTATAACTGATCTTCTTCCAATCCTGATGCCAAGCCTTTCTTTATATAGTCCAGCTTCTCAGATTTTTGCTCAGCATACAGATTTAATAATTATGTTGAAAGAATATAACTCTAACATACATCTTTCCTGATTTCAAGCCACACAGAATTCCCTTATTCTATTCATGTGACTGCTTCTGTACCTGTGTACAGGTGCCCATTCTTCATAATGTTATCTATAGTTTGTTATGATCCACACACCTGAATACCTTTGCATAGTATTCCCTACTTTCAGCCAAGATCCATCTGACATCAGCAATGAAATCTCTTATTCCATCTCCTTTTCTGAATCCAGCTTGAATTTCTGGAAGTTCCTTGTCAATGTGCTCCTACAGTTTTTGAATTATGTTAAGCAAAATTTTATGTGTGTGTGATATTAATGATATTGTTCAATAATTTCCACATTCTGGTGGATCACCTTTTTTTTTAAAATAGACATGTATGTAAACCTCTTTCACTTCATTAACAAGATTACTGAATTCCACATTTCTTAGCATATGCAAATGGGTGCTTCCAGACTTGTATCCATTTGTTGAAACATCTCAGTTGGTATTCCATTGATTACTGGAGCCTTGTCAATGCCTTCAGTGTAGCTTGGACTTCTTACTTCAGTACCATTGTTTCTCAACCATATACTACCTCCTGAAGTGACTGAACATCAACAAATTCTTTTTGGTACAGTGACTCTTTGTTTTCTTTCTATCTTCTTTTGATGATTCCTGTACCATTCAATATTTCATCCACAAATTTCTTAAATATTCCAACTTACGGCTTAATTATTTCTTCCATTGTTCATGCTCTCTCAACTTCTTTTTATGTTCCTTTAATGATAGACTAGGAGCTCTGGTAGCATAGTGCCTAAGGCACTTGACTGCTAACCAGAAGGCTGGTGGTTCATATCCTCCAGCCATTCTTCAGAAAGAAGGTTGGGCAATCTACTTCCGTAGTGATACTGCCTCAGCAACCCCAGGAGGGGTCGCTATGAGTAGGGTCCTACTCGTTGGCACATAACAACAACAACAGTTCTTTTAGCTTGAGAAATGCAGAACATATTCTTCCCCTTTGTTTTTCTAATCCAGGTCATTGCACATTTCATTAAAACACATTACTTTATCCTCTTGAGCCACCTTTTGAAATATTCTATTCAGTTCTTTTTTACTTTATTACTTCTTCCATTAGCTTTTGGTACTTTGGGTCAAGAGCAAGTTTCAGAGTCTCATCTGACATTCTTTTTGGTCTTCTCATTCTTTCCTTTCTTTTTAAGGATCTTTTGCTTTCTTCATGTATGCCTCCTTGATGTCATCCCACAACTCATATTGTCTTCTTTCACCAGTCTTCAATTTGTCAAAAATCTAGTTTTGAGATGGTCTCAAAATTAGGTGGGATATACTCAAGAGTCTAATTTGGGTCTCATGGATTTGTCTTAATTTTCTTCAGCTTCAAGTTGAACTTACATATAAACAATTGATGGTCTGCTCCACAGTTGGCCATTCTCTTTATTTTGACTGATGATATTAAGCTTCTCCATTATTTCTTTCCATAGATGTAGTTGATTTGTTTCCTGTTTATTTCATGAAGCAAGGTCCACATATATAGTTGGTGTTTATGCTGTTGAATAAAAAGGTACTTCCAATGAATAAGTCGTTGGTCTTATAACAGTCTATCATGTTATCTCTGGCATTTCTATCACCAAGTCTACATTTTCCAACTACTGACCCTTCTTTGCTTTCAACTTTATTTCTTAGTCTTAAAACTCTACTGAAACCTGTCCACCATGGGTGACCCTGCTGGTATTTGCAAAATTGGTGGCATAGCTTCCAGCATCACAGCAACATGTAAGCCACTACAGTACAACAGACTGATGGAGGAGTAGAGGATATATATATTTAGATACACATATATGATATCAGCACTTGTTATTATCAGATCTTTTAACTTATGCCTATGAGTATGAAATAGTATTTAATTGCTATCTGAATTTAAATGTTCATTTTCCATAGAGTTTGTGATATTAATCAAATACTTAGAAGTGTGCCTGATACATCGTAATATCTCAATAAATGATACTAATTACTTTTGTTCATATTGTTGTTGTTGTTGTTAAGTGTTGTCAAGTTGTTTCCGACTCATAGTGACCCCATGCACAGCAGAACGAAACACTGCCCGATCCCACGCCAGCCCCACAATCCCTGTTATACTTGAGCTCATCATTGCAGCCACCGTATCAATCCATCTCGTTGAAGGGCTCCCCATCTTTCGTCAACCCTCCACCCTACCAAGCAGGAGATCCTTCTCCAGGGAATGGTCCCTTCTGACAACATGACCAAAAAGTCTGGCCATTCTTGCTTCCAAGGAGCATTCTGGCTGCACTTTCTCCAGGACAGATCTGTTAGTTCTTTTAGCAGTCCATGGTACTTTCAGCATTCTTCGCCAGCACCACAACTCAAAACCATCAACTCTTCTTCAGTCTTC
>NW_006921884.1:110563-122565 GCF_000298275.1 Orycteropus afer afer | reverse complement strand
CTACTTCCGTAGTGATACTGCCTTGGAAACCCAAGGAGGGTTCACTATGAGTTGGGGCCGACTCGCCAGCAAATAACAACAACAAGAACAAGGGCAAAATATTCAATGATGAAGAAAGCATCAAAAGAAGATGGGAAGAATGCACAGGGTCACTGTAACAAAAAGATTTGGTCAACGTTCTGCCATTTCAGGAAGGAGAATATGATTAAAAAAAAAAATGATATCAAAGGTAGTAGTCCAAGCTGCAATGAAGGGATGGGTGAAAAGCAACACTCCCGGATTTGATGGGATACCCAATGAGATGTTTCAACAATCAGATGCAGTGCTGGAGGTGCTCACTTTTTTATGTCATGAAATTTGGAAGACAGCTACTTGACCAACCAACTGGAAGAGATTCATATTTGGACCATTCTAATGAAAGGTGCTCCAACAGAATTCTGAATTTATCAAACTATGTCATTAATATCACACATAAGTTAAATTTGACAGAAAATAATTCAAAATAGGTTGTAGTACTACTGCCAGGGAACTCTGAGAAATTCAAGGTGGATTCAGAAGAGAACGTGGATTGAGGGTTATTATTGTTGACATCAGATGGATCTTAGCTGAAAGCAAACAATTGCAGAAAGATACTTACCAATGTTTTATTCACTATGCAAAAGCATTCAACTGCGTGGATCATAACAAATCATGGATAATACTGAGAAAAAAAGAAATGTCAGAATACTTATCTGTGCTCATGTGGAACCTGTACAAAGACCAAGAAGCAGTCATTCAAACACAACAAGGGGATACAGTGTGGTTTAAAATCAGGAAAAGTGTGTGTCAAGGTTATATCCTTTCCCCATATTTATTCCATCTGCATGCTAAACAAAAAATCAGAGAAGCTGTATTGTATGAAGAAGAACACAATATTAGGATCAGAGAAGGACTCATTAACAACATGCAATAAGCAGATGATACAACCTTGTTTCCTGAAAGTAAATAAGATTTGGAGCACTTATTGATGAAAATCAAAGAAGAGGGTCTTCAGTATGGATTACACCTCAACATAAAGAAAATGAGAATCCTCACAATTGGATCAATAAGCAACATCATGATAAACAAAGAAAAGATTGAAGTTGTTATGGATTTCATTTTACTTGGAACCACAATCAATGCTTATGGAAGCAGAAATCAAGAAATCAAAACATGCATTGCCTTCAGCAAACCTGCTGCACAAAACCTCTTTAAAATGCGAAAGAACAAAGATATCACTTTGAAGACAAAGGTGTGCCTGACCCAAGCCATGGTATTTTCAATGGCCTCATAGGCATATGAGAGCTGGAAAATGAATAAGGAAGACCATAGAAGAATTGATGTATTTCAGTTACAGTGTTGGCAAAGAATATTGAATATACCATGCACTGTTAGGACAAACAAATCTGTCTTGGAGGAAATACAGCCAGAATTTTCTTTAGAAGTTAGAATGGCCAGACTTCATCTCTCATACTTTGGTCTTATTTTCAGAAGGGACTAGTTCCTGGAGAAGGATATCATGTTTGGTAAAGCAGAGGGTAAATGAAAAAAGGGAAGACCCTCAATGAGATGGACTGACACAGTGTCTGTAACTATGGGCTCAAGCATAAAAGTGATTGTGAGAATGGTGCAAGTTGGGCATTGTTTCATTCTGTTATACATAGAGTCACTATGAATTGAAGCTAATGTGAAGACACCTAACAATAACAAAAAAGAAAAAAAAATTCACTAGTAAAATCTTTGCTTCAATTAGTATATTATTCCCTTCTTTTTACCATAATTGGTGAGAAGATGGGCAAGTGACCAATGCTGATCAAAGAAACATGAAGAGAATTCTCTTGGAAAGCTTTACTTCTAGATAAGTTTTCTTCACCTCGAAGATGCCATGGGAAGCTGGAAGTCTTTTTATCCTGGACATTGTCTGGACAAGATCCATAGAATAGGTGAAGCACTCTTGCAACCACGAGGGAAGCCAGTCTGTGATCCAAGCTGATATATGAAGAATACCAGAAGGAGAATTAGAAAGAACTATGATTTTTTAAGACATGCTGAGTCTTCCTTATTATAAGCCTAGTTTACACCTAACCAGATAATAAATTTCCTTGTTAATTAACTCATTTCCAGATAAGGTTTTTATTGCCTATAGTCTAAAAATTCCAACTAAACACTTTCCAAAATAGATTTTAAAAATTTATACTCCCATTAGCAATGTGTGAAGATTTGTATCTTTCCGTAACTTTGTTAACACTTGATATTATCAGCCTTTTGATTTCTGACAATTTTATGGATATGAAATTGTAGTTCTGTTATGGTACAATGTAAATCTTTGAAATTTTTTACTTATATAACAATGTAATTCCTAATAATTAATTAATAATATATGTTTTTAAATCTGTGTTATTTTCTTTTTCTTCTATAATATTTATTAATGCTTTCTTGTACAGTGTTGAGAAGAAACAGTAATGGTAACAACAGTTTAAACAAAATACAAGTTTCTTTCTTATGTTTTGATTAGTCTGGAAGTCATCATTTGAGGACTGATATGGTATTTTATATTGTTAGGGACTCAGTGTCCTTCCAGTCCCCATTCTGATATCTCTTAGTTCATAGAAGCCTCATATTCCCACTAATAAGAAAAAAGAGAAGAAGGAAAAATACAGATCACAAGTATATATCTAAGAAAGAAGGATATAAGAAGCTTAAGTTTGCACTTAAAATTTACATTAATATCACATTAGCTCAAACTTGGAGATAGTGTATGGGGGGATGAGTAAAGTAAAAGGAGCTCTGGTGGTGCAGTGGTTTAAGCATTCAGCTGTTAATCAGAAGTTCAGAGCTTCAAACCTGTGAGTTGCTCCATGGCAGATAGATGAGGCAATTGGTTTTCATAAAGATTTATAGTCTTGCAAACTCTATGACACAATTCTACTGAGTTCCATTCGGACTGGATGAGAGTGAGAACTAAAGTGTAGGAATTGTTTCTAACATTTCACCATCATTTTGTTTACTTGTTTTATGGTAGATATGCATTATCAGATTAGGAAATTTACCTTCTATTGCTTGCTTTGTTGATTATTTTATAAATTGACATTGAATTTTATTAAATGACTACTGCACTTACTGATAAGATTTTTTTCTTAAGTGTGTCAATTTGGTGTATTACATCAATGCATTAACTAAATTTAAATGATCTTTGTATTGCTAGAATAAACTCTGTTTAGTTATGAGATTATTTTACATAGGTGTACACACATCCACACACACACACAAATGAGCTTGAATTAGTTTATTATTCTTTTTAGTATTCTTCCATCCACTTAATAAATGATGGTAGATAATATTTTTCTTGGCACTGTCATATTTACAGAACCATTAGCAAGTTTATACTGTTGTTGTTGTTGTTGTTATGTGCCGTCGAGTCGGACCCGACTCATAGCGACCCCTCCTTGAGTTTCCGAGGCAGTATCACTACAGAAGTAGATTGCCCCATCTTCCTTCCGAAGAGTGTGGCTGGTGGGTTTGAACCGCCAACCTTCTGGTTAGCAGTCAAGTGGCTTAGCCACTATACTAGTTTCATAAAATTAGTAGGGGAACTTTAATTCTTTTTTAAAACTCTGGAAAAATTTTATGATTACTTGATTGCAGAGTTTTTTTGCTCTTGTTGTTTTGTTTTTTATTACATTTTATGTCTATGTCTGTGTACATACACACATTGCTTTTTCACCACCCCCTTGATAATTCTTGGCAGAAGTATGTGTGTTTTATTAGTATTTTCCTAAACTAAGATCTTTATATTAGTGCTCTTCTCAGCTATTTTTCTTTTTTGTTTGCCATTCATTACATTAAATTTTCTTCTATTCATTATCATTTACTTTTTCTATTTCCTTTGGTTTAACATCAATTTTTTAATTCTTTGATTGGAGTTTAAATCATTAATATCTAATCCATCTTCTATTCTGTATGTTAGGTTGTTATCTAGGCTGATATAACAAGAGAGCCCAAACTACATATTCAGAAATACTTTGAATAGGGGTCCAGGTCTCCTCTAATGGCTTAAAGGCTTTGAGGGGCTAGTATCCTTCCATTTTGCTCTTCTGCTATCCCTAAGGATTTTGTTCTTATATACACAAGAGGTTAGTCTTCAGTACAGCTGCATTTCAGCCCACAGATATGAAGAAGGATGACACAATCTTCTTCTTTTAATAATATAACTAGAAAATAGTAGCATCACTTTCATTCACTTATACCCCACTTTCTAAATCTAAGAGAAAAGAACAATATGCTAATCTCCTTTCTTTGCTGGCTTGCGTAAGATGCACATCCATAGTCATATAAGGTCATTTTAAGGATGAAAATTTGCATATATATGTATGTGTATATGCATGTATGTGTGTGTGTGTGTGTGTATATATTTGTTATGTTGTTATGTGCCATCAAGTCAGACCCGACTCATAGCAACCCCTCCTTGGGTTTCTGAGGCAGTATCACTACAGAAGTGGATTGCCCATCTTCCTTCTGAGGAGTGGCTGGTGGGTTTGAACCGCCAGCCTTCTGGTTAGCAGTGTCAAATGCCTTAGGCACTATGCTACCAGAGCTCCTGTCTGTGTTTGTGTGTGTGTATATATATATATATATATATATATATAAATTTATTATTCATATAAGTTTATTGTGGGTAAATACATATTTTTATATAAATAAATAACTCCAAACCATTGCTATTGAGTTGATTCCAACTCATGGAGACTCCATAAGAGTAGGACTGCCCCACAGGGTTTTCAAGGCTACCACATCTTTCTCCTGTGCAGTGACTGGTGGGTTCAAATCACTGACTTTTTTAGTTACCAACTGAGGGTGTTAACCATTTCACCATCATGGCTCCTATATATATTATACATGTATATATATTTATATATGTACTTATAAAATAAATAATATTCACACGTGTACACAAATAAACTTATAATAGAAAAGGAAATAATTCATCATGGCATATAGATCTGCACCACTGGATCAAATCCCAGTTCTAGCACTTTAAAGGGTAGCATTCAGCAAGTCATTTAAAGTTTCTGACCCTTGGTTTTCACACCTGGAAAATGAGAGTAATAAAACTACTTTCTTTACTAGATTATAGAAAAGCTTAATCTAAGTGTACAGTTCAGTGTCTGGCAGCTGGTAGAATTCAATGAAAATCCTCTTCTGCATCCTTACAGAAAGTGCTTCACTAATTGCAATTCCCAGTAACTTTGGGATAAAATGCTTTGTAATTTTCTTGTTACATTTCTGTTTTTGGGACAAAGGGCATTGTTTTTCAAAGGTGACAATTTTCTAAACATGGAATCAAGAGAGATACATACTTTGTTTTCCTCAGGGAGAAAAAGAGATGCAGTAAATGCATAAAGGGCTTTTCTTCAATGCCACAAAGTTGTGTGCTATAAATCTTGAACATGTTGAAATATTTTTCACTTTCATTTTACCATATAATTACACTGTAGCTCTTACCATTGACCTACTTTTACCATGGATTGTAAAAGATTGAAGCAATACTTAGAAAGAGAAAAAGAAGGGAGAAAGGAAAAGAGGGAGGGAAGGAAAAAGAAAAAAAAATGTTTCATTGGGTCACTCTGATATTCTTGATAATTCAGATACTCTACGCACTGCCATTGAGTTGGATCCTATTCATAGAGACCCCTCCTTGGGTTTCTGAGGTGGTATCACTATGGAAATAGATTGACCAACTTTCCTTCAAAGGAGTGGCTGGTGGGTTTGATCTTCCAGCCTTCTGTTTAGCAGTCAAGTGCCTTAGGCACTACGCTACCAGAGCTCCTATTAATTCATTTCTGTTGCTTAGAGAAATACACGTGAAGCTAAATAAATCTTAGCTTTCCTTTATAACATTATTTTTTTCTACAAGAGGAGCAAAGCAGCCAGGAATCTGGTTCAAATTATTTTATATTATTTAGCATTTATCAATAACTATATCTAATAATAAATTGAGAGATCTTATTCTTCATAAGTTTATATAAGTGAGTTTTGAAAATATAGTCTTGGAGGTTGTTGTTATTAACGTATATGTCACAGATTAGAATACCTAAACTTTAGAATTCAAACATCATCCCACACACACTAGCTAAAACAAATTTTTACTGAACAAAACATAAATCAGTAAGAATGTGATTTATTTTTCCTTTGAGTGGGCATGAAATGAGGCCTGAGAAATATATCCTCACCAGGCTTGAGGAGCAAGTAATGTAATTTGTTTTGTACTATAAAATCTATCAAAAGTCTTATCCAGGAAAATCAGTTAATTCTAAAGTTAGCAGTCTAACTGCAGGAAAAGAGAAGAGATTGTGGGGGGTGGAGAGAGACAGAGACTGAGAGAGACAGTGAGTGACAGAATCAATCATATGGGCAGATAAAGAGATAGAAAAACAGAGAGAGGCATATTTTCCCTACAACTGAGTTGTCGTCTTCTCACTCAATTTGTGTTATGAAGAGTGAGGGACAAATTAACTTCACAAAATATCCAGAAACTTAATTTAGTCAAAATTTTGTTTCTTATATCAAACTTTTCTTTTCTTTTTTAAAAGAGTAGTGATGCATACAACTTGAAGAATCAACATATTTGATGCTTGCCTTTTATGGTGGAGCAGTGGTTAAGCATTCAGCTGCTAACTGAAAGTTCTGTGGTTTAAACCCACCAGCTGCTCTGCAGAAGAAAGATTAGGCAATCGTCTTCCAAAAGATTTACAGCTTTGGAAACCCTCTGGGACATTTCTACTAAAGGGTCGCTCTGGATAAAAATGGACTGAAGGCCAAGGTTTACATCTGGTTTTGGGGGGAGGTGTTTTTACTCAAAGAAAGGAATTCTGTACCCTGAGAAATCCAGGAAGATGGCCTGGTTTGTGGCACTGCCAGTAAGCTATTAGATAGCTCCACATGGATTATCTAAGAAGCAGCTTTACCATCATATTTGAGGGACAGTTTTGGTGGATATATAATTCTTGGTTGAAAATTTTTCTCTTTCAGGGTTTTATATATCCCATTGCCTTCTAGCTTGCATGGTTTCTACTGAGAAATCAGAGCTTATTCTTACTGGCTGTCCTTTGTAAGTAACTATTTGTTTTTCCTGTGCTGTTTTCATGATTCTTTCTTTGTTTTTGGTTTTGATGAGTTTGATGATGACATGCTTTGGTGATTTTCTTTTAAGGTCTATCCTTTTTGGGGTTCATTGGACTTCCTGAATGGATATATTCTCATCTTTCATCATATCAGGGAAGTTCTCTTCCAATAAATCTTGGACAATTTTTTCAGTGGTTTTATTTTTCTCTTTATGTTCTGGAATTCCAATTACACATAGGTTATTCCTTTTGATGGTATCCCACATGATCCTTAGACTTTTTTCATATTGTTTTGATCTTTTTTCTGCTTGATTCCTTTCCATAGAAGTATCCAGGTATTTGTCTTCAATCTCATTAATTCTGTCTTCAATTGCATCAAATCTACTCCTTTGCCCTTTCAATGTGTTATCTATTTCTGACAATTAAGTATTAATCTTCTGGATTTCTGTCTGTAGATTTAGAATCATTTCTGATTTTTCATTTATTTTGTCATTTTTTTCTTGTATTTTCTTCCAAAATTCTTCCAGGGATTTGTCTGTGTTTTCCTTGGTCTGTCTCTCAATCCTTTGAAAATATCTAAATATGATTCTTTTGAATTCCTTATCAGGGAGTTCCAATGCTATTTCTTCCACAGGGATGTGTTCTGGGTCTGTATCCTGCTCCCTTGCTTCTACCACTTTATGTTGCTTCTTTGTGTGGACTGTGATGGTCTGTTGTCTCCGAGACACTGTGACATTGTTGTATTTAGATCTCTATGAACTGTTTGTGAAGAGCAGCTAAGGCTGAGTTAGGCTTTTCTTGGTGGTTGTTTATTGTAGGCTCATTGGTGGAAATGGAGGTGGTGACTCTTACTCAGTAAGTGAAGCTTTCTAGCAGTCTGTGCATCCGGGATGTCTTTGCAGTTCCCAGTAAGCAGAGCTTGTTCTTAAGTCCCTGGAACCTGGGAGAATGCTGTCACTTTAAATATCCATAATGGTCAAGCCACTTGTAAATATTCAAATTGGCTGCACCCTCTGGACAGGCAAAAGTCCACAGCTCAGCCCTCCTTCCTCTTCTCTGCTTCCCCTTTAATTCCCCAGCCACCAGAGCAATCCTCCATGCAGTCCCTGGCTAGCAGGACTGACTTTTAGGTTAATTCTTAGGTCCTACCACCACTCAGCAGTATGTAAGTTGTCTGTGCCATCAGGATCGCTGCTAAACTGCAGCTCCGTGTGTCTCCTTTTTTGGTATTTTCATGTAAATTCTTCAGCTAGTTGGAGTTTAGTCCACTTCTATATCCTTCCCTTCAAAGCTCAGGGGTCCAGGATTATCTTCTGTATCTGTGTTAATTGGTTCCCCTTTTCTTTGTTGAAGAGGGTCTGTGCAGTCGTCTGCCTATTCCACCATCTTACCAGAACTCTAAGAAGCAGCTTTAATATATCAAATATGTCCATCTACCAACCTTCAAACCTTCTTTCTCATCTGAGTTCTTAGAAACTGCATATTTCTAATTTTTCTGACCCATTCCTCACAGTAATTCTTATCCCCACCCCACCTTACCTCCGCCATTTATTTTTGCAATCTATCCCAAATCATTATTTTTTATTACTAGATTATTATTATCTTATAATGTTAAGTTTTTTCCCCCCAACCAAATGTATCTGGTTTCCAAATTCTAAATAGAGTTTCCCCGAAAACAAACTCACTGCCATCCAGTCAATTCCTATGCATAGTGACCCCTATTGGATTTCCAAGGCTGAAAATCTTTGTGGAAGCAGATTGCCTAATAATCTTTCTTCCTGAGAGCGGCTAGTGGGTTCAAACCTCCAACAATGAGGTTAGCTGCCAAATGCCTTAACCATTTCACCACCAGTTTTACATAAGCAAAATATACTTACTGCTTTCTATTTCCATCAAGGGGCTCTGGTGGTATAGTGGTGAAGGCATTTGGCTGCTAACCTGCTCAGTGAAAGAATGACTTCCAGAAAGATTTACAGCCTTGGAAACCCCATGGGTGTTGCTGTGAGCTGAAATGACTTGATGGCAGTGAGTTAGACCTTTCTTTTTCCTCCTCATAATTTTTTTGCAGTTAGAAGTTTCATTACTTAATTTTCATAAGTAAATTCATTTTTCACAAACTAAAAATTAACCTTTGCTGAACGGTATCTTAACAAAATAATACAAATAGGGTATTTTTGAAGATATAACTGACATTTACAATACCAGTGGAGATGTCACAAAATAAAAAGAAGAGAAAAGAAAGAAAGATTTGAGGTAAGTGTGAAAGAAGAAACAACATGGA
Organism: Orycteropus afer afer; assembly: GCF_000298275.1. Taxonomy (NCBI): domain Eukaryota; kingdom Metazoa; phylum Chordata; class Mammalia; order Tubulidentata; family Orycteropodidae; genus Orycteropus; species Orycteropus afer. Next base: position 113,145 of record NW_006921884.1, on the reverse strand, counting down.
AAGCTTTAGTTTTGACTGGTAATTTTGTTAATTTGCATTTCCACTTTGTGACTCTCTTTGCAGCTGAATAAATCTTTTCTCTCTCATAGCCACAAGTCCCTTCTGTTCATCCCTGCAGTGGAGGCAGAATCCTGTGTGTGTGACATTGCAATCTGTCACATGGTATGATTATAATCCCCACACATTCAGCATTAGCCATACCAAGTGTAAGGAAAAGAAGAACAATATCCTCAACACTTAGTTAAAATGTCACTGAAAACTGTGAAAAACACACACACAAAGTGTTCTGTGTGTCCATTTTTCAGCATGATGTATTTTTAGTTTTCTGCAGCCGGCAAGTCTTAATTCAAACCAAAGAAAAATATCAATGGACTGCATATGGTACACTTCTTGGCATCTTTAAATGTATTTGAACTAAACAACATCATCCCCACAGTGTTTTTCAGGACAAAATTATAACCAAAAAAAAAAAAAAAACCTCACTGCCGTGGAGTCAGATCCTACTCATAGTGACCCTTCCTTGGGTTTCCGAGGTGGTATCACCATAGAAATATATTGCCCGACCTTCCTTTTGAGGAGTGGCTGCTGGGTATGAACCAGCAGCCTTCTGGTTAGCAGTCAAATAATTTAGGCACTATACCACCAGAGCACCTGGAGGAAACTTTGCCTATTTTTCCTCCTACCTCTCTGGATGCTCCTTCTTAGTCCTTTTGCTGTTCCTTTTTCATTTCATCCACCCACAATTGGTGGAGGGCCCTAGGTCCTGAACTTGTACCTGTTCTCTTTTATGATCTTTTATGGTATACTTACTCCCCAGGCAATCTCATCCAGACTGGTGGCTTTAGCTGCCATCCATCTGCTGATAACTGCTAAATTCATATCCCCATTCCAGCCTTCTCCCTTGAAATTTAAATTCATAGAACCACTTAACTACTTGACATCTCAATTTAGATGTCTAAGTAGAAGCTTAAACTCAATATGTCAAATATGTCTAGCTACCAATCCCAAATACTGTTTTCCCATCTGAGTTCTTACAGGAGCTCTTGTGGTGTAGTGCCTAAGGCATTTGATTGCTAACCGGAGGGCTGGCAGTTCAAACCCCCCAGCAACTCCTTGGAAGGAAGACTGGGCAATATACTTCCTTAGAGATACCACCTTAGAAACCCAAGAAGGAGTAGCAATTTTTCATTGTTCTGGGCATAGATTCATAGCAATTAATTCCTCCCTGCCCTCAATTTATATCAAATCATCAACAAATCCTATTGGTTTACTTAAAATGTGTTAAGACCTCATCCACTTCTATTCACAACTGCTACCACTCTGGTCTATGCCACCAGAGCAAGCATCTCTTATCTACATTAATAGATTAGCACCATGTGGTCTCCACTTCTGCTCTGGACCACCCACCCCACCCCTAAAGTTTATTCCCATCATTTATTTTAAATGTTAGTTAAATCATGGCATTCTTCTGTTCAAAATCCTGCAGTGGCTCCTCACCTTAAAGTGAAAAGCATAGTCCAAAGAACTTAGTTGATTACCCCTCTTCCTTTACCTTTCCCATTCTTCCAGCTCCATTGACCAACTTCATGTTCCTAAGACACATTCCTGTTTTTGAGGCCTTTACACTGGCTATTTCTTCTCCCAGAGTATTCATCTCTCAGATAGGTAGAAGCCAGTTCCTTCCTTTCCTTCAGGCTTTTTCTCAAAAGTCACTTTTTCAGTGAGACTTTTTCTTACCAAGTTACTTCCATTCCACCTCCCCACTCAGGAATTTCACATCTTCTTTCTCCATTTTATTTTTGTCTTTGATATTTATCATTGTCTAGCATACTTTATGCATAACTTATCTGTTTGGTGATTATCTTTGCTTCCAGACAGTAAGCTGTATAAGATAAATTTTTTTTTTTTTCTTTTCTTCTCTTTCTTTTCTATTGTCTCCAGGACCTAGAACAGTGCCTGGAACACAAAAGAATGAAAAAGAGACTGCTTAGAATTTGGAAGCTAGATACATTTTGACTGAGAATAATGTTTATGAATGCATAAAATACTACATAGCAGCACAAAAGAAACCAATTATGTTGAAAGAGTCCTGTCAAAATACTAAGAAAATATATTGTAGTACATAATATGCTACTTTATTTAAGGACTAAATAAGAAACAATACCTAGCAGTGGGTTAAATAAGTATTATAATTTTAAAATAGTAATAAGAATAAACTTTCTAGATATCTACAACAAATACAATGTGCAATGAAAATTTTGTCATTCTGTTGGAGAGAACATAGATATTGCTAATACTAATGTGGTTTGTTGCCTACATTTGTAATGGAAGGAAATGCTAACATTCCAGTTAGATATGAGTAAAATTAAAATGTACTTTATTTTTCCATCTAAATTTGGAGACATCCTCAAATTCTATCCACAGATGTCATAGGGGTGAGTAGTCCCTATAAAAGAACTACTGACTGGTTTACCATCACTCCTGATAAAGCTTCATTAATGCATTAAAATGTTGCTTTTTCAGTCTACCAAATTGCATTTATTCTTTTCTTTTTCAGTCTACCAAATTGCATTTATTCTTTT
>NW_006921884.1:85202-110463 GCF_000298275.1 Orycteropus afer afer | reverse complement strand
TGTTTTGGTAAATATTAACTGTTATCTTTAGCTGTGATAGATAGTCACTTATCCACAGGGTGATACATCTGTTTATACATCTATGTACTTCCCATGTTTCCCCATGTGCTCATTAAAACTTTTAGTCTCCTGTGCATACTCTGAATTAGTTAGCAGAAAGCATTTGCTAAATGAAATTCTCGTTTGTGATGCTTAATCAAAAGTGGAATGTTTTCCCCCAGCTTTTTCTAACTTGACACAAGAAATAGCTTAAAGTATTTTCAATGAGACTCATTATGTGGTTGATGATTAGTAGCGGGCTGCTTGTTTAGGGTGATTGATACTCTCTTCAGGAGAACTAGGAAATGGAACTTTGCCAAATTTAGAAGGCACCCCACCCTTATGTGATATGTAGGTTTGAACGGAAAAATGAACCTTTCTTTTGGTGTTTCAATTCATTTGCTCTTGGCAAATACAACTCAAAAGCCTTCCTGGATATGAAGGTTTCCTTTAATTCTTACAAAATTAACCTTGATGACTTGAATGACTCAAATTGTATTAGAACATTCATGGTGGTTTTGTTTTTAAATGAAGATTAATCCCTTGGCAAAATATTTGTGGGTTGGTAGTGAACCTAGGATTTATACATTCTGGGATCTTCAGCAACCTGACACAGACTCTAAATCACTAAATTAAGAATTTATTTGGATCATGTGGTAAGTTTTCCATTGGGCACTGAGATGAGAAAGAATTGCCCCAGACTCAAAATGACATAGTATTACTACTGATAATCTGTACAACTTGTCACTTAGTTACAAGGGCCTTATGTTTCCATGATTATAGAATGTACCATATGAAACCTAATTCTGATCTGATTTTCCTTAGATAGCTCATTGGAAAACAAGAAAAGAATGGCTTTTTAACATAACAAATACACTGGGAAAATATGGAAGTCAACATTTAATGAATATTCTAGGATAATTAAATTATTTGTGTATGTTCTGGATACTATATAAAGCACTAATTAGTACTTGAGAAATAAATAAGTCACAATTTTTTTGCCTTCATGAAGCTTGTAATTCAAAAAACAAACAAGCAAACTATCTTTCCAATTTACCCAATTAGGATTATATTTACTTGAAATGTTTAATGTTTCTAGCTGTCTTTACTCAATCAATATTTACTGAGTACCTTCAATATCACATATTCCATGCCAGACATGCCAAACATAAAAATGAGTACAGTGTGGGCCCTTCCTTTAATACACTGACATGTATACTGAGAGGAATGAAGCACTCACTATTTTAAGGTAGACTGCTTTGATCTCTAGAAGTTATATCCTTCAATTTCCTTCTTTTTTTCTTTCTGCCTTGGAATCAGATAAGAATAAGAGGAAAAAAAAAAAAAAAAAACAGTAGGGAAGGAGAATAATAAATGAAGGAAAAAAATAGGAAGATTGCAAAAAAAAAAAAAAAAAGAGTCTTCTTTTACTTTCCAGCATCCTTCATTTCTTAAAGTAATATTTTTTTTAGTGAAGCTCAGTATTAGTATGAGTCATAGACTAAGAGAAAAATTATTCTACCTATTATGACCTAGCAATATGAAAAAGTGCTTCTTCAGTTTCTTTTTCACTTGACTATTGGTAGCTCCTACATCCCAAGGCAGGAAACCATCAAGAAAGGAAAAGAAAAAAAAAAAGAGAGAGATGTAATTTTAATAAATGCTATTTTAATAAGAGATTTTAACAATAAAGACAAAAACCTTGAGATGAATTCTGTATTTTTGAGAGTGAGTATATATGATTTACTTTGTGTTATTTCTTATCAAGACAGTTAATTAACAATTGCAGTATTTAATTCAGCTATAAAAAGAGTCACTTGCCCACTCATCCAAGAAAGACTGACAAATTTTTCTTACTGTTTATGAATTCTTATTTATACTACACAGGGCTGTTCTCACTTTCTCTAATATGCTAACAATCTGTGAAAGGAACTATGGGTGAAAGGCATTTTGGGAAGACTTAGAATGGATCTCAGCTGTGTAGACAAAAAAAAAGGATAAAAGTGGGAAACAAAAGGTAAAAAAATGAGTAAGCCCTGAGAGAGGAGTGATGAGAATGCACTAAGAATAAATGAAAGTCATGATAAAGAAAGGAAATGGGAAAAAAGGACTGCAAAAAAAAAGAAAAAGAAATCTAACATCAGAGTTAAAAGTTTTCCTTTTTGTTTTATTTTTATTGTGATTTGGGTGAAGATTTACAGAGCAGATTCACTTTCCATAGAGAAGTTCACATACACTTTGTCTCATGACATTGACCACAGTTTACCACAATGCAACAGCTCCCCTCCCACTTCCTTCCCACAGTTACCCCTTCCGAGTGTCTATCCTTCCACACACTCCTGTCCCCTGAGCTGTCTCCCTGTGCATAAGCAGCCCTTCTTTCTCCTATGATTGTTCTCTCCAAGGAGTTTATCTACCTGAGGTAAATGTTAAACTCATATGCCTGTCTTTTGTTTGGGTGGAAACCACGTGCGTGGGTTCAATTCCAGACCTGAAGGGCAGCTAGGTGCCGTTATCGCAGTGGTTCCACCAGGCTCTATCGGACCAGCAAACCTGCCCCCCTTTTTTTTAGAGTTAAAAGTTTTCAAAGAACCGAAAATTAAGTAGTGAAACACATGAAGGAGTTTTTAAAAAATTAAATCTGGAAGGTTGTTTATTCTTACAGACTTAAAGAAGTCCTTAGGACTAGAATAAATTTAGATGAACAAAGTTTAAGAGAAAAAAATTTCCACTGTGAGGAGAACTTTTTTTTTTTTTTCAACTAGAAAGTAAAGAAAATTAGACACATCTTTCAGAATAAAAAGCAATTGGGAGCGTGAGAGAATAGTAATTTAAAAACAAATACAAGAACAGAAACAGAAGAATCCATGTCTCAAAGCTTTTGGAATTTGAATGGATTTGGATGTGTTTACAGAGACCTAGTGAGGTTGACTTCTAACTTCATTATTAAAAAGTTAGAGAGGGTAACTATTTTCTTTAGTTTTGAAGGAGTTGTAAAATATTGTGTGCTTGACATTGAATTCAACGTTAATTAATATTGGACTACTATTAAAAAAAGTGATATGTTGCTACTGTAGGTGGTCTCAATGATTAGCTCCAAAGAGTGCAATCTCCATTTTTCAAATCAACTACAAAAATTGATGTATGATGTGTTTTGCATCGGTATAATCTACATTGTATGATTTCACTGTGTTGTTTTCCTACTTTTTCTTAATTACTTCTATTTCTTCCCATAATTTTTATAATTAAGTAAAAAAAAAAAAAAAAAAAAAGCCTGCTACAAGTGCGTGCGCACACACACTTTTAAATATAAGAACAAAGAACATATTAAATGTATCTGAGATCCTTTAGAAAATCTCTATTAGCTCTTTAGTTTCATTTCATTAGCTCTATCAGGAGCCCCTTTAGACAATGTAGATAAATGTTTATTTTGTGAGTATATGAGTCTCCTACAATGTTTTATGCTCCTTTTCCATATTTTGTAATGAACTCTAAATGGATTAAGTCCACTGGCATTTATAAACTAGGAGGGGGTGTTTTAATAACTTCTCCCAGTAAGTAAATGCAATTGGGTGTGGTTTTCTGCATGACTCAGAAAATATAACTGGTGTCATAGTCTGGGATTCTATGACAGAGGGAAACAGATGTTCTTTGAGCTTGCTTTATCACAGCATTTTCTTTCAGGGATCAGTTGTACCAGCCACTTGCCTTGCCCACTCTGAGATTCCTTTCTCTAAAGAAGAGGCATATAATTAGATAGAATTGATGTCCTGTCATCTCAAGGATTTGGAAAGTTATTAGGACAATTGCTGCTTCAGGTGAAGTTGCCAAGAATTTTGTATGCTTACTTTTTATCATATCACATATATTATGCCTAAATCCACACACACACAAGAAAATATTTTTATTATGGATTTAAACATTATGGCCAAAGCCTTATTAGAGGAGGTAGATTTCTGTCTGGAGTGTAATTTTTAAGCCAATTCATTCATTATCCAAATAATAGGCAGTAAGAAGTTCATCATATTTGACTTGAACATTTTTCAATAATCCTGAGAGTGACTCTTTTTGCTTGTTGTTGTTGTTGTTATGTGCCCTCGAGTCAGACCCGACTCATAGAGACCCCTCCTTGGGTTTCCAAGGCAGTATCATTACAGAAATAGATTGCCCAACCTTCCTTCTGAGGAGTGGCTGGTGGGTTTAGAACCGCCAGCCTTCTGGTTAGCAGTCAAGTGCCTAAGGCACTATGCTACCAGTGCTCATGAAAGCTCCAACACGCACCAACTGACTGAAATTTTAATCTTAATTCTACTTAGAGAAGGTGCCTGTGTGCACACAAGCACCCTACAAGAAAAAAGGAAGCCTACCATTTAGCGCTACTCCCTGCCTGCTCTCTCTTCAAAAAGAGAAACTTTCATCTGACAGAAAGAGTTATCTGTTTCTTCAAAATCAATTTCCCTGTGTCTTTCCCACACTCATATTTATAATTACATCTGGTTCATTAAGACCTGGAAATCGATAGAGGATGTGCTACTTTTCTCAGGAGAGAGGCAGCTCAGTAAGATGTGTAAACATCCTTCTGTCTCCTTGTAACCAGCCTTAGCTTATGGTGAAGCTCTAAAATTAGTTCTTCTTTTGTAGTATTGTTTTCTCTGCTTGTGATTTGGTATTCATCCCTACACATAATGACTCTTGGAATTGAAAAATAAGATGTTACCAATAAGTCCTATCTACAAATGAAGGCATTATGTAATATATAGTTAATATCATGGATCAAGAGCAAGCAGACATTTTAGAAGATGTCTGTATATTTTGTTACATTATCCAAATTGCTTTGTTTGGACACTTCAGCAGGAGGGATCAATTGCTAAAGGAAGATACCATGTCTGGTGAAGTAGAAGGCCAGTGAGGGTGTGGGAGACACTCAGCAAGGCCAACGGACACAGTAGCTGTAACCATGGAGTGAATTAAAACATGCTGGTGGTTATGAGGATGACTCAGAGTCAGGCAACATAATGCACATAAGGTCACCATGAGACAGAGTCATCTCAACAACAATGAACAAAAAAATAAAAACCCCAACACCAAAGCCACTGCCATTGAGTGGATTCTGACTCATAGAGACCTAACTTGAGTTTCTATGAGGTAGGAAATCTTAACTATGCTTGGTAAAGTGGAGGGTCAACAAAGAAGGGGAAAGCCCTCAAGGAGATGATTGATACAGTGACTGCAACAATGGGCTCAGGTATAATAAGGATCATGAGATTGGCACAGGACTGGGCAGTTTCATTCTGCTGTGCATAGGGTCATTATGAGTCATAGATGACTCGATGGCACCTAACAACAACAACAACAAAGCTTTACGGAAATAGATTGCCCCATCTTCCTTCCATGGAGTGGTGGTGCGTTTGAACCACCAAACTTCTTGTTAAGCACTGTGCCACTAGAAGTCCTTAGCAACATATATTAATTTTAAAAATAGCTCTCTAGTGCAATGGGAGCTCTGGTGGCATAGTACCTAAGGCACTTGGCTGCTAGCCAGAAGGCTGATGGTTCAAACCCACCAGCCACTCCTCGGAAGGAAGGTTGGGCAATCTACTTCCATAGTGATATTGCCTCAGAAACCCAAGGAGGGGTTGCTATGAGTTGGGTCCGACTCGATGGCACGTAATAACAACAGTAACAGTGCAATAGGAACACTCCTAGGCCCTCTGGCAAGCTAAGAATTGTTAGCCAACACTATACTGAGCAATTCACACAAATATTGGGCAGATTGATAATTGTTGAATAAATTATGGATGGTCTATGTCAAGATCACCATCACTGCTGCCCCCTACCACCTTCATGAACACAGGAGGAAGTTTGAGTTTGCCTATAGACTTTCTTCTCTACCTAATCCTGATGTAGATGAGAGAGTGATTCCCCACCACTTGCATTATGAACAGCTAGGAACTAGGTGTTCCAAAAGGCAAATTACATTCATACTATGAGCTCTTGCAGCTGTGAGGGCAGATCTCAGTAATTTTCAACTCTTAGAAATGAGTTTCCTGGGGGAGGGTAGACCTAAGGTAACATTATTTTTATTCCCACCTTAGCTGTCCTGTGACCCAGGCTGAACACAATCCAAGAAATGCTAGTTTACCACATTTATAACACAGCTGTGCTTAAAATGGGGCCAAAGTTTCACACATCCCAGTTCTGGCCTCTCTCTTTGGAGGTCTCTTCTCATGTTCTCATATCCTTACCTCCAGTACTTCTCCTACTCCCCTGAGTCATCTCCACAGCAGCAGGACCACGTCTCTCTTTGTGGAAAGTTCCAGCACCTTTTGTACCGTAGAAGAGTGTTGTGTATGCAACACAACATGGCTTTTTTTTTTTTTTTTTTTTTTTAATTAAGAGTCACTTATGTATACAATATCATAACTTTCTTGGATTGTATCATGCATGAAGGTGGACTCTCTCACAGACACATTAACCAAGACAGTTTTTTTAGAGACAAGAGAGCAAGATAATGTTTGGACTATGCTCCAAAATGTATAGCAAAACCCTGGCTTGAAGTCAAGGATAGCGGGCTAGGAAGGAATAGGAGGAAGTAAAGTCTCCCTTGGCCTGTATAATATAGAGCAGACATGACTCCATATGGCATTGTAGCAGCAAGCCTTGTGGTTTCGATCCCTAACCATGTTTTATTTTAATAAGGAAGGGGTGTTGCTTTTGCTGGGTGTAACCTTCCTTCCTCTTTTCCAAATCTTGGGGCCTGGATTGCCTTTCAAATAGTTGAAAAGATTGGGTTATTTATATTCTGCTCAGTTTTCATCAAAGAGTTGAAACCTTCCAAAATCTTAAAAAGTCTCCTTATCGTTATAAAATGAGCTTGTTTTAGTATGATATGGTCATGGTCAGAAAATGGTTTTTGAAGATATTATCAATTAAATTAACATAAGTTTTTTCTTTTTTTTTTTTTTAATAAAAGTATGCTTCCTAGAGCTAGTATAGCAAAGGATGACATTATAGGTGGCTTTAAGTAACTTTTTTTTTTTTGGTCTCAATTCAGGATCTTCATAGTATCAATTCATGGTATCTTCAGGGCTACTTTCTGTCCTAAGTCTCTAGGAGAAGATCTTTTCTTGTCTTTCTCAGCTCCTCATTTCCCAGGCATTACTTGGCTGGCTTACAGATGCATGCATATCCCTTGTCCCTGTCCTTCTCTCTCTATCTCTGTTTCTTCTCCCATTTTATAAGAGCCCCAGAGATTGGATTAGGACTCACCTGACTCCTATGCAACTCTTTCAATTTAATTGATAGTATCTTCAAAGACTCAGTTTCCAAGCAAGGTCATAGTCACAGCTTCAAGAGTTAGGATTTTAACACATCTTTTTGGGAGGCATAATTCAATGTAGCTGAGTATGTTACAGTTAAAATATATTTGTGTCCAATGTATCCTTTAGTTGTCTCAGTGGATCCAAAGTTTCCACCAAAAAACTGAACCTTATTAAATAAAATATTTTCAAATATTTTATTTCAAAGTATATTCATACTTTGATCATTGCTCTACCTTTGGTCTATATGTGGCAAGTGAAGTCTCTTCATCCCTTTCTTTTGTGCCCTGATATTTAAATAGATAAATAGGACATAAGGACACTACAGGAAAATTTATTAAGATTCTGTATGAAGATAAAAATAGGAAGTTAAAATATTATATATATAAATGAGATGTCAGATTTGCATCATTTCATAAAACAGTCAACTCAAAGTATTGAATTGATTCCATCTCATAGTAACTCTACAGGAAACAGTTGAACTGCTCCATAGGGTTTTCAGGGCTGTAATCTTTATGGAAGCAGACTGTACCATCTTTCTCCTGTAGAGTGGCTGTTATGTTTGAACCACCAACTTTTTGGTTAGCAGCCAACTGCTTCACCATTACACTACCAGAACTTCTTAATTCAAAGTGTTGGATGTTCTAACTCAGAGTGGTGAATTTGGGGTAATTTGAAGATGGAGCCTTGAGGTCACATAACTTTCTACCACTTGACTGTCTATCTCCTGTCTTATGAACCCTTCTTTCATACAATTCCTGTCAACTCTCAGGGCACAGTAGAAAGGGAAGAGTGGGCAGAAAGAAAGGGAGTAGAATAGCTGAAAGAAGCAAAGATGATAGAGGAGGGAAAAAAAAAAAAAGAGTGGAAATATTGACAATTAGAGTGTGATACATGAAAGATCTCAAATCTCTATTAATTTTTGGGGAGTTGCAAACAAAATTTCTATATAGCCATTTTTATAGAAATCTTTCCTAACTGTAAGTCCAGAAAACCAAAGTGAGGGAGGGGAGAGGGGTTTGATAGAAAGAATAGGGACAGCAAGAGACTCTCTTTTTGTTGTCTTTGCTTAACTTTTAGTGCTCTTGGAGGCTTGGAAGTCAAATTAGTGGCTTGTTTCAACACCGAAGTTTTTCCTGCTTCCTCATCCTCTTTTTCCTAACTGTAACTCAGTCTAGGAACAAAACAAAAACAAAATCTTCATAGCTACTTCAGGTAATTCTAAATCTTCAGGTCATTCTGAAGATATTCAAAACTTAAAGTGTCCTGTTTCCTGGTGAAGAAACAAAATCCCGTGAGGAGATAAACAATTAAGGAAAAAAAAGTAAATGGTGGGCTCTCACCGGATAAGGTCAAAAGTAGTCAAAATCCAATCCAAGTCCTTTAAAGCCCGCCATGATTTAGTAAGATGTTGCTTTCTTCAAAATGCAAAAGTTAATGTTTTTTCCTTGCTGGGCAGGAGCTGTGACTAATTTATCTGAAATAATTATTTGGTAAGAAGTAATAAAACACTGATATTCACTAATTCAGCAACCTGAGGAAGGAGCCAAATTTCTGAATATAAAATGACAAATAAAATGACACCTTTGTCAGTTTATCTTTGAATGAGGCACATTTGAATGAGATAACTTTGAAAATGTTAGTCAGTGGGTTTGGATATTATTGTGCCTTTTGGACAAAGAAATCACTGGAGTCCTGTTTATTCACTATAAGCAAGTCAAATGTTTACTGCAAAATAAAATCATCATCAATAACAGTTGGAAGGAGAGATTTAGATAGTGGTAATAAATGAATTATGCAAAATAACTAACCATTGACCATAGAATATTAAATGGATTCCGAGCCACATTCTGTAGGTACATCATTCACCCCAATGTGCAGACCTATTCATTCATATAATTCCCACCGGTTCTTTCATTCATCTGACAAAGTATACTGAATACCTGCAACATTTGTCACATGAAAAAAAAAAATGATGTGTATGCAAAGAAGGGTGCCGCTCAATAAAAGTCCTAAGGGATAATGGGGCAAATAAGACTAGTTTATGCCATTAAGGTTGATAGTAGAGGTAAATATGTAAGCAGATAAACAGTAATGTGCAATGCAGCATTAGTGATACAATGATAAAAGGCTGGGTAAAGGTAAGTAAAAGATTAATTGCACTCTGAGGGGTCAAAAAAAAAAAAAAATGGAGAATTTTGAATTGAGTCATGAGGTTATCCAAGAAAGGCAGTCATGAGTGGAGTTTGAGAGAGGGAGGAATGTGTGGGGAAAATATTTTACGCAAAGGAAAGTATATAAGCAGAGACATCAAGATATGAAACAAATGTTTACATAAAAGGGACAGCCAAAAGGGACAAGAGAAAGGTGTGGTAAGAGATGAGCTTTGAAAGATAAACAAGCGGTAGATCATGGCAAGTCTTTATACTAAGACCATACTGTCTTATGGTCAAGTGAGCATATTCCAGAATCACACCTAGATTCTAGATTCTAACCCCAGCTCTTTCACTTCCAAGAATTACTTTGCTCAAGTTTCTTAATACCGCCCCCCCCCCATTTCTTTATCTATAATACATTATTTCAATGAAAGAATGAATAAATGAATGAATAATCTCTAAGGCTGTTTGAGGATCTATAGTGCTTACTTCAGTGTTTGGCACACAATAGGTACTTATTATTTGTTAATTATTATTATTCTCTGCCAGTTAAAAGTTTTGCACATTATGTTGCAGGATATTTGGAGATATCCAATGGTTTTAAGTACAGTAGTAGTTTGATGTAATTTTTTTAAAAAAATCATTCTGGTAACAATGAGAATAATGGATCAATGAAGTGAAAGACTGGAGGAGGGGTACAGTTTGGAAGCTCTTGCAGTATTGTTATAAATGACCAAGAGCATAAATATAGAAAGTTCAAATGGGAAGAAGAAGAGGATATGGACTCAAGTATATAAGATAGACTCAACAGAAGTGGGTTGGGAATTAAAAAGCTAGAGACGTTTAGAATAATTTCCAGATTTCTAATTTACAGAACTAACAAATTAATCAGAGGAGAGAATAAGACACATGAATTAAATTGGGAGAGAAAGCTTATGAATTCAATTTTGGGAATATTTGTCTATCATACTACTCAGGGTCCCTCTCTATCCCTTTTCACCAAGCTTCAATACCATGGTTTTGTACTATAGTCATTACTTAGAAAAAACACCCTCAAATTTTTGCCACCCTTTCCTTCCACTATTTACAAAATGAAGCATCAATCATAGTTAAAAATGCATCCTCCAAGCAGTTAGTTCCTTCAAGAAATGTACAAATGTGCTGACTGGTTTCAATTCCAAATTTTGACCCCAATTTCTAATAGGTCCTCAGTTCTGCCCAGAAATCTTACTTTATTTCTTTTGTTTATTCACTTCCTTCTACTATTCAACCAGTTGTTCTTTTCTCAAACATATTTTCCCCAAACCTCACTCCCATCTGACACAACTGTTAACATTTTATTTAAACTAGAATCAGAAGCCTATTTCCCCATATCAAAACTCACCATTCTGCCTGCCTCTCTAGCCCTGGGTAGCGAGAGAGAGAAAGAGTACTATGCGGGCAGCTGGTGTCAGACATGATGGAGAAGTGGGAAGAACGGCTAGGATTGATCTCTGCCTTTTGGGAATCGGCTTTATGATGATTCTCATACATGAAGTTATCATCATACACTCTGTTTCATCTTCCTTTTATGCCATTTTTCCTTATTTTACCTGATGCACTTTCTCAGTTTTTTTTTTTTTTTTTTTTTCCCCAGAGTCCTCTTCTTTTTCTGTATGCTGTAGTCAACCAGGGCTAAGTCTTCAGCACTTCTCTCTTCAATTCTACACCCACTTCTTTATGATTCTAACCAACTACATCTCTTTGCGTAATACTTTTTTCTGACAGAGTTCTACATTCCTGTCACTTCTTTGAGCTTCAGATTTGTATATCTGATTGTCTGTTTAACATCTCCCACCACACATCTGTCAGTTGTCGTACTGCTGTGGCTTGCATGTTGCTAAGATGCTAGAAGGTGTGCCACTGGTATTTCAAATACTGCCCATAGTGGGTAGGTTTCAATGGAGCTTACATATTAAGACATACTAGGAAGAAGGCCTAATGACCTACTTCTGAAAATCAGCCAATGAAAATCCTCTGGATCAGAATATTTCCCGTTATAATTGTGGAAGATGAGCTCACTAGGTTAGATGGTACTCAAAATACACAGTAGACACAAGAATAGAGTAGAACATATGAATAATGTGAAGATTGCACAGAACTGAACATTTTTATCTATTGCACATGAGTTAGAGTCAGCTCCATAGCAGCTCACAACCTCAATTTAACATCTTAACAGGTCAAACACATATTTCTTGATCCTCCTTATTCTTCATTCAGGTTCAGCCAATCTTGGAGACACTTTTGACCCTTGTCTTCTCATTCACCAAGTACAAATCCACCAGTAAGTACTATTTGCTGTACATTCAAGGTGTATCTTGAATTGAATCACTAGGCATAAAGCTGATAGAATTATTTACAGCTGGGAAGCAGAATATGTAAATTATTTCAGCAATGGGAAAGTTGCAGGAAGGCACCTGAATACTGAAGTAAGAAGTTAAAAAACAATAATGTTAATGAACTAGATATGTTTTCTCTGTTCTTTTGTACCTGGGGGAGTTTGTGTGATTGGATAGAGAAAATTCACAAATTGCATTTTATGATTGTGAAATTATGATTCCATGGTAAGACCGCAAATTTGTTAACTTGCTTTTTCATCCTGAGCTATTTTTTTCTAATTTTTGTTTTAAGTTTTAATTCAAATAACATTTTTGTGACTATAATATGCAAACTGCTAGGTGCTAGAAAATACACAGTGGCTTGGATTTAAAAAAAGAGAGAGGGAAACAATATATGAATTTTTTGGCTCCTAAAGGATAAAGAACATGTGGACATACAATTTCTAAGGAACCCAGGATATGTCTGTCCTGGACATTTAGGCAAAGAATAAGAACTCAGAGTATAGACTAGCAATGATCTACTTCAGGGCCCCAACAACCCATATACCTTCTTACATACAGTGTCAGTGTTTTCAGATTAGTAGATTTGGCCAAAGAATAGGGTAAAGACCATTCTCCATTGAGAGGATTATAGTGGGAAACTCTTTAAGTAAAAGCAATTGTCACTTGATGTTACTTTCTGTTAAAAGAAAAATCAGCCTCGCATCAGCACCTGGCATCTCCATCTCTAAAATCTCTTGTGCTTTGGTGAGTCTTGGAACCATGCTGCTCTCTGATAACCTGGTGTCTCTCAGTCTGTCGATTCTTCCTCCCTTACTTCTTTGATCATTCCATCTATCTATCTGTTTTCCTATCTATTTATCTAACAATAGTTTGAATTTCAAAGTGTATTTCATGATAAAAAAAAAAAAATTCTTGGGGTAGTAATTTTATAAATGCTATCCAGAATACTGCTGTTTTAGCTAATACCAAAAGCCTTCTCCTTAAGAACATCCGCAATAAGCTTTTCTTAAATTTTTTTTTTATTTCTACACCTTGTTAAAGATTTCAAGGTGAGAAATAGAAGGGGGAAATGTTAGGATTTTTTTTTTTAAATCTAATAAATTGACTTTAAAAGAATTTATTTCAACCTGCCAAGCTGCTAAGAAAAATGGAGTAAAATTTTATAGTAGGCAACAAATTATATTATTTCCTTTGGTGCTGCTTGTGATAATAACATTACTCCCTAGCAACTCTCCAGGTATTTGTGTAGCTGCAAGGTATAATTCCATAGCAGCTTAGACTCTCCATTGTAATTTATAGTAACATGAATTAATATCCATTCACTATGAAGTGTTAATGAGAAAAATACATATGGGGGCTTTGTGTAGTACCGTACTCTTTTACTTTAAGAGGGAAAAAACTTTCATAAAATCCAATATTACTTGGTTATTCATAACGAATATTTACCAAACTGCCATTTTACAGGCAAATAATCTGACATTGCCAAATGCTGAAGACACAATAACAAATGATGAAATATTGGTGACTTGATAGAATTCCTAAGATGGTCACATCAGTCAGATAGTCGAGAGAAAGCAAAACAGATTAGATACAATGTTTCTAGGACAATTTGATCATAATGACTGGTATATTTTAACATTCCTTTTGATGCTTCTAGTATTGTATTCAGTACCCAGAGTCCTAAAGATCTCCTTCTAAGTCCTAGGGTGGTGCAAACAGTTAATACACGTGGCTGATAACCAAAAAGTTGGTGGTTTGAATCCACCCAGAGTCTTGGAAGAAAGGCCTGCAGATCTACTTCTAAAAAATTAGCCATTGAAAATACAGTGGTGCAATTCTCTTCTGACACACATGGAGTCACTATTAGTCACAGCTAACTCAGGGACTACTGGTTTTTAATAAATTTCTATCTCTTTGACAATCAATGGAATATGACCAGAAGTGAAACCATACCAAGTCTTTTTCCTGTACCATGCACCCAGAAGACCCAAAATTGAGCTATTCAGTCAGTCTGGGTCATTGATTAAGTAACAGAGCAAACACCTGTGAAATCTGGCAGTCCACAGTGAATATGCAATGGGAGCAAAAAATAAATATTTCTTGTTTTAAGTGACAAATGTTTTGGGGTCATACTTTATTGCAGCATAGCTTAGCATAAGGTAATTGATACTATTTAAAAGAGGTGGAGATTTTCTCCATCTAGAAAATAAAACAAATAAACAGAAGATTTAAGTTGCAATCAATTTATTCTACTTACAACACAATAAATAGGCCATGGATCTTTACAAAGCTTAGGTGCCAGGGGAAATTTTAGTATTTCTAAGATTACAAAAATTTCTTCCTGGCAATCTATAATTTTTATCTTTATTTCAACTAAAACATAAAAGGAGTACAATTAATTGATAGTTATGATGTTATCTATAGCAAGATGTTGGATGTCAGTAAGAAATTAAATTTTTACATTAACAATGGAATTCACAAAGAGATCTCATTTATGAACAAAGAGCTGAACACTGGAAAGTTTCATTTGCCTTTTAGCCAAGGATAGTGATTAAAAACTAAAGGAAGACAAAATATAATCATTAGGACTCTCTAAAGAGAAAAAGCTTCATGTTGTTATTCTGTATACATCATGCTGATGTGTCTTTTACAATAAATTTCTACCATAAAATGTCATACCTTAAATTAATTGCACATGCTTTTTCTATCTAGTGTAATTAAACCTTACACTAATTTCTGGAATCATTGAACAATTTATGTAAATGTATCTATTCCATGGTACTCCAATAGGAATTTTATTTTTCCACCAAGTTATCCAATTGCTCAATATTATTTTGCCCAATGCTATTCCCTTACTTAATTTAGCAGCTTGAATGGAAATTCTTTGAGCAGTTTCTGGGGAAATATTCTTAAACAGGTGAACAGTAGTTTAATATTTCGGAAGATATATAGGCCCTGATTTTTAGACACTTTTGCAGAGTGAAGGGAATTCTGCTGCTGTGATTGAGAGGTCAGAGTGAAGGGTAAGTTGCTCCTGCAATAATCAAAGCCTAGACTTGCCATTGTGCCATCCTTCGGATTTCTCATTTTTTTTTTTTTAAAGTTCAAACTGTTTTTCAGAAAAATACATATATTTCTAATGATATAAACCATAGAATTATGGTTGTTCTTTCTTAGAATAGAACATTAATTACAAGTTATTTCCTGCCCCTCTCCCCCATATTCCATACTACAGTATCCCTGCAACCAGGTTACTTAGTCTCCACTTATACATCTATGCAGAGATAGGGGACTTAGTGTCTCCTATCTCTGCATAGAGAGAGAAATACTGAGTTTGTTACACTGTGGTGGCTTGTATGTTGCTATGATGCTGGAAGCTATGCCACATGTATTTCATGTACCAGCAGTATCACCACTGTGGATAGTTTTCAGCAGAGCTTTCAGACTAAGAAAGACTAGGAAGAAAGGCTGATCTAATTCCAAAATGTAGCCAATAAAACCACTAGGGATCACAGCAGAATATTGTCCAACATAGTGCTGGAAGATGAGCTATCTAGACTGGAAGGCGTTCAAAATACAGTGACCGCAACAATGGACACAAGCATACCAGCAATTGTGAAGATGACATAGAACAGAGCAACATTTTGTTCTGTTGTACATGGGGTTGGTATGAGTTAGATCCAACCTGTCAGGAACCAACAGCAGGAACACCAACATTTCTGCATAGTTGTGGCTATTAGAAAGTGTTTCCTTATACTTAACTATAATTTGACTTTCTGTTATATGTACGGTCCCTAGTTCTAGGATCATATAGAATAAGTTTAATTCCTCTTCCACATGGAAGTCATCCACCATGCCTTCATTCCTCTCAGCATGGGTACTCCCTCTCCACAAAACAAATCTCCCATTTTTCAAACAAATAAGTCTATATTCTTATGCTATTCCTCATTTGGCAGGGTTTCTAATCTATTTTTATTGCCATTTTAGTACTCCTGCTAGAATACACTAGGGTTTAACACTATTTCCCTTAAAGTGTGATCACATTATTGACACCAATGCTCTGAAAAGTACAGAAAAAAGCAGGACCACCAACCTCACTCTGGGCATTTCCCTTAGGTTCCAATGGACTTTTGGAGCAGCTACACTACACTATTTATCAATAAAACTCTTTAAATAGAGTCTACTTGTATAGCTCTTTAAATGTCTGTATTCTAAGATATCTTTGTTATTTATTCTAAGATATTCTATAAGAATATGTAGAATCTTGTTTCAAATGTTCATTTAATAAAATTAAACTGTAGTCTATTAGGACTTATAACAACCCCATGTATGTCAGAGTAGAACTGTGCTTCATGGGGTTTTCAATGGCTGTGACCTTTTGAAAGTTGATCACCAGGACTTTTCCCAAGGTGTGTCTAGGTGGACTTGAACCACCAACCTGATGTCCAGTACTGAGTGCTTAATCATTTGTACCTCCCAGAGACTGCTATTAAACTGAACACTTAGTGTCAATTCCTACTAACTAAACTTTGATTAGAAGCTTTGGTTGCATAGTGCCTAAGGCATTTTGACTGCTAACCAGAAGGCTGGTGCTTCAAACCCACCAGCCACCCCTTGGAAGGAAGGTTGGGCAATCTACTTCCGTAGTGATACTGCCTTGGAAACCCAAAGATGGGTCACTATGAGTCAGGTCTGACTGGACGGCACATAAGAACAACAACAAAGGTCAATTTAAGATATCTTTTAGATATTATGTCCTTTAATGAGATCCATCTATCCCAAGAAGATTGTTGAGATGGAAGTGTTGAGAACTGTTAGTCACAAAAATCTTGCCCTTCCTGATATAAATTCCTTGTATACAATATCAGCAAATTTCAGTGAGCTTTTGTCTATTCACTCACTGTCCATGGAATAAATCTTGCAAATGAGTAATAAGTCATTTTCTCAAGACTCTGGTTAAAACAAGGAACTCCTAATAACAGCAACATGACAAATAGCCCTCACTCCACAAAGGGAAAGGTGAAAATTTATTCTAAAAATACTCCTTACTATTTTATTTCCTATAGAAATATGCAGATACTGACTGTGATGTAAAAATGAGAGTCCCCTCAATGTGAATTGAGTTAATTGATGTATTGGGGCAAAATAGTTATGTGGGCTAGACTAAATTGGCTTATTAAAGATTCAATTGTACTAATTGCTTGTATAGTGGGAAAAAGAACAAAGGGAGAAGGGAAAAAAGAAAGAAAGACAAGTGCATGTCAGAAGGATCCTTGCTAGTTAACCCATGGGAAAGGAGAATGATCTACACCTCAGTGGATTGTATAAAGCTACTGGGCTTCAGCCAAGGACAGAAAGCCAAAATACCATGTTATCCTGGCTAAAATTCTCAAGACAAATCTTACTGTGTTACAATTAGAGACTAGCAGAGCCCTCATTTGCTCCATCTTGCCTGCACTGATATCTGAGCACAAACACTGAGGAGAAATGAGAATCTCCTTTCTCAGTTACAGGAAACTGTTGTTGTTAGCTGCCATCAAGTCAGCCCTCAACTCATGATGGCACCATACACAACAGAATGAAACACTGCAGGCTCTGCACTGTCGCCATGATCACTTGTGGATTAGACCTTTGCGATCCATAGGGTCATAGGGTTTTCACTGGCTGATTTTTGGAAGTATATAGAGCACCAAGATTTTCTTTCTAGTCTTTCTTGATCTGGAAGCTCCACTGAAACCTGTTCAGTATCATAGCAACACTGAAGCATCCATTGACAGATAGGAGTGGTTGTAAGTGAAGCGCATTGGCCAGGAATTGCACGTAAATAGAATCTGCATGGTCTGCATGGAAGGAGAGAATTTTACCACTGAACCACCTACTGCTCCTCCTATAGGAATTCAGGTTCTGTAAATGAAGAGAACCTTGACTATAAGCTAAGAGAAAGTAGTGACTAGTAAGACCATAAGAACAAGTTCAGATTTTCCCCAGGACACAAAGATTATAGCTAACCCATATCCAAAGTAACCTAACTGTGGTTCAGATCATAGCTTTTGGAGCCAGAGCGATCTGAGTTCAAGTTCTTATTTTGCCCTTTCCTGGCTGTGTGTTATTAAGCAATGCATTTACTATCTTGGCTGAGCTTCAGTTTCCTTATCTATAATATGAGGATTGTAACAATGTCTAACTTGCAGTTTTCTGAGGTGCTTATGAGAGAATATGTGAAGATGATTCATGTAGTGCCTCACACATAATAAACATTCAATAAATGAAATCTTTTTTAAAAATGTCTACAGAATTGTCAGAAGAAAAATTTCATATAATCCATTCCAGAATCTCCTCTAGCCAAAATTCTATCTGTCTCCATCTGTACAGTTAATTAGAATCACAGAATGTTTGTGTTAAAAGAGACCTTAGAGATCATCTATTTCAATATCCTCACGTTACAAATTGAAAAACGGAGGTACAGAAAAAAAAAATTATTTGCTCTAAGTCAGCCTTAAAGAATCCTTAGCAGAAAATGAATCTTAATTTTAACTAATTAGAGTTATTTTGTTAAAAAAAGAAATATTTTTGTAATACCATGCAATGCAACATTTATCTGAAGAGTTCTGCAAACATCAATTAAGGCTCAGATCATCACTGTGCTGTAGATAAGTATTAATTTTCATTACTTATTTAATAGGTATTATGCACCCACAAATATAATTCAAACTAATAAAAAAAAAAACTTGCTTCAGTGAAATTCACTTATAGATCTTTCTGGCTAACTTTGCCTTCTTATACCACCCAATCTTTAACAATACTTACCTCCACATAAATGCGTTTTAGCATCATTATGAGTCTTAGTATCATTACGTGTTAAGGGTACATTTCTCATAACCTCTGCTAACCTTTGTTAGTATTAATCATCGATGGTGTGTATTTCACTGTTGGTGGCAGGGCCATGGGGGGTAGAAGATTAAAAATGAAAGATTCTGTCATTGCATTTAAGTCCCTGGGTGACCCAAGTGGTTTGAAGCCAACGACTGTCATAAAGATCGGAGGTTTGAACTACCCGGAAAGGCCTGGTGAACTGCTTCTGTAAACATTACAGCCCAGAAAACCATATGGACCAGTTCTACTCTGTAACATATGGGATCTTCATGAGACAAATTGACATCACTGCAATGAGTTTGGTTTGGTTTGTTCTTACATTTAGTTGTGAGTTTGCAACACTCACCTGTAATTATTGGGCCTCACTATAACTATATAAATGTAGTTAGTACAGTAATGTTTATCTGATACATTATCCTCTTCCAGACTTACCTGTCTATTTAGGAAATTGTGTCTTCCTGGCACATCAAGTCCACTGTGCTATCGTTATGTTTAAAAATAACCTGAGGGGATATTAGTCAGAGGATGATGACAGCAGAGTTTCCTTATTATTGAGATAAAATTTAATAAATGTGCTTCAATGGTAGCAAAAAGGCTTTCACGAAAAAAAAAAAAAAAAAAAGCAAATACCCTGAGAGGAGGACAAAGAATTGTGAAATCTTAATCCCCCATACTTTAAAATAAGCTTGATTGGATTTTTTTTGCAGTGGTGTATTAATTACCTGTTAGGTGGCAGAGTAGTTCATTCCTTGTTCCCTGGAGGTTTTCTTAAGCACAATAATCACATGATATGTTATAATGTCCCAGGTTATTGTTGCAGCTGCTGATGAGGACTTATTGTAACTATGTAAATATAGTTAGTAGAGTAGTTAGTTAGGAGCTCTGCTAGCATAGTCCGTAAGGCACTTGACTGCTAACCAGAAGGTTGGCGGTTCAAACCCACCAGCCATTCCTCAGAAGGATGGTTGGGCAATCTACTTCCCTAGTGATACTGCCTCGGAAACCCAAGGATGGGTCACTATGAGTCGTGGCCTACAGCACATAACAACAACAACAACAGAGTAGTTAGTTACAGAATAGACCATTGTGATTCTTAGGATTTTCATCTGTTGATTTTCTGAAGTAGATCACCAGGCCTTTCTTCCAAGTTTGTTTTGGTTTGATAGCTCTGCTAAAACCTGTTCAACATGATAACAATGCTGACAGACATGGTGAATCTACATGAGATGCATTGGCGGGAAATCCAACCTGGGTCTAGCACATAAAACCAAAACTCACCAAATTTGCTGCCATCGAGTCAATTCTGACGCATAGTGATCCCTCCTTGGGTTTCCAAGGTGTTTTCTCTACAGAAGTAGATTGTCCAGACATCCTTCCGAGAAGTGGCTGGTGAGGGTGAAAATTCTACCAAATGAACCACACCTACCATTAATGGCTGTGGCTCTGGTAGTGTAGTGCCTAAGGCACTTGACTGCTAACCAGAAGGCTGGTGGCTCAAACCCATCAGCCACTACTTGGAAGGAAGATGGGGCTATCTACTTCCGTAGTGATACTGCCTCGGAAATCCAAGGAGGGGTCGCTATGAGTCAGGTCGATGGCACATAACAACAACAACAATGATTAATGGCACAGGAGATCATGCACAAAATAAAGTACGGCTTTTAAAGAATTTTCTTTCCCCACTCTCACAGAAAGAATTATGTCAGCCACATCCTCTGCAACCTGCCCTATTCTTTTCTCAGGAAAAAGAACATGTAAAGAAATGATACTTTTACCCCAAAGAAAGAGGACTTTTCTATATAATAAGCAGAGGGTTTTTCTATACAATAAGCAGAGAATGAAAGAAAGGTACTGAAATGAGATCTCTCAAACAGGACAGATAAAAAGAAGGCCATGGCTACGATATTGCCATTTCAAGAAACTGTCTGAGGGACAAGAAACCCAGCACTGGTGGCTCTGCCTCATGAGCTCCTGGTGTCTGCTGTGTAGCAGGAAAGTTACAATTGAAAATGAAGGCTGAATTTGATTCAGGGATTATAAGGAGTTAGAAATAAGTCAGTGTTTATGTTGCCTCCATAGAGCTTAATAGCTTTAGTGCTTGAACTTTTGTATTTGTTTCGAAAATGCCAAGGAGCATTTTTCGGTTTTTCTTCTGCAGTAACTGTTGGTTGTTTCAAATCCCTTCATGAATGCATTATGGAAAACTGGGACAGTGTTTTCTCCTTGTTAGCCAAGTGCATGCCTGCTGAGGTTTTATGTTCAAAAACATAATTTCCCTTAAATAAAATGTACAGTAGAAACCTAGGGCATCAAGAAGAAAATAAGATAGCCTAGAAATGCATGACTCATCTTCACTTTCTCTTTATTTTATCGACATTGTAAAGCCAAACAATATTTGTTTTCTACATACAATATTTCAACAGCTATCTTACCTTTATATGAGGCTGAGATGATTTGATTTCACAGAAAACTTTATTAAGCATTTATGGGAAATTTATTTTTTCTGCACTCTTGTTTATTGTCTGATGCACAGAATAGAGTCTTTGAAACAGTGTACATTGAAAAGAGTGCTCTATTTGCCCACATTTTTAACACAAAAATTTAAGGTATCTTATTGTATAAATGGTAGCAAAATAACTGAGACCTTATTAGGACTTTCAGTCCCTTAAAATTTACAGAAGCTCATAGCATGAACACAAGATTTTTGGTCTTAGTACCAAAGTACTGGACTCCTTGGGTGACCAAAACTGTTAAGCACTCAACTACTCACCAAAAGTTTGGTTCTGCAAACCCACCCAGAAGTACCATGGAAGACAAGCCTGGTGATCTGCTTTGGAAAAGCACAGTCATGACAATCATCTGCAGCAGTTGTCCTCTGCATGCATTTCCACGAGTCAAAATCTACTCAATGACAGTAACAACAACAACAACAAAATACTAAATAACACTAACAATGAAAGTTCTCATGGAATTAGTTGTCAGTAAGGTATGAAGTGTTTAACCTTTCATCCATCCATACTCTTTTTGAGAGAGGTAGTTTTGCATTATGGAAAACATTTGAATTTTGTTATTAGACCTACATTTGAATCATACTATGGTGGTCATAAAATCTTCAGTTCTCCATAAAATAGATATACCAAGACACATCTCATAGGTTTGTGATGAGATTCAATGACATAATTGATACAGAATTCTGAACTTAGAACTTAATAAATAGTAATTAGCTAATATTTTCAAAGTTCTATGTCAAGGGTCTCTTCTGAAACTTATATGTACTTCTGTCTGCACAAACTCTGAATCCTGCAATGTGATGTAGAATCACCCGTTAAAATTGCCAAGGTTTTGTGATGCATGTCAAGAAACAAGTGAAATATTTGAGTCTGCTTTTTCTAGTTCTGATGATAAATGCAAAACTTTCATATAATATGCTGCTTATATTCTATATTCTAGCCATGTATCTCAGAAAAGCAACTTCACAATGGCCTTCCCTTCAGTTTTTTGTTCTGTGATGTTTTTATTATTTTAGTCCTTAATACATTATTAGTTATAAATAATAGTTGACTGGATTTTCATCTCTAAAGAAGATGAGTAAACTTGTAATCACCTTGTGCTCTGTAACTAATAAGGTTAAAATAAATTCTCTATAGAAAATCTACTTTACTGATACAATAATAACATGTGTAAATCATAGAAATATATGTTTAGCAAAGTGACCTCTGGTGGTGTGGTGCCTAAGGCATCTGACTGCTGACCAGAAGACTGATGGTTCAAACCCACCAGCCACTCCTCAGAAGGAAGATTGGACAATCTGCTTCCGTAGAGACACCGTTTTGGAAACCCAAGGAGGGGTCGCTATGAGTCAGATTTGACTCAACAACAGTGAGATGTTTAGCAGAAAATTTCACCATTTGCTGGAGAGATTGCATATATATAAATCTTAATGGCATTTTTGAAATTTTGCCTTCAGACAAATAGGTAGAAATGGAAAGAAGAGAAATAATATAATATTTTTATCCTCATATTTTATATTGTGAACATCCCAAAGCTGTCACTATAGAAATCATGTCCCTTCCACAATAAAGTAAGTGCTAGAAGGGCTGGAATCATTGTTTTGTACATTAATGTATTTCACGCACCTTTCAGCAGTACTTGGCACATAACTATGGTTAGCTGCTGTCCAATTGGCTATGACTCATGGTGATCTCACGTATAACAGAATAAAACACTTGAGTCCATTGTAGCTATTGTGTCAATTCATCTCATTGAGAGTTTCCCCTGCTTTCATTGGCCCTCTACTTGACTAATTATGATGTCTTTTCCTAGTGATTGATCTTTCCTCATGGTGTGTCATTTATTAAGCTGAAGTCTCACCATCCTAGCTCCAAAGGAGCATTCTAGTGGCATTTCTTCTAAGACTGATTTGTTCATTCTTCTGACAGTCCATGAAATATTTAATATTCTTTACCAACACTACAATTCATATGCATAAATCCTTCTTCTGTCTTATTTTTTCATTGTCCAGCTCTTTTATGCATATGAGGTGATTGAAAATATCATGGCTTGGGTGAGGTTCATCTTAGTCATCAATGTGGCATCTTTGCTCTTTAAACTTTAAAGATGCCCCCAAATTGTTCATCGAATAGATGAATGAATAATAATTTAGACAAAAATGCCATTATATATTTTTGAATCCAGCTCATAGTGACTCTCCTTGGGTTTCTAAGGTGGTATCACTACGGAAGTAGATTTCCCAATCTTCCTTCCTAGGAGTGGTGGTAGATTTGAACCACCAGACTTCTGGTTAGCAGTCTAATGCTTTAGGCACTAAGCCAGCAGACCTCCTGACTGATAATCTATTAAGGAAAGAGAGCAATCTTTGCTTCACTTCTTTCTTTGTTCTTTGAAGTTTTCCTGTTATTACATATGAAGATTAATCTAAGGCAAATCTGAAAGTGCCTTATTGGTGTGATCACACTACTGTACAGCTCCTTTGTGGAACTCATGCTCTGCCAGCCCTCATCATCAGCCATGGATTTAATTTTTTTTGTTTTGTTTTATTTTCTGAAATTACAGATTCCCTTACCAATCGTATTATAGGTTTGTTTTAAAAAATTATAAAAAATTACATTTGGAAATTCAAAAGCCCCCAGAAATAAGCTGAACTTGATTTATTTTTAAATGCTTAATCTCCTGCCTAAATTCCACAAATTAATTTCAATATTTTCTGGAAACCAGATATGCACAAAGCACTGTTCTAGGCAAAATGGAGCCCATATAATTTCAGACTGAACATTGTCTAAACATTTAACAATAGGCAATCCCCAGTTCTTGGTGTTCAGTTGTTAAGTGTTTGATCCTTCCTTAAACATATGAATGTGTACCAAATAAATACATGCATGTGTATAAGACGTATTTGTACAATTTTTTTTTATAATTCTGTCTTCTAAGGACAAAGAACAGCTGATTTTCACACTTCTTTTAATAATGTACCCATAAAGTCCCTAATCTGGAAGCTTCAGGGAATAAGGTATGAAATAAAATCTTCCACCAATCCAAAGGAAGCCAATTTATGAACAACTTTTTGAAGTCTTAATCTTTTAGGACTTTTCTTTCTCCTTGGTGACAAGATATTTGTATTCTATTCACAATCTCATATAATTCCTAGTCCTCAACTTCTGTATACCAAGCAGAGAAATGTTGGGAGTCCAGAATCATTAGGCAAACCACACAGCTGTTGTCATATCACTTGCCTCTATAATTTACCCTGATTGATATATTTGTGCTCAGAATGGATAATCCATCCTTTTAAAAGGTTAATATAAAATGCTCACAATGGCAGTTTTCTTTGTATTTGGCTTAATTCTATCTTCTCCCACTCTCCCTGATTTTGTTCTGTTTTTCAGGATTGGACTTACTTATACTTCTCTAAAAAGTGCAGTTGGAAATGTTTGCCTGTTACCCATCAGACACAATATGGTTGTAGGCAGGAACAAAGGGCATTCAACCCCAAGGATGCCTGGGACAGAAACGAAGACAAATTTCTAATGAATCAAAATTAAGAACAACTGGACAGCATGACATCTTTCTCAGGATTGACTATGACTTGCTGTCATACATTTAGAGTGTATCCTAGCATCTTTCTCATCCTTCAATATGACTATCTCCAGGCCTGTTTGGTTCCTTGTTTGCTTATCAAACTTTCTTCAAGCACCTTTATTGTGTAACTGTGACTCATACTAGAAACAAAAACAAAGAAACAAAGAAAAAAAACTTAGGGGTCCTAATTTATGGTATAAATAGACTATCAAACATAATAAAAAATGCACAAACCAAAGAAGATAAACTAGATAATTGGGACCTTTTAAACATTTTTATTTTATTTTTTTACAATATATATCTTTTTAATTGTGCTTTGAGTGAAAATTTACAGAGCAAATTCACTTTCCATACAGCAGTTCATATACACTTTGTCTCATGACATTGACCACAATTT